>NC_036860.1:7705549-7811642 GCF_002910315.2 Salvelinus sp. IW2-2015
GAGGTGAGAAAGTTTCGAGGATATTTGGAGTCTAAACAAAGAGCAACATAGAAGCCAGTGGACCTGAATGTGGGAGTATTTGAGTAGATATGGGCTGGGAGAGCTATATTTATTATACAGACAATGGTGGGACGTGGAATGTAATTAGTGGAATGCATGACGGTAAGCGCGATGCTCTGAGCAGAAGCGTTGATTTTCATCTTAAAAGTTTAGAAGAGGGCTAGATGAGGTAGAATTTATGTACTTTACTAGAATTTAAGAAAGCAGTTCTGAGTGGAGAGGCATATATCACTGAGAAAGAGAGTCGTGGGTAAGTAGAGCTGAGAGGGAGGATTTATGGTGGGAATATTAGACGGATTCTTTTGGGGCGAGAGGGGTGTTTGTTAAGACAATATTACTAAACGCTGGGGACAAGTTTAGCAAGTTTTAATGATTTAGGTTTCAAAAACGGGCTATGAACGAGGATTGCTTTTAGATTATGATTGGTGTAACTAATTTTAAAGAAAGGAAGAGGGGCGCAAGCTCAGGTTTTTTTCACGAACAGAGCATGCAAGGGTTTTATTTTTACTTTCGGGAAGGGGTTAGAAAGGAAAGTTAACAACTTTGAGCAAAACCTTTTCTGAGTAGTTTGTATAGGGGAACTTTAGCACTGGATATAACATAACGTGACGTTCGATGAGATTCTGGGGACCATTCGGATTATTTCTTGCATGTGGTACATTAGGATCAGATTTTTGCTTGATTTGTTAATGATATTGGGTGAACCAGGGCGACAATAATTTGAATGCTGGTTTTTTCGGTGAACCGTTACAAATGTATCGTATAGGTGGGTTAAACGTGAACTGGGTTTATTAACTTTCTTCATACCTGGAAATATTATCCCTCCTGTTTTGCTAGAGTGGACAATGACCAACGGTTCGTAGAGACCATGACCACGAGTGACGCAGAGGCAAGACGCTGGAGTCACAGAGACTCAGAAGTTTACAAGCAGAGGATGCAAAGAACAGTAACGTGGATATTAGTAACATACAGACATGGCTTGAATAACACTGGAGAAGAAGTCTGAGATTGTTCAAATCAATAACTAAACCACTGCTTAGCACGAAACTCATTTGTTTGCCAGGGTTCACCTATAAACTAGCAATGAGGGGTGCGACATGCTCCGTGAGAGGAGCAGGTGAAGAACAGAAGGTCAAGATAAGAGGGAATATAGATAAAAAAAGGCTTAAAACTAACCTCACATTGTTGGGTTTAGTATGAGAAGTTTTATCTTATTTAGACTTACACATGTAATTAATGTCTCTGGAGAAGATTTGTGCCCTATCATCTTATGATTTAACCTATACTAATCACTATAATGGTGGATTTATGAGGTAGTGGTGTAACATGCAGGGTGGGTTGACCCACAACTGTAGGAACCGAGTGGGGCTTGCTAGAGGCTCTGGAATTTTAGTCATTTTTATGTTGGGGCCTCTTACTTAAAGAATCTCTTGCTGGGAAGGTAACATTACTTTTTGGGACATAAAAGACTAGGGTAAAAACTAACACCACTAAGCACAAGAAATTTGATGGATGTATTTTAAACATATAATCTTGGGAAGAGATGACGATATATCCAAAGTTGGTTTTACCTCAAAACGCATTTATAGGAGGGAGATACAACTGCACACGTAGAGTATGGGGAGCTAAATCTACAAACATTATGAACACCTCTGGCTTCTTGATGAGATCATTAGGAATATATTGGAAACTCGGGTTAGAAGATGATTTGTAAAGTAGAAGCAAGTATATTGTATTCTATGTTTGGGGACTACATTGCGCGACTAATGAGGGGCAGGTTCTACAACATGATAAAATTTGTATTATGGTTCCTGCCCATCGGAGTCAGCAGGGTAAGAATATAATCGGACTCATGTTACACACGCGCTGGGGTGAGTAGTAGAATCAGTTTTGGACTAGCCCTGCTTATAAAACTTAGGTAAGAGAAGTAGATTACATGGTGGGGATCCTTTTTAATTACAATTTTAAAAGATGGTCTATTTCCAAAAACTAAAGAATAGAACCCTCGGAGTAGGGACTGGAAGGTAAGAGTGGGGAGAACGATCTGATAGGGATAGGACGGGGCCTCAAACTTTGGTAGGGACTCATTCCGACACTGCCTCGAGGGAGCCATAAAAGGAATTCATACATTCGGGTTTGCGTTCTGGTGTTTCTCCCCATCAGTACGACGATCGACACTTATCTTACTAACATTTGGAGGGTTAACTGTAAGAGAGATGTATATAACAATTCCTCAGGGTCTCTCTTCTGACTGGCAAAGGGGACTCTAAAACTCGAGGTAGAGTATTTAAGGTTAGATTGAGTTCATGCAAACCATTACGTTGGTCAACAGGTATTAGACTCATAGGTGGGGTTTTTTGGAGTTTTGTTACAAATTTGGTAATCTGCAATAAGGACAATTTATACTATGGAGAGAGTAGGGTATAATTTTTAACACTTCTTCTTAGACCGATGAAGGGAAGTGGCCTACACGCCAACAACGACCGGGGCCCCCGTCCGTAGACTGATGGGTAGTGATACTAAAGGGACTGGGACATCGACGAGGGATTGTGATTGCAGTCTCCACCCCTCGCTGGAAACCTGAGGATTTGACAGTATGGGGACGGGTCTCATAGGATCTTTGGGACCATTAAATCTCTCTGTTCCAGGGGTATTATTTTACACGCACTCATCTAGGCTAGCAGTCATGCATCGTCATGATCATTATCTGGTTAGGGAGTCACATTCATGGGACAAGTGGTAATGAGTAATTGGGAACCGGTCATTATATCGAATTAAACTTGAAATGAGCATGATGCTCTCTCAGGCTACTTTTTTTTGGACGCATAGACATGACGAGAAGCAGATACTCACAATAAAACTAACTCGGGATTGGGATCAATAGAGAGAGTCGATACATATCTACTTCTCTTTGTACGGATGGCTTACCTCTTGATGGGTTTATTTTCGTCCGAAGTGCTGTGGAAACTATACTCATCTAACAGGGAACAAGGGTTTGGGTACTTAATATTAATCTACCATGCGCACCTCACAGTATAGAAATTTGTGTATTTCCACTCCTTCCTCTCCAGGTTGATGGGGAAGACCAACCCTAAGATTCAGATATTTGACCTAGAAGGAGGAAGTCTTGCACGAGAGGGATGTATAACACATGGGCCCACCAGTTCAGTGTGGAACGGGGTACGTGCCAGGTGGGATGCGCCACCCGTTCAGGAGACGAAGAGTATGGCTTGTTCACTCTTAAGCAGTCTACGACATGATGGGAGGGCAGGTCATCCTGTCCACGCTGTCAAGGGTGAGGACATGGAGGAAGCCATGGAGGGAGATACTCAACCATGAAGAGTACATTCCCATAAAGGGCTGTTCGGCCTGAGAAGTATTACTAAACTGGAGGTGTTGCTAGAGACTGAGATACGTATTACTAACTGAGAGAGTGTTACTCAAAACTTTGAGAGAGTTTACTAACTGGTGAGCATATTAACTCATCTGAGAGAGGTTAATTACTTATACTAATGTGGCGGCGTAGATTATTAGACATATTTTCAACGGGCCTGATTCTTATAGACGTTAGGTTACTAAAACTGAGAGAGTTCTCATTTGGCCAGGTCTCGGAGATGTGTTCAGATACTCACTTCATACCGGACCTGTGGCCAATTCAAACTCGAGAAGAGAGAATTATTCCGTTAAGATCTTTAGGCTACTTCAACTGAGAGAAGTATTAACTAAAGGATGAAGAGAAGTAGTATAACTCAACGACTGGAGGGTGTGAGAGGTATTTTAGATAAAACTAGAGAGATTTACATAATGTGGTCTAAGTATCAAACTGAGATAGAGAGTAAGGTTTAACACTAATTGTTAAAACTGAGAGAGAGCTAATTTGTGACATTTAAATTATACAGCTCTTCTGATTAGGAGAGCTGCAAGAAGAAGTATTTTGGCAGGGACAGGACAAGTCCAACTTTCATACTTATTAAACACAAATTAACCACTAGAAGAAAACTTGTATATTAACTAAACTGAGAGAGTGGTATCACTACTGGTTCGGCGGACAAAACAACTACGAGAGAGAGATGCTCTTAACTATTAAGGACGGGGCAAAAGGCTGATTCCAGGGAGGGAATGATTCCCCGCGACTTCGCAGATTGGGTGCTGTGTCCTAATAAACTCTGAGGAGAGAAAGATGCTCTACTTGATTAATCTGGGGGAGACGCAAGATAATTGGACTTATGAATGAAGCAGGTGCGCGGGTGGGAGAGTGTTAGGAGCAAAAGATTGGTCAGGCCACCATTAGTATGCTTGGCGAGAGAGTCTCATTCTACACTTATAAATAGGAGGAGAGACTGGCCTGTCGCAAAATATATCATATATGCAAAGTCCACTGACGAGAGTATTACAAACTATGGAACAGGACTACAGGGGAGAAAAGGGACAATCGAGGAGTGGATAGGATTTGAATAGGGAAGTATTATATATACTTAGGCAAACTTGAGAGATTTAGTATGTAGATAATTAGTATTAATTATTCACATTGTAGAAACAGAAAGGAGTTATTATTATCAATTTACTTTATAATCTAATTATTAGAAGAGTGCCTCTTCTTCTTGTGCAATTGACATGGAGGTCAAAAACGTCTGTAAGTGCTACAACGGTGTATTGTCAGCAAGCTAGATATAATGTCGCTTGGTATGGCCCATTACCCCATTGCAGGATCTTCCTAGGAGCAGGTGGGATTTGTGGGCTGGTGTGGGGCAGCACGGACTTTCAATACTTCCAATTACTATGGGTTTTTGAGTGATTCTGGAGACTTTGGAAGAGCCACTTCGGACTCCTTGTGAAAGATGAGTTACCTGTTTACGAAATTGACCTACTACAATGTCGTTCTTCTGACCGAGAGTGGTCTTAACTCGGAAAGCTTGAAGAGTAATTACTGCGGTGGGGGTAAGGGATTATGTCATTGCCTTGAACTGAGAGAGACCCAGGTTTTCAAACGCGTAGTTATTAATTGCCCTTCGTACAGATTGTAGATCCCCTTTTACTAGATGTGGGTGGAGATAGAACGCTGGATGGTACTATATCTACTCAAAAATTCTTTGAGAGACGATGTATTATCTCAAACTGGTGAGGACCCAATAATTTACCTATTAAAGTCGCTCTGTGTCACTTTACGAAGTACGTGATCAAGCTTCGAGCCTGTAGGGAGAGTCATTACGCCTTGGGCAGGAAAACAGCTGACGACGAAAGCATTGAGTGTTTTTCCACCCATTTGCTTTTTCACAGTAGGGTTATTGGTGTTCTTTGGATGCACTCCAGGATTCTTTGGTCCTCCAAACACAACGAGTTGAGTTTTTCCCAAAAAGTTTCTATTTTGTTTCATCTGACCATATGAACATTCTCCAGTTCTTCTTCTGGATCTTCCCAATGCCGCTCAGCAAATTCAGCGGGCCCTGACTTAAGAGGGGGCACGTTGTCACTGCAGGATTTGTGTGCCTGGCAGCGTAGTGTGTTTCAACTGATGGTAGCTTTGTTACTTTGGTGCCAGCTCTCTGCATGTCATCTCATAGGTCCCCCCGTGTGGTTTGGATTTTTGCTCAACCGTTCTTGTGATCATCTTTGACCGCACGGGGTGAGATCTTGGCGTGGGCCCCAGATCGAGGAGATTAATCAGTGGTCTTGTATGTCTTACCTTGTCCTAATCATTGCTCTAAGTTGATTTCTTCAACACAAGCTGCTTACCTATGCAGATTCAGTCTTCCCAGCCTGGTGCAGGTCACACATTTTTTGTTTCTGGTGTTCTTTTGACAGCTCTTTGGTCTGGCCATAGGGGGTTTTGGCCAGTGTGACTGTTTGAGGTTGTGGACCGGCTGTCTTTTAAACTGATAACAGTTCAAACAGGTGCCATTAATAACGGTACATGAGTGGAGGACAGAGGAGTCTTAAAGAAGAAGTTAAGGTCTCGTAGAGCCGAAATCTTGCGTTGTTTTGTTTAAGGTGACCAATATCTTATTTTCCACCATAATCTGAATTAAATTCATTAAAAATTACCAATGTGATTTTTAGGATTTTTTCTCAATTTGGTCTGTCATAAGTTGAAGTGTACTATGATGAAAATTACAGGTCTCTCATCTTTTTAAGTGGAGAACTTGCACAATTGGTGGCTGACTAAATACTTTTTTGCCCCACTGTATCTATTGTAAGTTAGCAAACCAAATGCACAACTGCAGAGTATTTAGCACATTTTAGACAATTAACTTTAATAGTTTATAGTTATCTTTGAATGGCATTTAAATGGCGCCGGATAATATATATATATTTGAGATCATTCGAAATAGCCACCCTTTGCTTGATGACAGCTTTGCATACTCTTGGCATTCTTCAACCAGCTTCGTGAGGTAGTCACCAGAAATGCATTTCAATTAACAGGTGTGCCTAGTTAATTTGTGGAATTTCTTTCTTAATCGTTTGAGCCAGTCAGTTGTGTTGTGACACGGTAGGGGTTGTATACAGAAGATAGCCCTATCTGGTGAAAGACCAAGTCCATATTATGGAAGAACAGCTAGAAATAACAGAGAAATGCCAGTCATTATTTTAAGACATGAAGGTCAGTCAATCTGGAAAATTTCAAGACTTTGAAAGTTTCTTCAAGTGCAATCGCAAAAACCATCAAGCGCTGTGATGAAACTGGCTTCTCATGAGGACCGCCAAAGGAAAGGAAGACCCAGAGTTACTCTGCTGCAGAGAAGTTCATTAGAGTTACCAGCCTCAGAAATTGCAGCCAAATAAATGCTTCACAGAGTTCAAGTAACAGACACATCTCAACATCAACTGTTCAGAGGAGACTGCGTGAATCAGGCCTTCATGCTCCGATTCGAATTGCTGCAAAGAAACCACTACTAAAGGACACAAATAAGAAGAGACTTGTTTGGGCCAAGAAACACGAGCAATGGACTTTAGACCGGGGGAAATCTGTCCTTTGCTCTGATGAGTCAAAAGTTTAGATTATTGGTTCCAAATGCCGTGTCTTTGTGAGTCACAGAGTAGGTGAACGGATGATCTCCGCATGTGGGGTTCCCACTGTGAAGCATGGAGGAGGAGGTGTGGGGGTGCTTTGCTGGTGACACTGTCTGTGACTTATTTAGAATTCAAGGCATACTTAACCAGCATGGCTACCACAGCATTCTGCAGCGACACGCCATCCCATCTGTTTTGGGCTTAGTGGGACTATCATTTATTTTGTAATAAGACAATGACCCAGGACATTGACTTAACACACCTTCAGGCTGTGTAAGGGTTATTTGACCAAGAAGGAGAGTGATGGAGTGCTGCATCAGATGACCTGGCCTCCACAATCACCCAACCTCAACCCAATTGAGATGGTTTGGAATGAGTTGGACTGCAGAGTGAAGGAAAAGCAGCCAACAAGTGCTCAGCATATGTGGGAACTCCTTCAAGGCTGTTGGAAAAGCATTTCAGGTGAAGCTGGTTGATAGAATACCAAGAGTGCAAAGCTGTCATCAAGGCAAAGGGTGGCAACTTTGAAGAATCTAAAACATTTGTTTTAACACTTCTTTGGTTCCTACATGATTCCATATGTTATTTCATAGTTTTAATGTCTTCTCTATTATTCTACTATGTGGAAAATAGTATAAATAAAGAAAAACCCTTGAATGAGTAGGTGTGTCCAAACTTTTGACTGGTGCTGCAGGTTGGGGTGCCTTGTAAGAATCCGACCGCGAGTGGATAACCCGCCTCTACCATCAGTCCTATTAGACAACGTGCAATCATTGGATAATAAACTGGATGAGCTCCGATCAAGATTATCCTACCCACGGGACATTTAAAACTGTAATAACTTGTGTTTCACGAGTCGTGGCTGAACGACGACATGGTTAACATACAGCTGGCTGGGTTTTTCGTGCATCGGCAAGATGGAACAGCTGCCTCCGGTAAGACAAGGGGTTGCGGTCTGTGTCTATTTGTCAATAACAGCTAGTGCAAGAAATCTGATATAAATGAAGTCTTAAGGTTTTGCTCGCCTGAGGTAGAGTATCTCATAAGCTGTAGACCACACTATTTACCAAGAGAGTTTATCTATATTTTTCGTAGCTGTCTATTTACCACTACAAACCGATGCTGGCACTAAGACCGCACTCAACGAACTGTATAAGGCCATAAGCAAACAAGAAAAATGCACATCCAGAGGTGGCGCTCCTAGTGGCCAGGGACTTTAATGCAGGGAAACTTAAATCCTTTTTACCTCATTTCTACCAGCATGTGCAACCAGAGGCAAAAAAACCTCTAGACCACCTTTACTCTCCACACACAGATGTGTACAAAGCTCTCCCTCGCCCTCCATTTGGCAAATCTGACCATAACTCTATCCTCCTGATTCTTGCTTATAAGCAAAAACTAAAGCAGGAAGTATCAGTGACTAGCTCAATACGGAAGTGGTCAGATGATGCAGATTCTAAGCTACAGGACAGTTTTGCTAGCAAAGACTGGAATATGTTCCGGGATTCTTCCGATAACATTGAGGAGTACGCCACATCAGTCACTGGCTTCGTTAATAAGTGCCTTGATGACATCCACACAGTAACCGTATGTACATACCCCAACCAGAAGCCATGGATTACAGTCAACATCCAGACTGAGCTAAAGGATTAGAGCTGTCAATTTCAAGGAGCGGGACTCTAACCCAGACGTTTATAAGAAATCCTGCCATGCCCGCCGACTAACCATCAAACAGGCAAAGCGTCAATACAGGACTAAGATTGAATCTTACTTCACCAGCTCCGAAGCTTATCGGATGTGGCAGGCCTTGCAAACTATTACAGACTACAAAGGGAAGCACAGCCACGAGGTGCCCAGTGACATGAGCAAACCAGATGCGCTAAATGACTTCTACGCGCACTTCGAGGCAAGCAACACTGAACATGCATGAGAGCACCAGCTGTTCCGGACGACTGTGTGATCACGCTCTCCATAGCCGGTGTGAGTAAGACCTTTTTAAGTCAACATTCACAAGGCTGCAGGGCCAGATGGATTACGAGGATGTGTACTGCAAGCGTGCACTGACCAACTGGCAAGTGTCTGCACTGACATTTTCAACCTGTGCCTGACCGAGTCTGTAATACCAACATGTTTCAAGCCATAGCCCCTGTGTCCAAGAACACAAAGTAAACTGCCTAAATGACTACGGTGAAAGGCTGGTCATGGCTCACATCAACACCATTATCCCAGAAACCCTAGACCCGCTCCAATTTGCATACCGCCCCAACAGATCTACAGATGATGCAATCTCTGTTGCACTCCTCACTGTCCTTTCCCACCAGGACAAAAGGAACGTGAGAATGCTATTCATTGACTAGTGTTCAACACCATAGTGCCCTCAAAGCTCATCACTAAGCTAAGGACCCTGGGACTAAACATCTCCCTCTGCAACTGGATCCTGGACTTCCTGATGGGCTGCCCCCAGGTGGTGAGGGTCGGTAACAACACATCTGCCACACTGATCCTCAACACGGGGGCCCCTCAGGGGTGTGTGCTCAATCCCCTCGTGTACTCCCTGTTCACCCATGACTGCATGGCCAAGCACGACTCCAACACCATACGTTTGCTGATGACACAACAAGTGGTAGGCCTGATCCCCGACAACGATGAGACGGGCTATAGGGAGGAGGTCAGAGACCTAAAAGAGATAAAAACCTCTCCCTCAACGTGATCAAGACAAAGGAGATGATCGTGGACTACAGGAAAAGGAGGGCCGAGCACGCCCCCATTCTCATCAACTGGGCTGTAGTGGAGCAGGTTGAGAGCTTCAAGTTCCTTGGCGTCCACATCACCAACGAACTGCCATGGTCCCAACACACCAAGACAGTCGTGAAGAGGGCACGACAACGCCTATTCCCCCTCAGGAGACTGGAAAGATTTGGCATCGGTCCTCAGATCCTCAAAGTTCTACAGCCATATCATCGAGAACATCCTGACTGGTTGCATCACCGACTTGTATAGCAACTGCTCGGCCTCCGATCGCAAGGCACTACAGAGGGTAGTGCGTAGTACGGCCCAGTACATTACTGGAGCCAAGCTTCCTGCCATCCAGGACCTTTTTTTAAATTTATTTTTATTTTTTATTTTACCGTTATTTTACCAGGTAAGTTGACTGAGAACACGTTCTCATTTGCAGCAACGACCTGGGGAATAGTTACAGGGGAGAGGAGGGGGATGAATGAGCCAATTGTAAACTGACCTCACCTGGGAGCATGAGCAGCAGTGTGCTGTGTTTTCCTTTCTGTTTTCCATTTGCCTACAACTCCAACACCTGTTGAAAGTACTTGGATGTGTGTATTTTCTTCAGCTTTTGTACATATTACCTCAATTACCTCGACTAACCTGTGCCCCCGCACATTGTATATAGCCTCGTTACTGTTATTTTATTGTTCCTCTTTTTTAAATTTTATTTGTGTTTTTACTTGCTTATTTTAGTAAATACTTTCTTAACACTTAATTTTTCTTAACTGCGTTGTTGGTTATGGGCTTGTAAGTAAGCATTTCACTGTAAGGTCTACATCTGTTGTATTCGGCGCATGTGACAAATCAAATTTGATTTGATATCTAGCTGGCAACCATTTAGTTGTGTAACTAGGGGAAAGGGAGATACCTAGTCAGTTGTACAACTGAATGTATTCAACTGAAATGTGCCTTAACAAATTTAACCCAACCACTTTGAGTCAGAGAGGTGCAGGGTGCTGCCCTAATCGACATCCAGGTCAACGGCGCCCGGGGAACAGTGGGTTAACTGCCTTGCTCAGGGGCAGAATGACAGATTTTTTGCCTTGTCAGCTCGGGAATTCAATCCAGCAACCTTTGGTTTACTGGCCCAACTCTCCTACCCGCCAGGCTACCTGCTGCCCCTAGATCACCTGGCACGTGGTGCAAAACATTGAGTGATTCACAAGGCTCCAGTCTCTCTCGTTGTTGTGTGCTTGTAAACCAAACACCATGTGACTGGGAGCTACCGGTAAGCTTCATAATTAAATATTATGTGACCGGTGAAATTAAGAATGGGAACTGCTTTATCTCCTAACGTATTGCACAAATTGACTGCAGGTATTTACTTAAAAAGTAACTACAAATATTCAAATGTATAAAAAGGAAGGTTTCAACTGTGTTGACCGTATTGAAAACCATCCCATGGCTTTTTCCAAATACCCTGTTTTACGGTATACCGCCCAAGCCTAGTTATTACTGCGCAAATTATTGTGTTCTGTGATTGGTTTGAAGATAAAATCGCTATATATTCTCAGCCAGACTGTTCTTTTTTTAAATGGGTAGTGGGTAAATGACTGGTTGTGTGATTGAGTGCAGTAACAATTATGATTGTCCCCCAGGTCTGAGGGAACAGAGGGTGAAAGAGTTTGAAGTCTCCCCTGATGGAGAATCCCTCCTTCTCACTGGCACCTCCGGATACCTCCATGTGTTAACAATGAAGGTAAGTGATTGTAGATGGCAAATACCTGGTATACCACACATCCAAAATGGATCAAAATGTAAGACTCCATTTTGGATCAGGCGCATACATGCATTGCATAAATATCTGTATTTTCTCACTGGTTTTTTTTTCAGACAAAGGAGGTAGTGAAAAGCATGAAAATCAACGGAAACATTGCGGGAGTGGCTTTTTCCCAAGACGGCAGCAAAGTCTTCACCAATTCTGGTGGGTTTTACCCTGGTCTAAGACACAGCCACAGCCTAACACCCCAATCACATCCTAAAGCCTTTTTTAGATTTTAGGTAACGCTTCAAAATGTGACTTTGGGCGACCTGGCCAAATTCACATCGAAATGTGAGTTATAGATCTGTCATTCTCTTTGAAAGCAATTCTAAGAAGCAGTAGATTTGTTCTATGTGTGCTATTTCTATGCTTCACATTCTTAAGTTAGTTTTTGTCTTTTACTTTTGGTTTTGTACACCAGCTTCAAACAATATTTTTCTTTATGGAAAATATATTTAACAGAAAAGGGTACAATGATTCTCTACACCAGTGGTCCTAGTTGGTCACCAAACATTTCTGTAAAAAAACGATAAATCCTTGTTCTTATTTTTTGTATTTGTTTCGTGTTGTTGGTGGTAGGTGCACTTGATTCAGCAGCCCTAGCACTGGAAAGGCAAAGTGTTCCCATTTTGAGAAATGTAATGTGTCTGAAGGTAGAACTCCACTTACCCAGCAGGCCCAGAGAGCAAATCAAGTGCACCTTCAGGCCTACCGCTGGCCAATCAGATAGCTCAGATCACTGTGTATGCACTCGAGCCATAGACTGTAAAAAGAAGCCTCGAGCGCACAGCAAAGTTGATACTGTGATATTTCAAAACTTTTAGCCATGACTAGAGAGCGCTGCTGTTTTTATGATTAAGTTCATGTTGAAGTTGTTATTCTCCCTACATCCACTCACACTGCAAGCAGTATAGCAAAGTGTTATTAGCGGCGTGTCTTTTTTAATATATAGTAATATTTCCCTTTAACTGGCTATCCGATTTAACAACGTGAATTGGTGCACGAGGCAGAAATAATGCAGTGCGACTTGAGTTTCGCCGTCGGCTGGAAGCCTCACCGCTGCTCTCTCCTTCCCCTCAGACTGACCATCGGATGCAGGCCATCAGTCCAGTGAAATAAATAAAAGCAAATGATTATGCTCACTCAGCTGTATACCTATACCTACAATTTTGAAATATAATTTCAAAATGATCTGAGAAGAACAACATTGGCAGGGCAATTCAAGCATAACCAATTTGTAGTGATAATGTATTGGGCATTTTGCCTACTACAAACCTCAATGCTACAGAACAGTTTTTAATAGGTTAATATTTCATTTTTTGTCATGTTTAAAAAATAATAATGTAAAAAAAAAAAAAAAAAAATTGAGCGGTAGATCTGGGCTTTGAATTTTGACTAAGGAAGTGACCACTGCTTGTTTTGTCACAAACTGAAATTAGGCGAACTATTAGCATTTTAGCAGAAAGGAAATGGCGGAGCGATTTCTGCATATTGCACCTTTTTTAAAAGCTGTACATGGGTACCTGTATGTACCAAACTTTTTTGATGTTGCAGAGGAGGGTGAGGTGTACATATGGGACATGAGGAGCAGTAAATGCCTGAACAGGTTCACAGATGATGGCTGTGTGAGTGGGACCTCCATGGCTGCATCCAAGAACGGACAGTATCTGGCCTGCGGGTGAGTCAGCCATTTTGTTTTTAACATTTTCCATGTCGTTTTGTAATGTAAGGTTGTTGGTGTGTAGCTTTATTCATTTATTTATGAATTCATCCATTTCCTTGCTGATGTGATTCCGCAGCGATAGTCCCTGTCGTTTTGTGATCAAACCTTTGCAATGTTTGTATTGTCCTGTTTGTCTTCCTTCAGATGTCTTTTTTTATTTTTATGCATGATTCTGCCACAAAACCTTCAGGATAATTGGGTCGTTCCACCAATTAGGTGCCTTTTTAAGAAGTGTAACAAATATTAACATTCTGTCATAAAGAGCACGTTCAACTTAATAAAAAAAACATGTTATCCCACTTTAAGCGATTAAATAAAACATTTATAGTAAGTGCCTATTATGTGCCAAATAAAGTAACAGGGTTGACGATTTCATCTTTAATCAGCCATACATTTCCTCGTGACGGGGGGAATGGAATCTTGTTTTGTGCAACAGGAAGTGTTCATTAAATGCAAGCTTCACACAAAAAATCTTTAGTTAAAACATTTCTAGCCTGTCTGTCCGTGGGTAACAGGGTTGACATGTTATGCTCGACCGGCTCAGTTTTCCACCACAAAACACGGGAAAATAGCCAAAAAGAGTAGAACCAGCTCACATGGTTTTACTCTATGATTTGACTATTCGATGTTCTATGTTTTTTTAGGACGAAAACTATTTTAAAAGGAATAGTTTCACGATATTAAAACCAGAATTCAAGTAACGTGTTTGATCTTAAAATGAAGGAAACATGTAAATGAATCACATGAAATAAATTATCTTCAGAAATGACTTTGTCAAAGCAACAAAATAACTAGGGCTGTACAATGATGGTGAAACTTGGAGAAATGTTGGGGTTAAGTGAGTTAAAATCTTCCTAGAGGTGGACACATGGTTGACGGAGGGACATGTCAAAATGCAGAATTTTTGGCACTTTATTCATATAAAAAAAATAAGGATTTATTGAATTCTCCATGTGGTCTACGTTTAAAGGGCACTTCATTTAACATAACAGGCTTTTAAATTGTAATATATGTGCACATTTTCTACTTAAAATTTCAACGGGATGCCAAAGGCACCCATTTCATGGAATAACCCAATTATATTTTTTCGTATAGATATAACTGTAGCACACAAGTTCACATTCTTTTTCTACCGTTTCTATCATCTCAGGTCAGCGGCAGGTGTGGTGAACGTGTACTCCCAGGAGGAGTGTATGCGGCAGAACAACCCCAAGCCTCTGAAGACCATCATGAACCTGGTGACCTCTGCCACCTCTCTCCGCTTCAACCCCACCACCGAGATCCTGGCCATTGCCTCCAGGGCTGACGACGAGGCTGCCCGATTGGTCAGTCTCTCTCTCACACACACACACACCTAATGTTGTCTTTGTCACCATAACAGCTACACCTGCTCTCTTGTAAATACGAGGTTTTATTGCAGCATGACTTGGATAGTAATCAAGTTTGAGTTGATTTAAAAGGAATTAAAACCATGTCTCTCTTTCGATGTCATCAAGTCTCTCCAAGTGCCATATGTCTACCCTTCTCATTTCAGGTTCATATCCCCAGCTTCACGGTGTTCTCCAACTTCCCCATATTCCAGAGGAAAACCATATACAGGGCCCACCGCCTGGACTTCTCCCCGAACAGCGGCTTCTTCTCTCTGGCCAACAACAAGGGCCATGCCCCTCTCTTCAGGTGAGTCTTGTTTTTTCAGACATCGGAAAATAAAAAACATCAACACTATGGGTGACTTTTGATACAAAAATAAATATATTAGAATAATAATTTGGTTTATTTTCAGGTTGTTGCATTACAAAGACTTTTGATGAAGAGCATCACAAGCATGCTCGTAATCAACATCAAGAGACCAAGCTTCCTCAATACAACTACCGTTGTCTTCAAGAAGACATTTTACAATGAAAAGGACTGTAAACATTTCAATGACTTGAATTGTGAAATCAGTTATGGTAATTTCATCTATGAAAGTGTCACAGCAAGATACCATGTTTTTGTTATCCTGTTTTTCCCCCATCAAATTTGAGTGATTACATTTTTTTAAGTGTTCTGTTTTCAAAAGGCATGTCCTCTATATTTCTTTCTGTCTACTTTAGGGTTTGACAAATGTTTGTATAATGGATCAAATACAACTTCATTTCCTTGATACTTGCCTATTATTATAGTTTCTTCTGTTTCTAGATATCTCGGAGAACAATAACATTATAGATTGACTATAATGCTTAAACTAGTATAGAAAAGCTGTCAAACTTCTATGCACTAAAGCCCCGTTAGTCTACTCCATGTTGACCTGAAAATCTGTTGCTACCAGCCACAATAATGGATTAGAACTACTCACTGTGAATTCCATTTTGACCAAAGCGCTCCTCCAAATCTGATGGTGTTTGAAGTTGATCATTTTCACACAACTTTGGATTAAATACTTAACGTACAGGGCCTTCAGAAAGTATTCACACCCCTCGACTTATTCCGCATTTAGTTGTTACAGCCTAAATTCTAAATTGATTAAATATTTTTAGCAAATGTATTAAATTAAATGCAGCAATATCTCATTTACGCAAGTATTCACACACCTTTGCTGTGACACCCAATTGCGCTCGGGTGCATCCAATTTTAATTTGATCATCCTTGCGCCGTTGCTACAACTTGATTAGAGTCCACCTTTGGCCAATTCAATTGTTTTGACATGATTTAGAAATAAACACGCCTGTCTATATACGGTCAATCAGTTGACAGTGCATGTCAGAGTAGAGACCATACCAAGATGTCCATGGAACTGACCATAGAGCGCTGAGGTAGAATTGTGACAAGGCATATCTGGGCAAGGGTATAAAACAATTTCCAGAGCGTTGAACGTTTCCATCATTGGGAAGTTGAAAAAAATCTGGGACTACCCAGACACTGCCTAGAGCTGGACCTCTGACCAAACTGTGGAGAGAAAAAAATCAAGTCAAGGGGTATGAATACTTTCTGAAGGCACAGCCTATCTGACCCAGTTTATCAGCAGAACAAGACCCAGGCCAGAGAGGCACATCAGAAAGCGAAGCTAATATAAACCCTTACTTTGCATTCATGCTCCCATTATGGCTCATAGAACAGTTTGCTCGATGGTGCCATTCGCACTGTGAAATTGACTCTGCTTAGTTTTTGTACTGCACTAAAGGGACCTCCCTGCTGAGCCACAGCTTTGAGAGAAACGCACACCTACAGACTCCAGATGAATGACAGTCACAGCACCATGTGTTACATACATTAGATCCTCCTTTAGGACGTCAGTCAGGATAGGCAGCATTCCAACACCTACATTTCTCCTCATTAGTAAAAGATGAAGCACTGCGTCCTCCCTAGTCGTTTGTATCTGCATTCAGACAAATCATTTCTCTTCCCCTCGTGTTTTCAGTGCATCTTTATCACATTTATTGTTTTGGTCTGTCCTGAGGTACTCCTGTAATATAATAGGCTGGAGAAATGTCTTTATGATAAATTAACCTTAACACCAAACAAACAAAATAGTTTTCCCCTGTAGACCCCCTAATGCAGAAACCAACAGAAACTTAATGGGTGGGAAGTGCAGAAACTAATACTGAGCCTCGTCAGCATTTTACTTCGTTTTTGTTCTCATGAGGATGTCTTGAGAGTCGGAAATCAATATATTTGCCCTGCAGATCAGACATGGAAAAATAGCTGCAGTTGTGAAATTAATGATAATTTGTGTAAATACAGGTTTAGGATAAACACAGATTCTATCTATTCTCTGGTCTGTCTGACTAATTTACAGATTTGCGATTTCAGCAGCAGGTTGAAGCTGTGTAGTTGGTGAACCTCTCAAAATAACCACAAACTCCTTAATCTATCTCTTATGAATATATGTGCTAGTAACAAAATGATCTACACTAATTAGCTATATCTTTTTACACAGTATGTCTCTTTTTCACACGCATGTTAAAGGAGAAATACAGTGCCTTCAAAAAGTATTCAAACACCTTTACTTTTTTCACATTTTGTTGTGATACAAAGTGGGATTAAAATGGATTTGTCATTTTTTGTCAATGATTACACAAAATACTTTTTGGAGTATTTAATTGAAAATAAAAAATGAATATATTTTGATTAGATAAGTATTCAACCCCCTGAGTCAATGCATGTTAGAATCAACTTTGGCAGTCTTTCTGAGTAAGTCACTAAGAGCTTTGCAAACCAGGATTGTACAATATTTGCCCATTAATCTTTTTAAAAACTCAGTATTAGAAAAGGTGCTCTTAATGTTGTGTTGGATTTGCCCCAAACATAATGCTTTGTTTTCAGGACAAAAAGTTCATTTTCTTTGCCACATTTTTTGCAGTATTACTTTTGTGCATTGGCCTCATGGTGAAATCCCTGAGCGGTTTCTTTCCTCCCCGGCAACTGAGTTAGGAAGGATGCCTTTATCTTTGTAGTGACTAGGTGTATTGATACACCATCCAAAGTGTAATTAATAACTTCACCATGCTCAAAGGGATATTTGATGTCTTATTTTTTTACCCATCTACCAATAGGTGCCTTTCTTTGCGAGGCATTGGAAAACCTCCCTGGTCTTTTTCGTTGAATTTGTGCTTGAAATTTACTGCTCGACTGAGAGACCTTACAGATAAATTGTATGTGTGGGGTACAGAGATGGGGCTGTAATTAAAAAATCATGTTAAACACGATTATTCCACACAGTTAGTCCATGCAATTTATCCAACTTGTTAAACTTGTTATTTTTACTCCTGAAGTTATTTAGGCTTGCCATAACAAAGGGGTTGAATACTTATTGACTCATGACATTTCACCTTTGCATTTTTAGTAATTTGTAAACATTTCTAAAAACATAATTCCCCTTTGACATTATGGAGTATTGCGTTCAGTGACACAAAATCGATATGTAATGCATTTTAAATTCAGCCTGTAACAAAAAAAATTGAAAAAAGTCAAGGGGTGTGAATACTTTGAGGGCACTGTAGTTGTTTCACCAACTCACCTGACTACTGTGCAAGCTGCTGTCAACTCCCCGTCACAACACATACCCACGGACAATCACACATATACCTGACTAGCTGGAAGTACCTTTGGCAGTGATGACAGCAGCTTTGCAGGACAGTCACAGACCTATTTCATTATTTCAACTCCGTTGCAGAAGAAAACAACCAGAAGAAAGATCGATATAAGGTAAGTTTGTGTGTCAACAATTTTTGTAACAGGATCAAGAGTAGCCTATAGCAATTTTTTTACAAGTATCTGTATGTGAAATATACCTATGTATTGTATTACAATTACACCAATTGCTCATACAATGTTTTTTTTTGTGTAGCAATATTAACTGCTGTACAGTTACAGTGCTATAAGTACTTTATGAGAGCAACGATTCTTATGTTTTCATTCCAACCAATCGTCTGTCTGTTGATGTGGGTTCGGTACATTTCTAAATTAAACAACTATATAGTGACATTATCTTAACCTATAACAGTGAGCATCCCAGTTTGGCAGATACCATTCTTCCTTGATTGACAATGGTTTAGTCACTGAGAAGTTTCCAGGTAGACCTCAGTACAGGACATTCATTGACTAGTTTATTTTCCATTCGTAAACAGCCATTAACATAAACTCAGCAAAAAAATGATCGTCCTCACTGTCAACTGCGTTTATTTTCAGCAAACTTAACGTGTAAATATTCGTATTAACATAAGATTCAACAACTGAGACATAAACTGAACAAGTTCCACAGACGTGACTAACAGAAATGGAATAATGTGTCCCTGAACAAATGGGGGGTCAAAATCAAACGTACAACGCACATCGTTGAGATTGCCTGCAATGACAACAAGCTCAGTCCGATGATGCTGTGACACACCGCCCCAGACCATGACGGACCCTCCACCTCCAAATCCCTTTACAACGAAGATCTGTGAAGTTATTTTGATTTTTATTAATTTTCTTTGAAAGACAGGGTCCTGAAAAAGGAACGTTTCTTTTTTTTTGCTGAGTTTAGTCTTGGTTACATATGAACCTCACCGCAATTTGTTGGTGAACAGGTTTGACAAGCTAGCGCCAATCATGTAAAGTATAAAATCTAGTAGCACAATGCATGTGTCATGTCATTTTGGATGGTGCGACTGGATACAGTAAATTAAACCTGGGCTTTGGACAGCCGTTTAGCTTTGGGCCAAACTGAGAGAGGCCGCATGAATGGGACACAAGAATCGGCCTGTCGACAGCCTGCAGTTGTCAGTAGTAGATTAGAGTAGATAAAACCTGGGATATTGTTTACCTGACTGGCAAGGAAGCTTGAAAGTATGTCCCCATGTTTTTGAGGTTATATAACTTAATTGTTGGATTCACGGATCACTTTCCAAATAAATACATTTTTAAAGGTCTTAGGGTTGAAAGAGTAATTTACTGCATCACAAAGAGGCCATTGTTGTTTTTATTGAGGGAGATGGAGCATTGGAGTTCACATGCATTGACAGCATGTGTGGTATGACATCCACATTCACTCATGTCTGAGACAATCTAAGCCACACGCAACAAAACTGACTATAGTCCACATTCACTTATGTCTGAGACAATCTGAGCCACACGCAACAAAACTGACTATAGTCCACATTCACTTATGTCTGAGACAATCTAAGCCACACGCAACAAAACTGACTATAGTCCACATTCACTTATGTCTGAGACAATCTAAGCCACACGCAACAAAACTGACTATAGTCTACAGAGCATACAGAGATATGTTATTTTCCATTGGCTCAGATGTGAAGCTCTGTGGCATCACAGTGTCCTGATCATTTCTCAGGTCACCGAGAGGAAAATCACTTGCACGCCACACAGGTAGATTATGGTTGGACAAGGGAGTCTTCTTTTGGGACAAACTACAAAATAAGTAATGAAGAACCTGACAGATTGTATGTTAATTGAGTTGGAAAGCATCGGAAGTATGGAGTCCCGCCTCGAAGCAGAGAATGATATTGGCAATGTTGGAATTCAATGCCAGCCTGTCTGTCTGAAATGTGGCTGTGGTCAGAGACCTGTGTTCAAATGGTAATGGAAGTACTGAAATCAAAGACTATTCTTCGGTGACTATTCGATTCTTAAAACGTGGTGGATAAAAGCCATGAGCTCACACATCAGTCTAAATTGTATGGATGACGTTTATCTGTCTGTCAGTATCATGGCAGAATATTGATTTCGACCTCTCTTGCATTTGTGTGTTCCCATTAGGCCTATGTGGGGAAGAATTGTCTATTGTGCTTTCAGGAGGAATTATGAGCGCACACAAGGTGCACTGTAGGAATTCTGTTGAGAAATCACACACACACACACACACAGCACACACACACACACACACACACACACACACACACACACACACACACACACACACACACACACACCACACCCACACACACACACACACACACACACACACCACACCACACACCACACACACACACACACACACACACACACACACACACACACACACACACACACACACACACAGCATAGGAGTGAGAGAGAGTCTTTTGAAAATGTCATGGAATGCTGTAGGACCAGAAATATCAATGGACTAGAATAGAGAGCATTCTGAAAAAACAGACACAGACTTCTGCATCATCATCGCATTTTCCACAGTTTATTTGTTTCCCGTTGTTTGTTTTGGGAGTCAATACAATGCCTTGCCGTGGTACGTGACTTGCATGAGTTCATGGTGTACATTTCACTTTTTACACCCACGTAAAAAAAAAAATGCAGGCTCGGCTAAGACTACCCCATTCATAGACAGTAACTGCGTTAGCGCCTATTGGCGATAGTATCTTCTGACCGTGGGATTTTTGTTAAGAGCCCCGATGCTTGCGGATCGGTTTTGCAAACATAAGGAACGTGTCTTTCATATTAGCAAGAAATACTTTTTTTTTAAGTACATTTACTACACACCGGTATAGGCTTAATGTTCCCACACAGCCATATTTCCGTTACAGGGATTGTTTACTGAAAACAGGCGGGAGACAGAGTGGATTACATGTGCTAATTAGCCCTCGGCGTCTCTGAACACCCGTATGTAAATGGAAGATGGACGCCACAAACATGTCACTGAAAAATACTGTGTAAAAACAGTGTTTATTTTGCATTTGTGAAATTATTTTGATGTGATATGAAAGTAGAGGGATTTATGTTTCTAGAAACGTACCGCAAATGAGAATCAATTCACGTTTAAATTGAGTATTTGCCTGTTTTGGCTTCCAGAGACAATTTGCTTTTAAACAGAGCATGTAAGGTCCTTGGACGATAAGGAGTAACATTAGGCTCCTTTAGTCCATTAATGATCAAAGGCAACAAGTATTGTAAGATTCCCAAATTCTTTCTTGAACACAAATGTGCCTCTGGGTTAATCTCAATAGCCTAAAGTGGCTTCCTTTCAATATCTCCTTTTCTGTAGCTGCACTACAGAAAGAGAGGAAGAGAGGCGAAGTAGTCACTTTAGACTATTGAGATAAACCCTTGGTGTGAATCAGCACTAATCGTAAACAGGTGTTAGGCCAATCCCAGTGGAGGTGGCCCACAATGCACCTGTGCATATCAGTGATAGTTTGTCCACTGTCAGACACACCTCTTGTCTCTAATCTACAACAAGTCTGAAATCAGGTTAAAAATACTTCTCTGGGATCGGTTAAGGTGGGTTCAGCTAACTCAAAAATATTCACCTAGACACGGTCAAGTTTAGTTTAGAATGCTTAGTCAAAATGCTTGATTAAAAATAGGATTAACTTTTTGTGATGCAACCCTTACTGTAATAGACACATTTTGGACTAAGTTGTTTATAAGCACTTGTCTTTTGTGAACATTTGTTTGCCTTGTAAGGGACAATAGGCCTTAGCCCATTCTAAAACTATCCAGGTGGGATTTTCAAAGCGTTTCCTGTTGGTGAGATTCTTCCTAACCTCTTCTCTGCATAGGCTTAGTTCAATATTTGTGACCTGTGTGTTGACCTATGGGCCTAGTTCAATGTTTTTGTGTGACTGAGTATGTTGTTTCAACCGTAGGGCTTCGGGTAGGAGAAAATGATGGCTGAGGCGGGGGTCCTGGAGATGTTTTCGGAGCAGGAGCTGACCTGCTCCATCTGCTTGGACCTGTTCAACGACCCAGTGTCGACGCCCTGTGGACACAACTTCTGCCAGGGTTGCATTGGAGGCTACTTTGCCTCCAGCTGCACCTGCCCGCTCTGCAAGCATCAGTTCCCGGAGCGTCCTCAGCTCAACATCAACCGAGTCTTCGCCCATATCGCTGAGTAATTAAAAAAAGCTCGCTATGGCACGGGAAAGCCGCACATGTTGGACATGAAGACACCGGGAGCCATGGCCAACAGCAACCACTTTCTGGAGGAGATGATCAAATGTGACGTGTGCACAGGGGGGAAAAACAAGTGGCGATCAGCTCGTGTTTGAGCTGCACGGCATCCTACTGCGAGGCCCATGTGCAGTCTCACCTGTACACGCCCTTCTACGCCAACCACCAGCTCCTGGAGCCCCGGGAAGCGTGTCGCGACCGCACCTGCCCACTGCACCACCGGCCTCTGGAGGTGTACTGCCGCACGGACCAGATCTGTATCTGTGTGCTGGAGGAGCACTGCACACACCACACTGTGTCCGTGCAGACAGTCGGCAAACAGGTGAAAGCTGCTTTGCCTTCTCACATCAGGCTCTTGGAGCACACACCCCTTCAGAACTTTAATGGCCCACGCAGCTCAAAGAGGCTTTTTGTGCCAAGGTTATAGTCTGGAGGCTACTTAAGGGTGTGGTGTGTTTTGGGGGGTTGGATGTGTTCCTTATAGAAGTATAATTTCATTCTAGTACTGTGGTTGGTGTCTGGTGTTTTATTTAGGTTACTTTTTTAAATATTACAACTTGCATTTTGATTGAACCTTTGAAAGACTGAGTATTGGCCACTAGTTTGTAGGTCATATGGGCGTCTCAGCTTCTTGCAATGCGGATGACATAGATAACACCTTGTAAATTAGCAACACATTTCCATTCAATGACTGCATCACAATTTGACAGCTCCCGGTTACACTATTTTAATAGTCATTATATATTACATCCTCCTTTGGCTCTGAGCAGAAAACAAAGGAACAGCTCATCGCTTAAATGTATCTTAGAAAATGGGCAGCTCCATTGAGGCCATCTCTATTTTGACGTAGTCAATTTTCTATTTCTGAGTTGACAAACGAAGGGTGCGACCTGGAATGTGTTGTATGAACAGGTATAAAGCCAAGGTTTGATTTACTGCCACCTGCAGTTATGTAATGTTTACTCATGAGTAGCAATCATTGGCTGATTCCTCCTGATGACACGGATGGAATATTTCTATTTTATTTGACCTTTATTTAACTTGGCAAGTCAGTTAAGAACAAATTCTTATTTACAATGACGGCCAAACCCGGACGACGCTGGGCAAATCGTGCGCCGCTCTATGGGGACTCCCACTCATGGCAGGTTGTGATACATTCTGGATTTGAACAAGGATTTATGTAATGAAGCCTCTAGCACTGAGATGCAGTGCCTTCTATCGCTGTGCCACTCGGGAGCCCAAAATCATGTGATCCTTCCTTAACCTATAGGAAGACATACAGGTATTATGACTCATACTGTGGTCAAAGTCCTCAATGGTGCTAAAATGGGCTCTTGGGCACTAGAGTCCTCAATATCTCTATGGGTCAGGCATCTGACCAAAAACATGAGCAATTTTACATGATTTAGGTCCATCTGTGTATAATGGGTTTGACCCAAGGCAAATGAATAACATGCATGATTTTATTTTTTGCTGAGTGAATGTACTTCATTATGTTATCTGCTGTGTGTGTCTGTGTGTATATATATATTTCAAGAGCAATGTTTTTCTATTTGCATCTAAAAATATATATTTTTTGCATTTCACAAAGCACGTTTTACTTAAGTGTTCCCTAAGAGCCTGTTTAAGCAGCAGCAGGCCAGCAGAATTGTCTAGTTAGGACAAGTAGTGAACAGACACGATGCCAAATCTACTCTCAATGACACTGCATTCACATAATTTGTCTCTCATCCTCCATCTCTTTCTTGTCCTTTGTCTGTCACACAAACTCATTGGGAAGACAGATCTAGAGATTCTTAACAGGATTGAGGGGAAGCTCCTCCGTCTGAATGAGCTCAAGAGCCGACTGGAGACCGTCAGGGTAGGCAGCTAATTCACAGGCCCCAACGTATCAACACTGTGTTCAATCTATTTGACCCCCTTCACTAAACCCCTCAACACATCGAGCTTCATATTTATCAGATCACGCTACCACTCCCTCTAGTGTTAGGAGAACGTACCAACGACCATTACTCCCACTGCAGTGGCTATTAGCAGGTCAAGACAGTCTGTTTAGTCAACCGAAAGGATGTTTGCCATACCCCTGTTATGATATATTACAGAAAATACTCAATTAAAATGTAAAAAATAATAATAATAAACACATTGGGTTTGAATCACACATTTTTCAGTTGGCAGAATGTTTTTTCTTTGACCTGTGATCACAATAATGACCACAACTGGAGAGAAAGAAACTGACCTTAAATCAGTGTCAAGGAGCAACTTAGTCCTACTGTTTTTTTTCTTTCTAGAACTATGCACGGGGTGAGCTGTCGGAGGTGGAGCAGTTGCTGGGGGAGCTGAGTCGCTTGGTGGACAGGATCCGTGACGAGCTGGTGGGCGGGATGGAAGAGAAGCAGGCGTCTGTGGAAACAAGGGGGAAGGGGCTAGTGACACGTTTGGAGGCGGAGCTTAGCCAGCTGCGGCGATCCAGATTGGAAGCCCAGGTCACATCTGATGACCACATTTGTCTCCTCCAGGTATGGAGGACTGTCAATTGTTTTAGCTGAGGCACCTTTTATAATTTGTGGGTGTCTGCTGTAACAATTGGGTGGGGTTCACACTTTGAGGGCGACGGGACCTGCACCGGGTGTGCCATGTATACGTTCCAATGGCCTCTAAGTGCAAGCTATCAGAGATATTACCAGAGTCCATTCCACTCATGTTAAACTCTGAACTGTAAGTCTTACAATTGAACATATGTCAATGCCTGCCTTCAAACCACTGAGTCGAGGTGAGTTTTTCCTCATGATCATCTACAACATTATTCTTTTGAAGTCATACGTTTTTCCCCTACTGTGGTTTTCGGGTGAAGTTTTTCATAAATTACTGAGTTGATGATAAATATTGAGACCGGTATTCTGCTGAGTCACTCTGAAAGTCAGCCTAGTCTGTAAGCAGTCAAGATACCATTCCAACTCAATACCTCATGCCAATAGAACTCATTCCTTCCGTCATCCATGTGTTGCAACATCGGTCTGGTAAAGAATGAGTCATTGACAAACGTGGGTTGTAAAAATACCAGAAGGAACATGAACACATAAGAAAGGAAACGCAACCCGTCACACCGGGCCTGATAAAGCACTGTATGTTGTGGACCGACCTATCTGTTTTTTAATATAACACAGTATACGGGAGCGTGACAGTATGATCAGTGTACAGACACTAGGGACCACTAAGAGTCAGTGGTCTCAACGAGGTGGGTCAATTTAAATTGCGTCATATATATATATATTACACACACACACACACAGTACCAGTCAAATGTTTGAACAAACCTACTCCATTCAAGGGTTTTTCTTTATTTTTACTACTTTCTAGATTGTAGAATAAATATTTGAGATTCTTCAAAGTAGCCACCCGTCGCCTTGACGACAGCTTTGAACACTCTTGGCATTCTCTCAATCAGCTTCATGAGGTCGTCACCTGGAATGCATTTCAATTAACAGGTGTGTCTGGTTAAAAGTTAATTTGTGGAATTTCTTTCCTTAATGCGTTTGAGCCAATCAGTTGTGTTGTGACAAGGGAAGGGTGGTATACAGAAGATAGCCCTATTTGGTAAAAGACCAAGTACCTATTATGGCAAGAACAGCTCAAATAAGCAAAGAGAAACAACAGTCCATTACTATAAGACGAAGGTCAGTCAATCCGGAAAATTTCAGGAACTTTGAAAGTTTCTTCAAGAGCAGTCGCAAAAACCATCAAGAGCTATGATGAAACTGGCTCTCAGAAGGACTGCCATAGGAAAGGAAGACCTAGAGTTACCTCTGCTGCAGAGGATACGTGAATTAGTTACCTACCTCAGAAATTGCAGCCCAAATAAATGCTTCACAAAGTTCAAGTAACAGACACATCTCAACATCAACTGTTCAGAGGAGACTGTGTGAATCAGGCCTTCATGGTCAAATTTCTGCAAAGACACCACTACTAAAGGACACAAATAGGAGACTTGCTTGGGCCAAGAAACACGAGCAATGGACATTAGACCTGTGGAAATCTGTCCTTTGCTCTGAGTCCAGATTTGAGATTTTTGGTTCCAACCCCTGTGTCTTTGTGAGACGCAGAGTTGGTGAATGGATGATTGCCCCATGTGTGGTTCACATGTGAAGCATGGAGGAGGTGTGATGGGGCACTGTCCGTGATATATTTAGAATTCAAGGCACACTGAACCAGCATGGCTACCACAGCATTCTGCAGCAATACGCCATCCCATCTGGTTTGTGCTTAGTGGGACTATCATTTGTTTTTAACAGGACAATGACCCAAAACACACCTCCAGGCTGTGTAAGGGCTATTTGACCAAGAAGGAGAGTGATGGAGTGCTGCGTCAGATGACATGACCTCCACAATCACCCAACCTCAACTAAATTGAGATGGTTTGGGATGAGTCAGACCGCAGTGAAGGAAAAGCAGCCAACAAGTGCTCAGCATTTGTGGGAATGCCTTCAAGACTGTTGGAAAAACATTCCTCATGAAGCTGGTTGAGAGAATGTCAAGCGTGTGCAAAGCGGTCATCAATTGTGAAGATGGCTGCTGTTTTATGGGGTCTTAACTAACCGTGCCATTTTTTTTCTCATATTGTTTAACTTATTTTGTACATAATGTTGCTTCTACCCTCTCTTATGACCGAAAAGAGCTTCTGGACATCAGAACAGCGATTACTCACCTTGAACTGGACAAATCATTTTTCTTTAATGAGTCTGTTGAGAGGGATTTACTCCAGACACCCGAACATGCACTCATTCACAGGAGAAAGAGACGAAGGAGATCGGGGTGCCTTTTGAGAATCTGCGAACGAGTGGCTAATCTGCCTTTGCTTGCGGTACTATTGGCCAACGTACAATCGCTGGATAATAAAGTGGACAAACTACAAGCACGTATATCCTACCAAAGGGACATTAACTGTAATATCTTATGTTTCACGAGTTGTGGCTGTACGACGACATGAATAACATACAGCTGGCAGGTTATACACTGTATCGGCAGGATAGTAAGACAAGGGGTGGCGGTCTATGTATATTTGTAAACAACATCTGGTGCACGATATCTAAGGCAGTCTCGAGGTCTTGCTCACCTGAGGTAGTATCTCATGATAAACTCTCAAGCTGTAGACCACACTATCTACCTAATCTGTATTTTTCATAGGTGTCTACATACAACCACAGACTGATTGCTGGCTCTAAAACCGCACTCAATGAGCTGTATACGGCCATAAACGAACATAAACTCTAATCCAGAGGTGACGCTCCTAGAGGCCAGGGACTTTAATGCAGGGAAACTAATCTGTTTTACCACATTTCTATCAGCATGTTAAATGTGCTACCAGTGTGAGAAATTCTAGACCACCTTTACTCCACACACAGACGCGTACAAAGCTCCCCCTCGCCCTCCATTTGGCAAATCTGAGTAATTCTATCCTACTGATTCCTGCTTACAAGCAAAAATGAAAGCAGAAAGCACCAGTGACTCAATCAATAAAAAAAGTGCTCAGATGAAGCAGATGCAAAGCTAAAGGACTGTTTTGCTAGCACAGACTGGAATTAGTTCTGGCCTTCTTCCAATGGTTTTGAGTGCACCACATCACACTGGCTTCATCAATGACCTTGTCCCTACAGTGACTGTACGTACATACCCCAACCAGAAGCCATGGAATACAGGCAACATTCGCACTGAGCTAAAGGTTAAAGCTGCTGCATTCAAGGAGCAGGACTCTAACCCGGACGCATATAAGAAATCCCGCTATGCCCTCCAACGGACCATCACAGGCAAAGCGTCAATACAGGACTAGGATCGACTCGTACTACACCGGCTCCGACGCTCGTCGGATGTGGCAGGGCTTGCAAACCATAATAATAATAATTTGGAGACAAGTCTCATCTCTACATTTTACCTGTGACCTCCAATTCAACTGTAGGCATTATGTCCAGTACCCATTGCACACACACTGGTTCACAATGTACTGATGCACTGAAAGGCAGGTGATGGGGCAAAACACGTGTGTAATCTTGGAATTACTTCATGGTCAGGAATCAGTAAGTCATGAAATCACAATGGTACACTAATTTGTCACAATTTTCTAATATTTGTGTCAAAATGGTTTAGTCTAAGGTTCTTATTTATCTTGGTGGATAGGTCCTGTTGAGGATTTCTTGCATTGTTCAATGTTTCACACTAAACTCGGGGTTTCACAAACTTGGTCCTTGGGACCCTAAGGGGACAAGTTTCTTTTTTTCAGTATGCACTACACAGCTGATTCAAATCAACTAATCAAGCTTTGATCATGTGCTACAGGTGTGTAGTGGTAGGGGAAATGCTGCACAAACTACTTTTGTTCTATATCTGGAGTTGAATTTTGTCCTGTTTGCAGCATTGTGTAAGCATTGTGTAATGTGTTACCATTGTCAGAGAATAATGGTAGATGCAGACCATAGACATTTGATGAATCACCATCCTTACACAATTCAAGTAGAAGGCTGTGAAAGATGCCAATATCTTGTGTGGCTATTTACAGCCCTTGACAGTGGGTTGCTTATTTATTGAGTGGCAATTTTGCTTGTCTGTCGTTCAGTCCCAATATGTATGTTTTTAACAATAAAAATGTATTGGGGGGAGGGTTGCCTCAGTTATTGCTATAAATGCCTCATGTTTTACACTTGGTCATTGGAACCATCCCATTATTGCAGCTGCCTAAAGCAAGGCCTCATTACAGTCCCTGGTTCGTATCCAGGCTGAATCACATTCGGCTGTGATTGGGAGTCCCAGAGGGCGGTGCACAATTGGCCCAGCGTTGGCCGGGCTAGGTCCGTCATTGTAAATAAGAATTTGTTCTTAACTGACTTGCCTGGTCAAATAAAAAACATCACTACAGCTGCAAAAGGTGCTGTTGATTCCAGCCACAAGAGGGTGCTGGAGTACAAGAGCAGCCTATTCCTCATCCCTGCTCTTGGACAGCCATTATGTGCAGGCGAAAACTCAAACCCAGCATTTCACGAGTCGTATCATGCACCAAACTCCCAACATTGACAAATGCGAAAAGAGCACGTATACTGCGTCACCATGGCTCAATTATAATGGTAAGCGTTACATAAACCAGCATTATATTATGTCGGTCCATGGCAATGAACAATGCATCTTTGTTCAGCTGCTTTCAGAATTTTCAAAGGATCCTGTCAGTTGAATCCTAGCCACTGAACTGAGTATGCATGGTTCATTTGAAAGGGTTAATTCATTTCAATAAGCTTAATCACCACTGGCAGCCTGAGATGATTAAATTACCGAGCCTTGACTGGTTAAATAGGCCTGTGAGTTTACTGTATCACTGTTTTATGGGAATAACTCATTATGGCCTCAACATTTCTGAACACAGCCAAACTGAAAGCATCTTGATGAATTCATAAAGTACAATTAAATGTTATATTGGCTGTATAACTCAGGGTAGAGTTTGGTTATAAAATAAACCTTTAATTCAATAAAGCCGCATTGACATAAGTTGTAGTTTGTATAGACGTTACAATAATTATCATTCAAGTTCGATATTTTATTTAACATAATTCATATTGCAGTCATTGTGAACAGCTGGGATTTCAATATACACAATAGAATTGTAACATTGTAAGCCTCCCCCTCCCCCCCAATGAAATCTAACGCCCACCCAGAAAACCATAACAAAACTAAAAAGATCTCCCAATCCCACAACAGCCCTGCCTCCATTACTGATCCTGTCAATCTATGTCTGCGTCAGTCCTGTCAAGTCAGTCCTCTGCCAGTGTGTCTATGGCCTGTATTATGCATCTGGGTTGGTATGGGTACCTGTCTGAAACACGTGTGCGCATGTGATAGCATATGCCTTGCGTGTCAGTAGGCATGTTGTTGAGGCGTGTGTGTGTGTATATATGATAAGTTTCGCCACCAAACATGGGTGCGATCCGTCAGGTTCAGAGCTCTCGTAATCGAGAGGCCTCGCATAGTGTTCAAAACATACAACGCGATCCTTTAGTAAAAGGGAGGTGTCTAAGTGCGTATCTCGGTTGTGTGTTTTCGTCCTTGTCCGCGAGTGGGAGGATCAGTTGGCATGTCTATCTCCGCAAAATAACAACTGTGGGCATCAGCGTAGTGGCAATATACCGATTCTCTGAGCGACATTCACTGACCATGCAAACCTGTCATCTTTACCTTCGGACCCCCTCCCTTCCCCCGAGTGAACCCCACCCCCCAATACTTTCCCCTCCCGGCTCCATCGACCCCCTCCCTCCCCGACCGCTCAAGTTTGTGTATCAGTCAGTGTCTCAGCGTGTGTAAACGGTAATGCGTCTTGGGGAAGAAAAAAAAAGAAAAGCGACATGGGCAAGGAGCTATTTGAGACACCGCTCAAAATACGTGGCGCCAACATAGCCCCCCCGCAGCGACCGCTGGACATTCTGCTCAAAGAGCCGTCGGTTCGTCTGCAGGACCTCCGCCGCCTCTTTGTTCAAGGGGTCCTCTGGATTTGGCTCCTGAAGAGGAGTAGAAGGGCGTGGTTATTTGCCAGGTGTTCCTACCTGCTCCAACCAGTCGCTCAATCTTTCAGAATTTGAAAGTTATGCCATTATACAGTGTATTCGGAAAGTATTCAGACCCTTTGACTTTTCCCACATTTTGTTACGTTACAGCCTTGTTCGAAAATTGATCAAATAGTTTTCCCCCCTTTATCAATCTATACACAATACCTCATAATGACAAAGCAAAAACAGGTTTCTGGATTTTTCTTCTAATTTATATAATAAAAAAAAAAAACGGAAATATCACATTTACATAAGTATTCTGACCATTTACTCAGTACTTTGTTGACACCTTTGGCAGCGATTACAGTCTTGAGCCTAATTGGGTATGACACTACAAGCTTGGCACACCTGTATTTGGGGAGTTTCTCCCATTCCCCTCTGCAGATCCTCTCAAGAGCTGTCAGGTTAGACGGGGAACGTCGATGCATAGCTATTTTCAGGTCTCTCCAGAGATGTTCAATCTGGATCAAGTCCGGGCTCTGGCTGGGCCACTCAAGGATATGGAGAGACTTGTCCCGAAGCCACTCCTGTGTTGTCTTGGCTGTGTGCATAGGGTTGTTGTCCTGTTGGAAGGTGAACCTTCGCCCCAGTCTCAGGTCCTGAATGCTCTGGAGCAGATTTTCATCAAGTATCTCACTGTACTTTACTCCGTTCATCTTTCCCTCGATCCTGACTAGTCTCCCAATCCCTATCGCTGAAAAACATCCCCACAGCATGATGCTGCCACCACCATGCTTCAACATAGGGATGGTGCCAGGTTTCCTCCAGACGTGACACTTGGCATTCAGGCCAAAGAGTTCAATCTTGTTTGTCATGGTCGGAGAGTCCTTTAGGTGCCTTTTGGAAAACTCCAAGCGGACTTTCATGTGCCTTTTACTGAGTGGCTTCAGTCTGGCCACTCTACCATAAAGGCCTGATTGGTGGAGTGCTGCAGAGATGGTTGTCCTTCTGGAAGGTTCTCCCATCTCCACAGAGGAACTCTGGAGCTCTGTCAGAGTGACCATCGGGTTCTTGGTCACCTCCCTGACCAAGGTCCTTCTCCCCCTTTCTCAGAGCTTTACAGACAATTCCTTCGACGTCATGGCTTGGTTTTATGCTCTGACATGCACAGGTGTGTGCACCTTTCCAAATCATGTCCAATCAATCAAATTGTAGAAACATCAAGGATGATCAATGGAAACAGGATGCACCTGAACTCAATTTCTTGTCTCATACCAAAGGGTCTGAATAATTGTGTAAATAAGGTATTTTTAATTTTTAATACATTAGCAAAAATGTCTAAAAACCTGTTTTCACTTTGTCATTAAGGGGTATTGTGTGTAGATTGAGGAAAAAACTATTTAATTCATTTTAGAATAAGGCTGTGACATAATGTGGAAAAAGTCAAGGGGTCTGAATACACTGTACATCCTGCTACATTCCTGATTCTAAGCATGGTGAACAAGGAAGAGTAATCAAACTTGGCTAGGCAAAATTGGAAATAGAATATCCCCGTACTCACTAGAAATAGATACTGTAGTCCATATATGATGGAGTTTACTGTCAACACAGGCTTCCAGTCCTCTCTGTAAGAGAAAAATAGATGTTAAAAGACACTGCTCAGTATAATAATATAATAGTCAAAATGTGGAATTCTGTAGTCATTCGGAATTATCAAATGACACAACAAAAACAAAGTGACTACGATGCAGGTGGTGTACCTCAAGATATTTAGGCAGACATTGCCCTCCAGGTCAATGTTTGGGTGGTACACCATTGTCTCACACTTGACCTTCGGGGGATCATGAGGGTAGCCCTGTCCTACCTGGAAAACAGAGCAGTCACAAGAAGTCAAAGGAGGATCATCTCTGACCTTATATCCATTCACTTTCTTTCGACTTACAACCGTGTTATTAACAACTTACTTACCAACAAATCTTGCTTACCAACAAGATTGTTAAAGACATGATCGGGAACTTAGGCGACTGTAATTTATTTATTTTTTAAACCTCCCGCTTTGGCCTGAATGTGTCAATGTGTAGTTCATACATGCATAATCTATGATCTGAATTACTGTCTTACCTCAATTAGCCACGAAATCCCTAGTTTGAAAGTGACTGTTTTTCTGGAAGCCGTATTCTATCATTTCCCCCCACGTGAGCCAGCCCCTAGCAGTTTGAGATCAAGCCAATGAACTTCAGCCCTCGCCATTTAAGTGCGAGCTAGCAAGACACACACACAGCCGAGCCAGAGAGAGAGAGCAATGACGTGGTGCAAATATCTTCATTTACCATGAGTGTACAAAACACTATGGACACCTGCTCTTTCCATGGCTTAGACGGACCAGGTGAATCCAGGTAAAAGCTATGATCCCTTATTGATGTCACTTGTTAAATCCACTTCAATCAGTGTAGATGAAGGAGACAGGGAAAATGGTTTTTAAGCCTAGAGACAATTGAGACATGGATTGTGTATGTGTGCCATACAGAGGTTGAATGGGGAAGACAAAAGACTTAGAGGCCTTCAGAAAGTATTCATACCCAACTTACTGCACATTGTTGTGTTACAGCCTGAATTCAGAAGAGTAAAAATCTTTTTTTGCATAAGTTCACACCCCTGAGTCAGTACATGTTAGAATCACCTTTGGAAGTGATTACAGCTGTGTCTAAGAGCTTTGCACACCTGATTTGTATAATATTTATCCATTATTCTTTTCTAAATTCTTAAAGCGCTGTCAAAATTGGTCATTGCTAGACAACCATTTCCAGGTCTTGTCATAGATTTTCGAACAGATTTAAGTCAAAACTGTAATTCGGCCACTCAGGAACATTCACTGTCTTCATGGTAAAGCAACTCCAGTGTAGATTTGGACTTGTGTTTTAGGTTATTGTCCTGCTGTAAGGTGAATTCATCTCCCAGTGTCTGGTGGAAAGAAGACAACCAGACTTTCCTCTAGGATTTTGCCTGTGCTTAGCTCCATTCCTTTCTTTTTTATCCTCCTTAGTCCTTAATGATTACAAGCATACACAAAACATGATGCAGCCACCACTATGCTTGAGAATATTTACTGAGTGGTACTCAGTAATGTGTTGTATTGAATTGGCCCCAAACATAACACTTTGTATTCCGGACAAAAAGTTAATTGCTATGCCACATTTTTTAAAAGTATTACTTCAGTGCCTTGTTGCAAACAGGATGCATGATTGTTATTATGTACGGACTTCCTTCTTTACACTGTCAATTACGTTAGTATTGTGGAGTAACTACAATATTGTTGATCCATCCACAATTTTCTATCACAGCTTTTCTATCTCAGCAACTGTTTTAAAGTCCCCATTGGCCTCATCGTGAAATCCCTGAGTGGTTTCCTTCCTCTCCGGCAACTGAGTTAGCAAGGACGGCTGTATCTATGTAATGACTGGGTGGATTGAAACACCGTCCGAAGTGTAATAAATAACTTTACCATGCTCAAAGGGATATTCAATGTCTGCTATTTTTTTTTTTTTTTTTACCCAATTACCAATAGGTGCACTTTTTTGTGAGGCAACCTCCCTGGTTTTTGAGGTTGAATCTGTGTTTGAAATGCACTGCTCGACTGAATGACCTTACAGATAATTGTATGTGTGGGGTACAGAGATGAGGTAGTCATTCAAAAAGCATATTGAAACACTATTATTGCACACTGTCAGTCCATACAACTTGTGGCTTGTTAAGCCCTTTTTGTTTTACAACTTAACTTGCTTGCCATAAGAAAGGGGTTGAATACTTGACTCTAGCCATTTCAGCTTTTAATTTTTAATGAATTTGCAATCATTTCAAAAAACAATTCCATTTTGACATTACGGGGTATTGTGTGTAGGCCAGTGACAACAAAAATCTCACTGTAATCCATTTTCAATTCTGTAACATAACTAAATGTGGAAAAAGTCGAGGGATGTGAAGTTTTCTAAACGGGGTGCCAGGCGCACCGGTTTGTGCCAAGAACTGCAACACTGCTGGGTTTCACGCTCAACAGTTTCCTGTGTGTATCAAGAATGGTCCACCACCCAAAGAACATCCAGCCAACTTCACACAATTGTGGGAAGCATTGGAGTAAACATGGGCCAGCATCCTTGTGAAACGCATTCGATACCTTGTAGAGTCCATGCCCCGACAAATTGAAGGGGGTAGGTGCAACTCAATATTAGGAAGGTGCTCTTAATGTTTTGTAACAGCGTATTTGATTTAGTACACAATTTTCAGAGGTCACTTTTTCTTGTGAGCTTTACTTTTCAGAACTACTGGCAAAAAAGTTTACACAAGTCCTGGGCAATCTCTTTAAGGCATTTAGAATCAGAAAAAAACAAAAAGAGAACAGCTTTATTCTAAAAACTTGCAGCAGCACAACTTTTCTTAAAGGTCCAGGGCAGCCATTTTTATCTCAATATAAAATAATTTCTGAGTAACAAATAAGTACCTTACTGAGATTGTTTTCAATTCAAAATGGTAAACAAGAAGCCAAAACAGCTTCCTAGCAAAGAACAGTTTCTCAAGCAAGAATTTTTCTAGGACTGTTCTGAGTGGAGGGGGAAAAAAATAACTAGCTGTTATTGGAATTAAGGTTTGGAAATCCCTTCCTCAATTGTCTATTAACCAATGTCCACCTAGTGATATCACCAGACAGGCCAAACCTCTGTCCCACTAAAACAGGCTGTCTTTTCAAATCAGCTCTTACATTAAAAAGGACATTATAGCTTTCACAGTATTATTCCATCATCATAGTGTTGTCCATTTATTAGGCACACCACCCCGTTCATGAAAATGGTTTGCACCTACAGACAGTGAGTCACGTGGCCTGCTATATAAAGCAGGCAGACAGGCATCAGGGCATTCTGTTACTGTTTGATTGAACGTTAGAATGGGCTAAATGAGTGACCTAATCGACTGAGCGTGGTATGATCGTGCTAGGAGCGCCGGTTGCAGTATCTCAGAAACGGCTGGCCTTTCACGCACGATAGTGTCTAGGGTTTACCGAGAATGGTGCAGACAAACAAAAAACATTCAGTCAGCGGCAGCCATGTGGGTGAAAAGTGCTCGTTGAAGGGAGGTCAAAGGAGAATGGCAAGAATCGTGCAAACTAACAGGCGGGCCACAAACGGCGCAGTACAACAGTGGTGTGCAGAACGTCTTCTCGGAACTCACAACTCGTCGGACCGTGTCACGGATGGGCTACTGCAGCAGACGACCACACCGGGTTCCACTCCCATCAGCTATAAACAACAAGAAGCGCCTCCAGTGGGCACGTGATCACCAACACTGGACAATTGAGAAGTGGAAAAAACATCACCTGATCCAACAAATCCAGGTTCCTGTTGCGTCATACTGATGGCAGAGTCAGGATTTGGCGTAAGTTGCATGAGTCCAAGGCCTCATCCTGCCTGGTACAGGCTGGTGGCAGTGGTGTAATGGTGTGGGTACTGTTTTCCTGGCACACATTAGGTCCCTTGATACCAACTGAGCAACGTTTGAACACCACACCTTATAGAATCCATACCCCAAAGAATTCAGGCTGTTCTGGAGGCAAATGAGGGTTCGACCCAGTAGTAGGTGGGTGTACCTAATAAAACCTGGCCACTGATTATAAACTGAGTAAGAAACGTCCTCTCACTGTCAACTGTGTTAATTTTCAGCAAACTTAACATGTGTAAATATTTGTATGAAAATAACAAGATTCAACAACTTAGACATAAATCGAACAAGTTCCACAGACATGTGACTTACAGAAATGGAATAACGTGTTCCTGAACAAAGGGGTTTCAAAATCAAAAGTAATAGTCAGTATCTGGTGTGGCCACCCGCTGCATTAAGTACTGCAGTGCATCTCCTCCTCATGGACTGCACCGGATTTGCCAGTTCTTGCTGTGAGATGTTACCCCACTCTTCCACCAAGGCACCTGCAAGTTCCCGGACATTTCTGGGGGGTGGGGGGAATGGCCCTAGCCCTCACCCTCCAATCCAACAGGTCCCAGACGTGCTCAATTGGATTGAGATCCGGGCTCTTCGCTGGCCATGGCAGAACAACTTACATTCCTGTCTTGCAGGAAATCACGCACAGAATGAGCAGTATGGCTGGTGGATTTGTCACGTGCCACGAGGGAAGAGGATGTCTTCCCTGTAATGCACAGCGTTGAGATTGCCTGCAATGACAACAAGCTCAGTCCGATGAGGCTGTGACACACCGCCCCAGACCATGACGGACCCTCCACCTCCAAATCGATCCCACTCCAGAGTACAGGCCTCGGTGTAACGCTCATTCCTTCGACGATAAACGCGAATCCGACCATCACCCCCGGTGAGATAGAACCGCGACTCGTCAGTGAAGAGCACTTTTTGCCAGTCCTGTCTGGTCCAGCGACGGTGGGTTTGTGCCCATAGGCGACGTTCTTGCCGGTGTTGTCTGATGAGGACCTGCCTTACAACAGGCCTACAAGCCCTCAGTCCAGCCTATTGCGGACAGTCTGAGCACTGATGGAGGGATTGTGCGTTCCTGGTGTAACTCGGGAAGTTGTTGTTGCCATCCTGTTCCCGCAGGTGAGATGGTCTGGTGGTGGTCTGCCACTGCGAGGACAATCAGCTGTCCGCCCTGGTTCCCTGTAGTGCCGTCTTAGGTGTCTCACAGTACGGACATCGCAATTTATTGCCCTAGCCACATCTGCAGTAGTCATGCCTCCTTGCAGCATGCCTAAGGCACATTCACGCAGATGAGCAGGGACCCTGGGCATCTTTCTTTTGGTGTTTTTCAGAGTCAGTAGAAAAGCCTCTTTGGTGTCCTAAGTTTTCATAACTGTGACCTTAATTGTCTACCGTCTGTAAACTGTTAGTGTCTTAACGACCGTTCCACAGGTGCATGTTCATTAATTGTTTATGGTTCATTGAACAAGCATGGGAAACAGTGTTAAAACCCTTTACAACGAAGATCTGTGAGGTTATTTGGATTTTTATGAATTTTCTTTGAAAGACAGGGTCCTGAAAAAGGAATGTTTCTTTTTTTTGCTGAGTTTATATATAAAGCACAAGGAAATCACATTTCTGACTGCACTGGGCCTTTAACCATTCAAAACTGACATCAAAAACGTTGGATACCAAATTGTGACCCTAAAAACATCACAAAACAATAGCCATCAAGCAGGTGTGATGCCATTAAAAACAGTTTTGTGTGACAGTAAAGCAAGGGTGTAGTGACTCATGTCGTCCTGATGTCTGCCCACCCACATTAAGCCCCCTTACCTTAAAGCTGAAGACAAACTTTCCCCCTTTGTAAAAGCCCTAAAAAGAGAGAAAATAACCTGAGAATGTGTTTACATATGGGTTTCTATGAATGCTGTTCATAGCCTGTTTGTTGGGTTGGCATGACATGTCAATGTACAGCGCTAAATAATACATTGTGTACAAAGTATTTATCTTTGGATATTAGTTGATAAGCCACCACGTTAGCATTAGAACCCATTCATTAGTTGCAACTGTACAAGTTTGAGTACAATAGTTAAATGTTTAATAAACACATATGACATATGGAGGATTCTCTCTGACAAGTAGCTACAGATTGTTTCAGGAAAGAGTGAAGACCTCGTCTGGTGAGATGATGAGTTTGAAGTTGAGCAGATCATCTTGGTCGGGGAAGACGATCTCGCACGTCTTTGGGAGGTTCAGCTCATTGATGTCTGCGAGGAGAAAATGTATATGTCTCAATGAATAGCAGTCGTTTGCATCGATTTCCCTTCAGTTACATGCATGAAACCTGCCTGGCAAAAATATGAAAACTAAAAAGTCTTCTTATCCGCATTTTTTTTTAAATTTACGGACAAAAAGTGGCGTGTAAATGGCATTGAAGAAGGCACCTGAGCAGCGCAGTCCAATGAACACAGTCCAATGATTCCTTCTGAAGTGCTGGGGTGATCCCACACCTGTGGTGGTATTTCCCTCTCACTCTGAGGTCTTTCAAACTGTAATGGTTGCCCTGCAGTATTTCCTATATTCTGCTTTGAATAACAACTCTGATCTTTTTCTACAAGTTTAATATGCAAACAGAGTCAGTCCACTTCAAATGGAGGAAAACCCATTTGTGACTATGTTGTGGTCCTCTAGCCTAAAAGCTAAACAACATTCTTTAGGTATATAGGTCCCGTTGGTTTTACACGGCCTTCATCCACTATGAAATGGAGATTAGCTTAGTCTTTCAAAATCATGGCTTGAGTCAAAAGCCAACTGGATATCTTATATGGGGTCCGTGGTGTTACAAGGTTCACGAACCAAACAACTGAGCCATTGGAAGAAAACCACCACACTCATCACAGGGGTGGTTTGAATTTCATTATCCAAGTATCTGGGAAAACATTTGTTTTCACAGCATTTCCTCATTTTGGATAGCTGGAAATGTCACATTCACGTTTGAATCAATGTTATTAGCTAAAGACCTGGCTTAACAATTCTGTAACTACTTTATAAGGCTGAGAGATTATAAAACAATATTCATATTTCTTGCCATTCAACTCCCAGTCAGTCTTGTCACGTGTTCTGTCATGAAAGGTATGAAAAGTTTAAAATGTCTCACATGTATTGATATCATTAAATAGCCTATCTACATGTTGTACACAGTTACTTTGTGACAAACAGTGAAATCCAGCACACTGGCCAGAAACTATGTCTGTAACCTAGGTAAGCGTGGCAAACATCCTTGCTAGTGATAGCTACTTCAAGTCAGTATAGCTAACTAGCAATGTATAAGTTGCTGACTAATGAAAGTCAACGGTTACTTTTACGTTACTCAATAACATCAATCGTGATATCCACAATAGTGGAAGACACATTTGTGACATTTTGTTGAATAATGAACAACTACATCCACGTTTTTGAACTAGTTAGCATCAGACCGAAGTAGCAAGCTAACTAACTTCATCTGTTTAATGGGTATAGCTACTGGTAGCTTGTGTTTTCTCTTTTGCACAAACTGCTTAGTGGCACATCTAAATTGAAACATTGATAACTTGGCTAACTACTGAACAAATAACGTTATACAGTAAGTTGGGTAGCTATCTAAGTCACTTACCTAGCAGGGCAAATGAACTAACTAACAAGAAGTGCTGTAAATATGAGTTGACTCCCTGGCTTCACCATCTTCTGGCTGCGACGTTTGAGTTTTGTTTTCATAATAGCTAGCTAGCTAACGTTAGCCAGATGGCTAGCTAACTAATTAGCCAACTAGCTAGCTCAGCCTCCTATGGCAAAACACACTCGTTTTAGTTGTGTCTTTCTTTATTAACCATGTGGACAGACACGTTAATTAAACAAACATGTCCATGGTTTAAAAATAAATTATCTGATTTTAAAGAAGCCAGTTAGCCTACCTTTCTGTATTCGAAGCTGGGCCGCGCTTGCTTTTTTACCCCCGGCTCCTGTTCTGTTTCCTCCAGCAGATTCCTCGTCTTTCTTCTGCTGCTTCAGAGAAAAGAGCTTAATCATCTTCAATTAGTTTATTGAAGATCTATATTTCAGGTCCTTCAATTAGAAACAGCTCTTTGTCTTAAATTTATGGAGCGTGCCGGTGCGTCTCAGCTACAATATCGGAAGACAAGCTGATAGCCTAGCTCGGTAGCACTGCTGCGTGAGACAGTAACGTTACGATGCCAAGGTAGCGAGTGAAGGAAGGGGGTAGTTCTGAAAGAACAGTGGAGGTACACAAACTGGACCAGTTTGTTTCTGTTGATATGAAATCATAGGATATTGCCTAGTTGGGCTACTCATATGCATAAGCTTTATTTAACTTACACTCATATTGGAGGGTTAGAGACTGCATATGTTAATATTTTCTGGTTGCGGAACAGCACCCTGAAGTATACAAGGACAAAACAAAACAGAAACTATTTGATTCAGATGTACAATGTTAAATCAGTGTTGTACATAGCTTACACAAAATAATAATGCACATATGTATTTGCAGCACCACACCAGACAGTACTTTGTCTCTCAGGCAAGAACAATATGCTTGGAAAATGATTGAAAAAAATATTTATCACATTTAATTATGACTAGTTCAGTATTGAGTACCATAGTATGAGTCATAATTACTTTTCCACCATTCATTTTTCCCATAGGGGAAACAAGGGCTGTGTTTCGTGTAGGCTTACCCTGGAGTGACATTTTGATAACTGTAATTCACTTTAGGACAAGGAGACTTATCAATGTATTTACCTGCCAAAAAATGAAATGCTAATTAGCTGATATTGTGACTATCATAAAGAACTACAAATGTCATGATGATCTGGACGAGGCTGCCAATTCAAAGCAAAGGTAAGAATCTCTGGATTAACTGTAAAATTAAATGTTAGCTAAATTTAGCAATGAATAAATTGGCTACATTTCTGTAAATTGACAATTCTGTGAACTGTCTTGTGCAAGTTTTAAGTTGACACAATACCTGTTACCAAAGGTGTCAGCTAGCGATGACATGCAGGTATTTGTAGTCTTGCATGATGTCTACTTTGATATTAATGAGCATTTTTTTATCTGAGTAATAGAGACAAAAATATTGTTAAGTCACCTTGTCCGACAGAGATTTACATGCTAATCAAAATGTCATGCCAGGATAAGCCTACACGAAACACAGCCCTTATTAAGTGTTTATAAAATTCCCTGTGGAAAAAAGAAATGGTGGAAAATCAATTGGAACCATTTCCCTGTTTGACCGCTAGGATTTATGGGTATTATGACACCTCCACTGTGGGGCTCTATAACTGATGTGTGTGTGTGTGTGTGTGTGTGTGTGTGTGTGTGTGTGTGTGTGTGTGTGTGTGTGTGTGTGTGTGTTCCTTCAAATAGATACAGCAAGGTCTGCGGTCATCTGCCTTTGGCCTAATGGGCTCCCGAGTGGCGCAGCGGTCTAAGGTACTGTATCTCAGTGCTTGAGGATTCACTACAGACACGGGTTTGATTCCAGGCTGTATCACAACCGGCCGTGATTGGGAGTCCCATAGGGCGGCACACAATTGGCCCAGCGCCGTTAGGGTTTGGCCGGGGTAGGACATCATTGTAAATAAGAATTTGTTCTGAACTGACTTGCCTAGTTAAATAAAGGTTAAATAAATAATAATAATAAAGAGGAACCCAGACATCATCAAAGAAATTGGAAACACAGACATTGTCATCCTACAAGAAACATGGTATAGAGGAGACAGACTCACTGGTTGCCCTCTAGGTTACAGAGAGCTGGTACTCCCATCCACCGAACTACCAGATGTGAAACAGAGAAGAGACTCAGGGGGTATGCTAATTTGTTATATAGCAGACCTAACCCACTCTTAAATTCGTCAAAACAGGAACATTTTACATCTGGCTAGAAATGTAATAAGGAAGTGATCTCAACAGAGAAATGTCCTCATGTGTGCTACCTATATCCCACCAATAGAATCCCCATACTTTAACGATGATAGCTTCTCCATCCTAGAGGGGGAGATCAACCATTTCCAGGCCCAGGGACATGTACTAGTCTGTGGCGACCGAAATGCCAGAACTGGACAAGAACCTGACACTCTCAGCACACAGGGGAACAAACACCTACCTGGAGGTGACAGTATTCCCTCCCAAATATGCCCCCCTAGACACAACTATGACAAAACAACCAACAAAATGGGTCACAACTCCTGCAGCTTGGTCGCACGCTGGGTCTGTACATAGTCAATGTTAGGCTTCGAGGAGATTCCTATGGTAGGTACACCTACAGCACATCCCTTGGCAGTAGTGCTGTAGATTACTTTATCACTTAACTCAACCCAGAATCTCTCAGAGCATTCAGTCAGCCGACTAACACACCTATCAAATCACAGCAAAATCACAGTCTACCCGAATAGAGCATTACTCAATCATGATGAGCCAAAGGAACTGCACAATACTATGAAATAACTGTAAGGAAAGTAGTTTAGAAACCTACCAAAAAATCATTAGGCAACAACAAATTCAATCCCCTTTAGATAACTTCCTGGACAAAAGGTAAGAAGGCAAGAAGACTGGGAATATGGAAGAATACAAACTGTGTAGTTATTCCTCCCGCAAAGCAATCAAGCAGGCTAAACGTTGGTGTAGTTGAGTCCCAGTTCAACGGCTCAGACACGAGACGTATATGGCAGGGTCTACAGACAATCATGGATTATAAAAGGAAAACCAGTCACGCCGCAGACACCGACGTCTTGCTTCCGGACAGGCTGAACACCTTCTTCGCTCGCATTGAGGATAACACAGTGCCACCGACGCAGCCCGCTATCAAGGACTGTGGGCTCTCCTTCTCCGTGGCCAACGTGAGTAATACATTTAAGCGTGTTAACCCTCACAAGGCTGCCGGCCCAGATGGTATCCCTAGCCGTGTCCTCAGAGCATGTGCAGACCAGCTGGCCGGTGTGTTTACAGATATATTCAATCTATCCCTATCCCAGTCTGTTGTCCCCACATGCTTCAAGATGGCCACCATTGTCTCTGTACCAAAGAAAGCAAAGGTTATTTAACTAAATGACTATCGCCCCGTAGCACTCACTTCTGTCATCATGAAGTGCTTTGAGAGACTAGTCAAGGATCATATCACCTCCACCTTACCTGCCACCCTAGACAAACTTCAATTTGCTTACCGCCCCAATAGATCCACAGATGATGCAATCGCCACCACACTGCCCTGTCCCATCTGGACAAGAGGCATACCTATGTAAGAATGCTGTTCATTGACTATAGCTCAGCATTCAACACCATAGTACCCTCCAAGCTCATCATCAAGCTCGAGGCCCTGGGTCTGAACCCCGCCCTGTGCAACTGGGTCCTGGACTTTCTATTGGGTCGCCCCCAGGTGGTGAAGGTAGGAAACAACACCTCTTCGCTGATCCTCAACACTGAGGGCCCCACAAGGGTGCGTGCTCAGCCCCCTCCTGTACTCCCTGTTCACCCATGACAGCGTGACCATGCAGAAGGTGGAAAGCTTCAAGTTCCTCGGCGTACACATCATTGACAAACTGAAATGGTCCACCCACACAGACAGTGTGGTGAAGAAGGCGCAACAGCGCCTCTTCAACCTCAGGAGGCTAAAGAAATTTGGCTTAACACCTAAAACCCTCACAAACATTTACAGATGCACAATTGAGAGCATCCTGTCAGGCTGTATCACCGCCTGGTACAGCAACTGCACCACCCTTCCGCAAAGCTCTCCAGAGGGTGGTGCGGTCTGCCCAACGCATTACCGGGGGCAAACTTCCCGCCCTCCTGAACACCTACAACACCCGATGCCATAGGAAGGCCAAAAAGATAATCAACAACATCATCCACCGGAGCCACGGCCTGTTCACCAGAAGGTGAGGTCAGTACAGGTGCATCAAAGCTGGGACCGAGAGATAGAAGCTGTTTTTCAATCTCAAGGCCATCAGACTGCTAAACAGCCATCACTAGCACATCAGAGGCAGGTGCCTACAGACATAGATTTGGAATCACTGGCCAATTTTAGAAATGGATCTCTAGCCACTTTAATAATGTCTCCGTCTCTAGCATTACTCATCTCATATGTATAAACTGCAATCCACACTATTCTACAGTATCTTAGTCACTTTTCAATTGTGTTTACATATTGCATCAGCCATTTCATATGGATATACTGTATTGCATTCTATACTAAACCACTGACTGTTAAACAGCCATCTCCAGCACATCAGCGGCGGCTGCCTACAGACATAGATTTGGAATCACTGGCCACTACAAGGAAATGAAACACTAGCCACTTTAATAATGTCTCCGTATCTTGCATTACTCATCTCATATGTATAAACTGTACGCTATACTATTCTACGGTATCTTAGTCGCTAATTGTGTATAAATATTGCATCACCCATTTCGTATGTATATACTATATTTTATACTATGCCACTGTGCTTAGTCCAATGCCGCTCTGACATATACAGTTGAAGTCGGAAGTTTCCATGCACTTAGGTTGGAGTCATTAAAACTCGTTTTTCAACCACTCCACAAATTTCTTGTTAACAAACTATAGTTTTGGTAAGTCAGTTAGGACATCTACTTTGTGCATGACACAAGTAATTGTTCCAACAATTGTTTACAGACAGATTATTTCACTTATAATTCACAGTATCACAATTCCAGTGGGTCAGAAGTTTACATACACTAAGTTGACTGTGTCTTTAAACAGCTTGGAAAATTCCAGAAAATGAGGTCATGGCTTTAGAAGCTTCTGATAGGCTAATTGACATCATTTGAGTCAATTGGAGGTGTACCTGTGGATGTATTTCAAGGCCTACCTTCAAACACAGTGCCTGTTTGCTTGACATCATGGGAAAATCAAAAGAAATCAGCCAAGACCTCAGAAAACAATTGTAGACCTCAACAAGTCTGGTTCATCCTTGGGAGCAATTTCCAAACGCCTGAAGGTACCACGTTCATCTGTACAACAATAGTACACAAGTATAAACACCATGTGACCACGCAGACGTCATACCGCTCAGGAAGAAGACACGTTCTGTTTCCTAGAGATTAACATATTTTGATGCGAAAAGTGCAAATCAATCCCAGAACAACAGCAAAGGACCTTGTGAAGATGCTGGAGGAAACAGGTACAAAAGTATCTATATCCACAGTAAAACGAGTCCTATATTGACATAACCTGAAAGGCCGCTCAGCAAGGAAGAAGCCACTGCTCCAAAACCGGCATAAAAAAGCCAGACTATGGTTTGCAACTGCACACGGGGACAAAGATCGTACTTCTTGGAGAAATGTCCTCTGGTCTGATGAAACAAAAATAGAACTGTTCGGCCATAATGACCATCGTTATGTTTGGAGGAAAAAGGGGGAAGCTTGCAAGCTGAAGAACACCATCCCAACCGTGAAGCACGGCGTGGCAGCATCATGTTGTGGGGGTGCATTGCTGTAGGAGGAACTGGTGCACTTCACAAAATAGATGGGATCATGAGGAAGTGAAATTATGTGGATATATTGAAGCAACATCTCAAGATATCAGTCAGGAAGTTAAAGCTTGGTCGCAAATGGGTCTTCCAAATGGACAATGACCCCAAGCATACTTCCAAAGTTGGGGAAAAATGGCTTAAGGACAACAAAGTCAATGTATTGGAGTGGCCATCACAAAGCTCTGACCTCAATCCCATAGAAAAACCGTGTGCGAGCAAGGAGGCCTACAAACCTGACTCCGTTACACCAGCTCTGTGTCACGCCCTGACCATAGAGTCCTTGGTTCTCTATGGTGTAGTAGGTCAAGGTGTGACTAGGGGGTGTTCTAGCTCAATATTTTTATGTTGGTGTTTTGTATGGTTCCCAATTAGAGGCAGCTGGTAATCGTTGCCTCTAATTGGGGATCATATTTAGATAGCCATTTTCCCCACCTGTGTTTGTGGGATATTGTTTTGTGTTTGTGCATGTGCACCACTACTTTCACATTTCGTTGTTGATTTATTGTTTATTTTTGAAGTTTCACCGAAATAAAGATGTGGAACTCTACACACGCTGCGCCTTGGTCCCATAATTATTACGACGATCGTGACACTCTGTCAGGAGGAATGGGCCAAAATTCACCCAACTTATTGTGGGAAGCTTGTGGAAGGCTACCCGAAACGTTTGACCTAAGTTAAACAATTTAAAGGCAATGCTACCAAATACTAATTGAGTCTATGTAAACTTCTGACCTACTGAGAATGTGATGAAAGAAATAAAAGCTGAAATAAACCATTCTCTCTACTATTATTCTGACAGTTCACATTCTTAAAATAAAGTGGTGATCCTAACTGACCCAAGACAGGGAATTTTTACGAGGATTAATTGTCAGGAATTGTGAAAAACTGAGTTTAAATTTATTTGGCTAAGGTGTATGTAAACTTCCGACTTCAACTGTGTGTATATATATTCTTAATCCATTCCTTACTTAGATTTACGTGTATTTTGGGTGTATGTTGTGAAACTGTTAGATATTACTTGTTAGATATTACTGCACTGTCGGAGCTAGAAGCACAAGTATTTCGCTACACCCGCAATAACATCTGCAAAACACGTATGTGAGCAATAAATGTGATTTAACATTTTAAATGTCCTTCAGTGTAACTGTCCGGGTTAAAGTTCGAATGACAAAAGTGTTTTTAAAATGTAGAAATTATTCCTAAAAATATAAAATAACACCCATGGCATAATTGTGTTAGTGTTTGCAACAATATATAGGATAATGGGCAACTAAAAAATATTTAAAAACTTGAATAACTTTTGTCTGACTTTTGCGCTTCATCAATGTCATTCAGTATAACAAAAGTAAAAAGCCATTTTAAAGCAGTGTGTGACATCACAAAGAAGACCCTCTATCAATGTGATGAGGTGAGCAAATCTCTCTGAAATATTTGATTTCACCTTTTCACTCTCTAGTAACCTTTGTAACAAAAACGCTTGTCCTTCAGTACACCACAAACAATTTTAATGTTATTATTTTATAAAAAGCTATATTAAATATGAAAAGTAAGGATAATCTTTCTTTATAGGTCAAGGTCATTACTTTATATAGGTGGCCAAGGAACTGCCTGTTAAATATGTTTATGTATGAAATACGTTCTTCAGTATCACACTTTTGTCCTACAGCACATCAAAAGTTTCATGTTATACCACAATGTCACCCGTCATGCTGAATGACAGTAGCTTAGTTATCCCATGTTTTCACTAGTTTACAACATTTAATCATGCAATTCATATTTACTTGTTGTATGAATACTGAATATTATAATTTTAAACTATTTTATGGCATTTTAAGGTATTTCAAGGCACATGATCTTTATACTGTAGATGCCGTTGTCCAATAAGGAGAGGGCTGCACGGCACAGACAAAAGATTAACGCAGATCTAGTTGCTAGGGAAGAAAGACTAGCGAGAAGAAAAGCAAGGTATTGTTTTCATGGTTTCATGCTACTGTCAGCAACAGAATAGGATATAATAGAATATAAAGCTGGGTGGATAACACTTAACATTAAGTTGCACTATTACACTGTAGTTAATGTTTAATTACACTGCAGTTAAGGTATAACTGATGGATTATATTAATTCATATAATATTGCACACACACACACACACAAACACACACACACACACAATTATGGATTAAAAATGAATTAGTTAATAGCTGCTTCACATTTGGGGCATTTAATGAAAAATCGAGACTGTACAAGTTGAATTTAAGTAGTTTTAAGGGGATTTTATGTAGCTATTTTGTGTAGGTATCTTGAAATTGCATTTGTGTACCTGCATTGAATATGTACCAGTTAGTTAATGTTGTAATTATGCATTGTTACACTATCATGTAATAATTGTATAATAATGCAACGTAAAGTGTTGCCGCAGGTTCAAATTATAGTAAAATGAATTAGTAAGAAAACATGTTTGAGAGAGAAAGGGAGAGGGAGTTGATTTAACTTTTAAACTTTGATTAAGTATTATCATTGTATAGCCTACTATTAATAGACTACTAATAACATTTAATGGATGTGAATCCTATTCTGTGCCCGTGTCATAACTATTACATTTTAATTTTTTAGCTATCAGAGAAGAAAGAAGGATGTAAATCCTGATCATCCACCCATCCATACAATGACACAATCTGATGCTGGAAAAAAGAGGAAAAATGTAGATTAAATCAGAGGCGGCACCGTGAAAAATTCAAACAAATGAATGTGGTGATGAACATAACTCCAGTATCCACTGAAGTAAACTCTTTTGAGCAGCCCCCTGAACAACTTGTACAAGTACAACATGAACCTGCACCTCCAGAACTGGAGCAACCATCTGAGTCCTGGACTCCAGAACGAGAGCAATCCCTTGAGCCTCAATCCCAAACACTGGAGCAAACACTTGCTTCCACCACAAAAAGGTATCAAAGCGTTGCAAGCAGCTGCAAAAGGAAAAACGATGTAATGTCATGATATTACATTGAGAAAGATATCCACTGTTTCGTGATGATTTTAAGCAAAACTACAGTTTTTTGCACGTTTATAGAATGTTTTTTAATTAATGCTTTGTTTGAAATGTTCAATGCTGATATAATCCTTTGTGAATTAAATTGTACCTCGTGTCAATTAAACTATGTTGCATAGTAAAACCAATGTTCTTTATGTGTGTGGCGTATGGGTCATTTCTCTCTCTCTCTCTCTCTCTAGTATGGAAGTGATCTAAGTTCAGCTAGCCAGTACATTTTAAACATCTTATCCTGTTTTTTACACAGTTTTATAACTTTAAAAATTGCTAAAAGAAAAATACTATTGCTGCTACTAATAATAGTTCATAGGCTCATTATTGTTTTTGCAGTTATTTCATAGGATCATTATATCATTATTGGAATCACATTTAATCAATATTTGTGGGCCATAGTGATATGTGTCGTTCAGGGTAACAAAATATTGTCATACAGTAGAATACCAGTATTTTATATTAAAATACATACTCAGAGACAAAAACAAATCTCAAAGGATGAAGTGAAAAATATTTTCATAGATTTTTGCATTTTTTTCAGTGTGGCGTGGTATGTTTCCATCCCTTTTATTAGGAAGAGAAAACTCAAAGAACAAAAACAATAAAGCGAACAAACGAAACGTGAAGCTATAATAATGCTCACAGGCAACTATACATAGTCAAGATCCCACAAAGCACAATGGGGAAATGGCAACATAAATATGATCCCCAATCAGAGACAACGATAAACAGCTGCCTCTGATTGGGAACCATACCAGGCCAATATAGATATAATTCCCCTACATAACCCACCCGTAATCACACCTGACCTAACCAACATAGAGAATAAACAGCTCTCTATGGTCAGGGCGTGACCATAAGGCAGGAAGTTTTTGTAAAAAACGTCAACAAATTTAGAGTTGTACGACGCATCAAATATGTGGTATTCAAAATAAAATTTCATTTTTTCTGGGTAGTTATATTTATGCCAGTCTATGCATGGATATATAACCTTGTGATTATGAAAAATGGGCATAAAAAATAAAATAATAATAATTACACTGAATTACATTTTACGAGGGTACATTCATATGAATCACAATAAAATTAATTATTGGCTTTTCCCTGAATATAACATAAGGGCATAGGTGACACTCCAATGAACATAAAAAAGCCTTTTACCTTATACTGCCTTTTACCTTAACTGCTTGCTTGCTAACCCGGTCTGCTAACTGCTAGCTTGTTTAGCCCCGGACTACTAACTGCTAGCTTGCCTGCCCCGTTCTGCTAGCTTGCCTGCCCCGTTCTGCTAACTGCTAGCCTTCCTGCCCCGGTCTGCTAACTGCTTGCTTGCTAACCCGGTCTGCTAACTGCTAGCTTGTTTAGCCCCGGCCTACTAACTGTTAGCATCGGCCTGCTAACTGTCTGAATCGCCGTGTCCCTAGTCAGCCCAACCACTCACTGGACCCATATGTTAGCTTGGCAACGTATGCCTCTCTCTAATATCAATATTCCTCGTCCATTACTGTCCTGGTTAGTGATTACTGTCTTATTTCACTGTAGAGCCTCTAGCCCTGCTCAATATGCCTTAACCAACCATGTTGTTCCACCTCCTACATATGCGATGACATCACCTGGTTTAAACGTCTCTAGAGACTATATCTCTCATCATTACTCAATGCCTAGGTTTACCTCCAATGTACTCACATCCTACCTTACCTTTGTCTGTACACTATGCCTTGAATCTATGCTATCGTGCCCAGAAACCTGCTCCTTTTAATGTGCTAGACGGCCAGTTCGTATAGCATTTAGCCGTACCCTTATCCTACTTTTCCTCTGTTCCTCTGGTGATGTAGAGGTTAATCCAGGACCTGCAGTGCCTAGCTCCACTCCCACTCCCCAGGTGCTCTCATTTGTTGACTTCTGTAACCGTAAAAGCCTTGCTTTCATGCATGTTAACATTAGAAGCCTACTCCCTAAGTTTGTTTTACTCACTGCTTTAGCACACTCGGCCAACCCAGATGTCTTAGCCATGTCTGAATCCTGGCTTATGAAAACCACCAAAACCCTGAAATCTCCATTGCTAACTATAACATTTTCCGGCAAGATAGAACTGCCAAAGGGGGCGGTGTTGCAATCTACTGCAAAGATAGCCTGCAGAGTTCTGTATTACTATCCAAGTCTGTACCCAAACAATTCGAGCTTCTACTTCTAAAAATGCACCTTTCCAGAAACAAGTCTCTCACTGTTGCCGCTTGCTATAGACCTCCCTCTGCCCCCAGCTGTGCCCTCGATACCATATGTGAATTGATTGCCCCCCATCTATCTTCTGAGCTTGTGCTACTAGGTGACCTAAACTGGGACATGCTTCACACCCCGGGCCGTCCTACAATCCAAGCTTGATGCCCTCAATCTCACACAAATTATCAATGAACCTACCAGGTATAACTCCAAATCTGTAAACACAGGCACCCTCATAGATGTCATCCTAACTAACTCGCCCTCCAAATACACCTCTCCTGTTTTCAATCAAGATCTCAGCGATCACTGCCTCATTGCCTGCATCCGTAATGGGTCTGCGACCAAACGACCACCCCTCATCACTGTCAAACGCTCCCTAAAACACTTCTGCGAGCAGGGCTTTCTAATTAACCTGGCCGGGATATCCTGGAATGACATTGACCTCATCCCGTCAGTAGATGATGCCTGGCTATTCTTTAAAAGTGCCTTCCTCACCATCTTAAATAAGCATGCCCCATTCAAAAAAAATTGAACTAGGAATAGATATAGTCCTTGGTTCACTCCAGACCTGTCTACCCTTGACCAGCACAAAAACATCCTGTGGCGTTCTGCATTAGCATTGAATAGCCCCCGTGATATGCAACTTTTCAGGGAAGTTAGGAACAAATATACACAGGCAGTTAGGAAAGCTAAGGCTAGCTTTTCAAACAGAAATTTGCATCCTGTAGTACTAACTCAAAAAAAGTTATGGGACACTGTCCATGGAGAATAAGGGCACCTCCTCCCAGCTGCCCACTGCTCTGAGGCTAGGAAACACTGTCACCACCGATAAATCCACTATAATTGAGAATTTCAATAAGAATTTCTCTATGGCTGGCCATGCTTTCCACCTGGCTACCCCTACCCCGGTCAACTGCCCGGCACCCTCCACAGCAATCTGCCAAAGCTCCCACCATTTCTCCTTCACCCAAATCCAGATAGCTGATGTTCTGAAAGAGCTGCAAAATCTGGACCCCTACAAATCAGCCAGGCTAGACAATCTGGACCCTCTCTTTCTAAAGTTATCTGCCGAAATTGTTGCAACCCCTATTACTAGCCTGTTCAACCTCTCTTTCGTATCGTCTGAGATTCCCAAAGATTGGAAAGCTGCCGCGGTCATCCCCCTCTTCAAAGGGGGTGACACTCTAGACCCAAACTGCTACAGACCTATATCTATCCTACCCTGTCTTTCTAAGGTCTTCGAAAGCCAAGTTAACAAACAGATTACCGACCATTTCGAATCCCACCGTACCTTCTCCGCTATGCAATCTGGTTTCAGAGCTGGTCATGGGTGCACCTCAGCCATGATCAAGGTTCTAAAGAACATCATAACCGCCATCGATAAGAGACATTACTGTGCAGCCGTATTCATCGACCTGGCCAAGGCTTTCGACTCTGTCAATCACCACATTCTTATTGGCAGACTCGACAGCCTTGGTTTCTCAAATGATTGCCTCGCCTGGTTTACCAACTACTTCTCAGACAGAGTTCAGTGTGTCAAATCGGAGGGCCTGTTGTCCAGACCTCTGGCAGTCTCTATGGGGGTGCCACAGGGTTCAATCCTCGGGCCGACTCTCTTCTCTGTATACATCAATGATGTTGCTCTTGCTGCTGGTGATTCTCTGATACAGCTCTACGCAGACGACACCATTCTGTATACTTCTGGCCCCTCTTTGGACACTGTGTTAACTAACCTCCAAACGAGCTTCAATGCCATACAACTCTCCTTCCGTGGCCTCCAACTGCTCTTAAATGCAAAGTAAAACTAAATGCATGCTATTCAACCGATCACTGCCCGCACCTGCTCGCACGTCCAGCATCACTACTCTGGACGGCTCTGACTTAGAATACGTGGACAACTACAAATACCTAGGTGTCTGGTTAGACTGTAAACTCTCCTTCCAGACTCGCATTAAGCATCTCCAATCCAAAATTAAATCTAGAATCGGCTTCCTATATCGCAACAAAGCATCCTTCACTCATGCTGCCAAACATACCCTCGTAAAACTGACCATCCTACCGATCCTCGACTTCGGTGATGTCATCTATTAAATAGCCTCCAACACTCTACTCAACAAACTGGATGCAGTCTATCACAGTACCATCCGTTTTGTCACCAAAGCACCATACACTACCCACCATTGCGACCTGTACGCTCTCGTTGGCTGGCCCTCGCTTCATACTCGTCGCCAAACCCACTGGCTACAGGTTATCTACAAGTCTCTGCTAGGTAAAGCCCCGCCTTATCTCAGGTCACTGGTCACCATAGCAGCACCCACTCGTAGCACGCGCTCCAGCAGGTATATCTCACTGGTCACCCCCAAAGCCAATTCCTCCTTCGGTTGTCTTTCCTTCCAGTTCTCTGCTGCCAATGACTGGAACGAACTGCAAAAATCTCTGAAGCTGGAGACTCATATCACCCTCACTAGCTTTAAGCGCCAGCTGTCAGAGCAGCTCACAGATCACTGCACCTGTACACAGCCCATCTGTAAACAGCCCATCTATCTACCTACCTCATCCCCATACTGTATTTATTTATTTATCTTGCTCCTTTGCACCCCAGTATCTCTACTTGCACATTCATCTTCTGCACATCTACCATTCCAGTGTGTAATTACTATATTGTAATTACTTTGCCACCATGGCCTATTTATTGCCTTAACTCCCTTATCTTACCTCATTTGCACTCACTGTATATAGACTTTTTGTTTTCTTTTGTTCTACTGTATTATTGAATATGTTTTGTTTATTCCATGTGTAACTCTGTGTTGTTGTATGTGTCGAATTGCTATGCTTTATCTTGGCCAGGTCGCAGTTGCAAATGAGAACATGTTCTCAACTAGCCTACCTGGTTAAATAAAGGTGAAATAAAAAAAATACGTCTTTGACCCACAGACTCCAATTGTTTTACTCTATTTCTTGAACTGCACCCCCACGGGACGGTTAAGCTAACATAGGCTAATGTGATTAGCATGAGGTTGTAAGTAACATGAACAATTCCCAGGACATAGACATACTGTATCTGATATGGGCAGAAAGCTTAAATTCTTGTTAATTTAACTGCGCTATCCAATTTTCAGTAGCTATTACAGTGAAAGAATACCATGTTTGGTATTGTTTGAAGAGAGTGCACAATTATGAACTTGAAAATGTATTAATAAACCAATTAGGCACATTTGGGCAGTCTTGATACTACATTTTGAACATATATGCAATGGTTCATTGGATCAGTCTAGAATGTTGCACATACACTGCTGCCATCTAGTGGCCAAAATCTAAATTGGGCCTGGGGTGGAATAATACATTATGGCCTTTCTCTTGCATTTCAAAGATGGTACAAAAAAAATACAAAAAACTGCATGTTTTTTCTTTGTATTATCTTTTACCAGATCTAATGTGCTATATTCTCCTACATTAATTTCCCATTTCCACAAGTTTCAAAGTGTTTTCTTTCAAATGGTATCAAGAATACACATATCCTTGCTTCAGGTCCTGAGCTTCAGGCAGTTAGATTTGGGTATGTCATTTTAGGCAAAAATTGAAAAAAAGGGTCAGATCATTAAGAGGTAAGGGCTTGTAAGTAAGCATTTCCTTGGTAAGGGTACACATGTTGTATTCGGTACATATGACAAATAACATTTGATTTGACTCAGTGAGCATTGCTATTGAGAAAGGTCGCCCTAGGCAGACCTGGCTCTCAAGAGAAGACAGGGTATGTGCACACTGCCTACAAAATGAGGAGGAAACTGAGCTGCACTTTCTAACCTCCTGCCAAATGTATGACCATATTAGAGACACATATTTCCCTCAGATTACACAGACACACAAAGAATTCAATAACAAATCCAATTTTGATAAACTCCCATATCTATTGGGTGAAATACCACAGTGTGCAATCACAGCAGCAAGATGTGTGACCTGTTGCCACAAGAAAAGCGCAACCAGTGAAGAACAAACACCATTGTAAATACAACCCATATTTATTTATCTTCCCTTTTGTACTTTAACTATTTGCACATCGCTACAACACTGTATCCAGACATAATGCCATTTGGAATCTCTTTATTCTTTTGGAACTTCACTTTTTATTGTTTATCCATTTGACTTGCTTTGGCAATGTAAACATACGGCGACCTGGCCAAGATAAAGCAAAGCAGTGCGACAAAAACAACAACACAGAGTTACACATGGGATAAACAAACGTACAGTCAATAACACAATAAAAACATCTATGTACAGTGTGTACAAATGTAGAAGATTAGGAAGGTAAGGCAATAAATAGGCCATAGAGGTGAAATAATTACAATTTAGCATTAACATGAGTGATAGATGTGCAGATGATGATGTGCAAGTAGAGATACTGGGGTGCAAAAGAGCAAGAGGATAAGTAACAATATGGGGATGAGGTAGATGGGTGTGCTATTTACAGAATGACTGTGTACAGGTACAGTGATCGGTAAGCTGCTCTGACAGCTGATGCTTAAAGTTAGAGAGGGAGATATAAGACTCCAGCTTCAGTGATTTTTGCAATTCGTTCCAGTCATTGGCAGCAGAGAACTGGAAGGAAAGGCGGCCAAAGAGGTGTTGGCTATGGGGATGACCAGTGAGATATACCTGCTGGAGTGCGTGCTACGGGTGAGTGTTGTTATGGTGACCAGTGAGCTGAGATAAGGCGGAGCTTTACCTAGCAAAGACTTATAGACGACCTGGAGCCAGTGGGTTTGGCGACAAATATGTAGCGAGGGCCAGCCAACGAGAGCATAGAGGTCGCAGTGGTGGGTAGTATATGGGGCTTTGGTGACAAAACGGATGGCACTGTGATAGACTGCATCCAGTTTGCTGAGTAGAGTGTTGGAGGCTGTTTTGTAAATGACATCGCCAAAGTCGAGGATCAGTAGGATAGTCAGTTTTATGAGGGTATGTTTGGCAGCGAGAGTGAAGGAGGCTTTGTTGCGAAACAGGAAGCCGATTCTATATTTAATTTTGGATTGGAGATGCTTAATGTGAGTCTGGAAGGAGAGTTTACAGTCTAGCCAGACAGCTAGGTATTTGTAGTTATCCACATATTTTAAGTTAGAACCATCCAGAGTAGTGATGCTGGACGGGCGGGCAGGTGTGGGCAGCGATCGATTGAAAAGCATGCATTTAGTTTTACTTGCATTCAAGAGCAGTTGGAGGCCACGGAAGGAGTGTTGTATGGCATTGAAGCTCGTTTGGAGGTTTGTTAACACAGTGTCCAAAGAAGGGCCAGATGTATACGGAATGGTGTCGTCTGCGTAGAGGTGGATCAGGTAATCACCCGCAGCAAGAGCGACATCGTTGATATATACAGAGAAAAGAGTCGGCCCGAGAATTGAACTCTGTGGTACCCCCATAGAGACTGCCAGAGGTCCGGACAACAGGCCCTCCGATTTGACACACTGAACTCTATCTGAGAAGTGAACCAGGCGAGGCAGTCATTTGAGAAGCCAGGGCTATTGAGTCTGCCAATAAGAATGCGGTGTTCACTTGGTATAACATCAACCTAGTATTGGGTAACAAAGGGTTTCCCAAACTTTGTCCTGGGGCCCCCTCTGGGTGCACGTTTGTCTTTTACCGTAGTACTAGATTATTTTAATCAGCTGTGTAGTGCTAGGGCATGACCAAGTTTGGGAAACACTGGGGTAATCTACCCTTCTGTCTCTTCACCTTTTTTTATGTACAGTTTCATCACAGACTTTTTGTTTGTGGATATTTTAGACACAAAAAGAAAATGCCCACTGCTGTCCACAATCCTCCATAGAATACATACAGATGTTTACTGACTATTTGAATGTCCAACAAGCCTTCCTTTACAGCCTTTTAGTGGGACAATTAGAGCTTGGTTGGTTCTACACTCTTTATACTACAAATCCCACAATTCTATAGGCTTCGCTCCTGACGTCTTGAAAGGGAGGCGCGGCAATATTTTTCCTCCCCATATTTTATTTACTATATTTATTTATTAATTATTTTTTTTCTAGATAAAAATGGAGAACGATGGCCACATATCTTACCAATAGCATACGGACGATTAAACGTGTATTCGGATTAAAGTAGCAAGGTTGCTGACGAGCTAATAAAAAAAACACAAAACAAGAATCACACAATAGAAAACGAGAACAATAGCCACGCTCATCCGTCTATTCAGATTTTCTCTTTCATTTTGACTGGAATTTATAGGGAAACCCGCAGCAGACATTTAAGCTGCGAAATAAGATATTTTTTAACAAAACGTTTTCTCTCGAAATCATGTGCCATTTTGCATGTTTTGAAGACCTCAAGAACACGTTGGAAGACGTTTGAGAGACCAAGAAACAGGGATAGGGGTCAAAGAATGGAGTGAATGGCACAAAAAACGCTATGTGTTGCGTCTTGAAATGTATTGTTACATACCCATTCGGCAACCCTTTACATCTCTGCCTAATCTAGAGTAGACCGGTAAGAAGGAAAAATCTAGTTATCTTTCTGGCTCCATTATTACTGTAACAACATGGAACGCATATGAACGTGCCATACGGGACCCAGAATCGGCAAGAAAGGCTACAGGAGAAAGAAACAAGGAAGCGATCCCCTAACAGCTAATATCAAAGCTAGCTAGCTAACTGTTGGCTAATAATATTATTTCTAATGCGCGACCAAGGAGTATGCGACTCGATACCAAGAGGTTAGTAATTGTAACAGTTTACCACTAAACTCACATATTCAATGTGATCAGGTATCTACTACATTATTTTTGCAAGATGCTGAGCAATATGAAAGAGGAAGAACATTGCAGGGAAGCGAATGGAGGAGAGATGACGGAGGACTGTGTGTAATCAATTGATCATTTTATTCATTGATATAACAATGCATTTTTTCAATGTTATTCATGTACAGCATGTTCACTACACAACATGTAGTGAACTAACTACGTACAGTAGCCAGTAAAGCAGCCACACTGGTTTGCTAGCTAACGTTAGCTGCTAAGTTATTGGCTGCGCATCTTCATTGTAGCTAGCTAACGTTAGCTAGTCATCCAATTCAATCTTGCGCTACAGGCCATAATGTGAGCAGCCATGTATCCTTACAGAATGGACAAGTCCCTCCCAACAAACAACATTGCTATGAAAAATTACAAGCATGTTTTATCAATACATGATTTGTGTGCTAAGTAAATGCTTGTTGTGGTTGTTAGGAAGCAGGCTAACAAGCTTGCTTGCCACAGCAGCTAGCAACACCAATACTTGGTTGAATTATTTCTTGCCATCTCATTAATCAAACCCCAGTATTTACTTAATTATTTCCTATAAAACAAGTCTCTGGATGTAAGTTTACTGCACTATAACACATCCATTTAATGACTTGGCTTAATTGGCAAAGGTTCCTCTGCTCTGGGGAGGCACACATTGAAATGACTGTTTTGATTTCATGAGTGCCTGGCTGGTACTAACATCTATCTCAGTTCAGTTTTTGCAATATCATGCCTCTGTCCTTCCTTACCCTCTCTCCTTCCTTAGCCCCTCTCTTTGTGTGAGATGGAGAGATACCGATACACTTGGTCCATGTTTGGCTCTAATTTATAACATCCTATATTATCCTCCTCGCTGCTTTTCACCCTCCAAGCCAGCTAGCTGTCAGTGCATTACTCTGTCTCATTATATTCCACACACATCTGTTTATCTACATTACTTCATGCAAAGTATAGCCTACAAATTAGGGTTGGGCTGATATATGATTATATCGTGATATTTGACATTGATGATATATCGGGAAGTGCAAGACTATATATACTCTATTTGATCTTTACAAATCAAAACTGTGCAGTTTTATCAGTTAGGCTGTATCAATATGTTGTAAATTAAGTCCAAATGAATTAACAGAGATAATTTTATGAGAATGCGACTAATATTGTAAATAAGCACACAAATTGAACAGTCTGGAGTGATTTAGTCTTTAACAGAGCAAAACGATTTTTGGATATCGCGATATTTGGAGTAGCATATTGTTGAAGAGGTTTTCTCAAATATGGCCCAACCCTACTACACATCTGACATGATATCAAATATCATTTTATTTGTCACATGCTTCGTAAACAACAGGTGTAGACTAACAGTGGCATTGCAGAGACATAGAAAGTATAGAAATAATAGAAAAGTAATAAGATACCCAATAAGTAACGATAACTTGGCTGTATACACGGGGTACCAGTAAGAGTTGATGTGCAGGGGTACAAGGTAATTGAGGTATATATGTTCATATAACTAGAGCTAGTGACTAGGCAACAGGATAGATAATAAACAGTAGCAAATGCATATGTGATGAACTATTTAGTAGTCTTATGGCTTGGTGTAGAATCTGTTCAGGGTTCTGTTGGTTCCAGACTTGGTGCATGCTGTGCCATAGCAGAGAGAACAGTCAATTACTTGGCCGGCTGTCATGTAATGGGCTGGATGCACCACCCTCTGTAGCGCCTTGCAGTCGGGTGCCAAGCAGTTGCCATACCAAGCGGTGATGCAGCCAGTCAAGATGCTCTTAATGGTGCAGTTGTAGAACTTTTTGAGGATCTTAGCGCCCACGCCAAATCTTTTCAGCCTCCTGCGGGGGAAGAGGCGTTGTCGTTCCCTCTTTGCGACTGTTGGTGTGTGTCGACCATGATAGATCCTTAGTGATGTGGAAACCGAGAAACTTGAAGCTTTCAACCCATTCCACTACAGCCCTGTTGACGTGAATGGGGATGAGCTCGATCCTCCGTTTCCTGTAGTCCACAATCAGCTCCTTTATCTTGCTGACTTTGAGGGAGAGGTTGTTGTCCAGGCATCACACTGCCAGGTCTCAGACCTCCTCCCTATAAGCTTTCTCATTACTGTCGGTGATCAGGCCTACCACGGTTGTGTCGTCAGCAAACTTCATGATGGTGCTGAAGTCGTGTGCGGCCACACAGTCATGGGTAAACAGGGAGTACAGAAGGGGACTAAGCATGCACCCCTGAGGGGCCCCCGTGTTGAGGGTCAGCTTGGCGGATATGTTGTTGCCTACCCTCACCACCTGGGGGTGGCCCGTCAAGAATTCCAGGATCCAGTTGCAGAGGGAGGTGTTTAGTCCCAGGGACCTTAGCTTAATAATGAGTTTGGTGGGCACTATGGTGTTGAACGCTGAGCTGTAGTCAATGAACAGTATTCTCACATATGTGTTCCTCTTGTCCAGGTGGGAGAAGGCAGTGTGGGTTGCTATAGAGATTGTGTCATCTGTGTACGTACTGTCACTGTGGGGACGATGTCGTCGATGCACTTATTAATGAAGCCGGTGACTGATGTGGTAAACTCCTCAATGACATCGAAGGTCGAAGGTCATGCTGGACGGGAGCAGATGACTTGCACCCATTGAATGGCTGGTCTTTCAAATCCAGACACTGCATGCTGCAATGCCCCCTGTAGGTACAATTATTTTTGAAAATATCCACCGAAGTCCAAAAAATACTCTTGAATTCTTTCCGAAAAGAATCAGTTATTGTTGTGTATTACCTGTAACAGGCAAAATATGCCTAACCCTCATGTAATTGTGCAGTAGATAGGCCTGTACAGGTCTGTTTCTTATAGATTTTAAATAAGCACTATGCCTTAAAGTACCATCCAGAGATTGTGGCGCCAACATTAAACCTGGCCTCTTTTTTACAGGTTCTAAAAACAGAAGAAATGGTAGCCTAATGCAGTTCATCCACTGGCTGAAGGTCCACAGAGACAACGGTTGTGCCATCAGTGAGCACTTAATTTGAAACGCAGTTACACAAAATCTCTGAGATTGTAAAAAAAAAATGTCCACGGTCGAATGATGAATCATGGGACCATTAGACATTTCAAAGCCTATTCTCTCAGGCTAAAATATCTGTTTAGTTGCCCCGCGCAATGCAATTTGAACCTCCCAAAACCCCTCAACATCCTCAGTCACTCATGATGCAATAATGATCTTCCTGACCAGTCTCTCGTTCTAGGCAGGAACCACATTATTGTTTTACAGAAGAGAAGACCCAGGGCCTCAGTGCCTTAGCCACGGGCTCTTTGATCCTGGCTGTTTTGAGGACATTTAGGATCACCTGTACTAGTTGCTAGAGTAAAGGGGCGGAGGCGAGATTTGTTGGTACAAGAAATAAGTTCCCAAGGCTTTGTGTTCCAAGTTATGCAACTAGCTTGGGGCCTGTCACATGGGCTTAGGCTAAGACTAAACCAATCCTATTTTTATTAGAGGCCATGGAATGCAGAGATTCCATACACTCCCAACAGTATTTGCCCTGTTGTATTTGATAACATGGGGGTAAGGAGCATATGCTATAGTTATAGCCTGTCAGCACTTATGGTGTATGTCTGAGGAGTAGTCTAGAGAGCAGACTGGCCTGTTGCTCACTAGTGTTTGCACCCTCAGTCTTTCTCTCTGTCTCTTAATGTCCGATTGCACTGGCGTGCGTGTTCAGTATGTTCACTGAATAAGCTCTTGTCCCTTCTCTCTTTATCTATCCTCTCTTTGGAGAACACCCCAGTTTGTGTATGTTCATGAACTGTTTGTCCTCCCTCCCATATGACATGAGGGGATATTCAGATTGTGGTGCTCATCTGTATTTGCAGTGTATTTTTGTGCTAACCTGTCTAATTTTCTTCAGTTTGTGTTGACTTCTCTCCTCAGTTAACTGCAGAGGCGATGTCAGACAGTATGTGCATATGGTATAGGCTGTAGCTGTATATGTAGTGCATAGGACTATCTGTTATGTACAGTGCATTTGGAAAGTATTCAGACCCCTTCACTTTTTCTTCATTTTGTTACATTAAAGCCTTATTCTAAAAAGGATAAAATAGTTTTCCCCTGTCATCAATCTACACACAATACCCTAACGACAAAGCAAAAACAGGTTTTTAGAAATTTTTGCTAATTTATTAAAAATAGAAAACTGAAATATTACATTTTTCAGTACTTTGTTGAAGCACTTTTGGCAGCGATTAAAGCCTTGAGTCTTCTTGGGTATGACGATACAAGATTGGCACACCTGTTTTTGGGGAGTTTCTCCCATTCCTCTCTGCAGATCCTCTCAAGCTCTGCCAGGTTGGATGGGGAGCGTCGCTGCACAGCTATTTTCAGGTCTTTCCAGAGATGTTCGTTCGGGCTCAAGTCCGGCCTTTGGCTGGGCCACTCAAGGACATTCAGAAACTTGTCCCGAAGCCACTCCTGTGTTTTCTTGGCTGTGTGCTTATGGTCGTTGTCCTGTTGGAAGGTGAACATTCGCCCCAGTCTGAGGTCCCGAGTGCTCTGGTGCAGGTTTGCACCAAGGATCTCTCCGAAATTGGCTCTGTTCATCTTTCCCTCATTCTTGACTAGTCTCCCAGTCCCTGCCGCTGAAAAACATCCCCACAGGATGATGCTGCCACCACCATGCTTCGCCGTAGGGATGGTACCAGGTTTCCTCCAGAAATGACACTTGGCATTCAGAGTTCAATCTTGGTTTCATCAGGCTAGAGAATCTTGTTTCTCATGGTCCTAGAGCTCTTTAGGTACTCAAGGATGATCAAGGGAAACAGGATGCAACTGAGCTCAATTTCGAGTCTCATAGCAAAGGGTCTGAATACTTAAGTAAATAAGGTATTTCTGTTTTCTGTGAAGATTTAACTTTTTTTTTTTTGAATAAGGTTGTAACGTAATAAAATGGGGGTCTGGATATTTTCCGAATGCGCTGTGTACATTTGTGTTTACCTGTATCTCTTTTTTTTCTCCCCTCTCCCCAGTTGACTGCAGAGGGGATGTCAGGCAGTAAGGCTCTGGGAGGGGCACGGCGGCGGCGGACGCGGTGCCGGCGCTGTCAGGCCTGCATGCGGACCGAGTGCGGCGAGTGCCACTTCTGCAAGGACATGAAAAAGTTTGGCGGGCCTGGAAGGATGAAGCAGTCCTGTCTGCTCCGACAGTGCACAGCGGTAAGTTAGAACACACACTAGTGATGGGGGGAGAAATCGATGTAGTTACATATTAGGATATTATGGCTGTACTCTCCATCTTCTTTTTAAATAGGCAGCCAATTTGTTTTCAGCACATTTAGATTTCCATGACTGATCAAAACTTCTCATGGCTCTCTCTTGTCCCTCTGCCGTAGACATATGGTGAACAATATGTTTTAACATCGAATCGCAATAAAATCACAGTATCGAATTGCAATACATATAGAATGGTGAAAATTGCAATACATTTTGTATCGGCATCAAATATCGTATGGTGAGGTCCCTGGCAATTCCCAGCCCTAACACACACTGCTCATTCTTGTCTCGTTACCAATATTATTATACTCTCACTAGGAAAAGTGCCACTGCTCTATTGCATGCAAAAGTTAATGCATTAGTAAATGTACACTACCGTTTAAAAGTTTGGGGTCAGTTAGAAATGTCCTTGTTTTTGAAAGAAAAGCTTTTTTTTTTGTCCATTAAAATAACATCAAATTGATCATAAATACAGTGTAGACATTGTTCATGTTGTAAATGACTATTTACGGCTGATTTAAAAAAAAAAAATGTTATATATATATATATATATATTTTTTTTAATGGAATATCTACATAGGCGTACATAGGCCCATTATCAGCAACCATCACTTCTGTGTTCCAATGGCATGTTGTTAGCTAATCCAAGTTTATCATTTTAAAAGGCTAATTGATCATTAGAAAACCCTTTTGCAATTATGTTAGCACAGCTGAAAACTGTTGTGCTGATTTTGAAGAAGCAACAAAACTGGCCTTCTTCAGACTAGTTGAATATCTTGAGCATCAGCATTTGTGGTTTTGATTACAGGCTCAAAATGGCCAGAAACAAAGAACTTTCTTCGGAAACTCATCAGTCTATTCTTGTTCTGAGAAATGAAGGTTATTCCATGTGGGAAATTGCCAAGAAACTGAAGATCTTGTACAACGCTGTGAACTACTCCCTTCACAGAAAATGCAAACTGGCTCTAACCAGACAAGAGGACAATTACATTAGTGTCTAGTTTGAGAAACAGATGCCTCACAAGTCCTCAACTGGCAGCTTCATTAAATAGTACCTGCAAAACACCAGTCTCAACGTCAACAGTGAAGAGGCGACTCCAGGATACTGGGCTTCTAGGCAGAGTTGCAAAGGAAAAGCCATATCTCAGACCGGCCAATGAAAAGATTAAGATGGGCAAAAGAACACAGAAACTGGACAGAGGAAAATTGGGGGGGGGAAAGTGTTATGGACAGAATATCTAAGTTTGAGGTGTTCGGATCACAAAGAAGAACATTCGTGAGACGCAGACAAAATGAAAAGATCCTGGAGGCAATGTGATGGTCTGGGGGTGCTTTGGTGGTGGTAAAGTGGGAGATTTGTAAAGGGAAAAAGGGATCTTGAAGAGGGAAGGCTATTACTCCATTTGGAACACCATGCTATACCCTGTGGACGGCGCTTAATTGGAGTCAATTTCCTCCTCCACAGGCCAATGACCCAAAGCACAGCTCCAAACTATGCAAGAACTATTTGGGGAAGAAGCAGTCAGCTGGTATTCTGTCTATAATGGAGTAGCCAGCACAGTCACCGGATCTCAACCCTATTGAGCTGTTGTGGGAACAGCTTGACCGTATGGTACGTAAGAAGTGCCCATCAAGCCAATCCATCTTGTGGGAGGTGCTTTAGGAAGTATGGGGTGAAATCTCTTCAGATTATCTCAACAAATTGACAACTAGAATGCCAAAGGTCTGCAAGGCTGTAATTGATTCTTTAACGAAAGCAAAGTTTGAAGGACACAAATTATTATTTCAATTAAAAATCATTATTTATAACCTTGTCAACGTCTTGACTATTTCCTATTCATTTTGCAACTCGTTTCATGGAAAACAAGGACATATCTAAGTGACCCCAAACTTTTGAATGGTAGTGTATGAATTGTTCCAACTGATGCCATTTTCTAGATAGGCTGTAACATCTGACACTAATTTGTGGAACATGCACAGAACATACAGTGCATTAGGAAAGTATTCAGACCCCTTTTTCCACTTTGTTACGTTACAGCCTTATTCTAAATTGGATTAAATAAATATTAAAATGTTAACAATCTACACACAATACCTCATAATGACAACGCGAAAACAGGTTTTTTGAAATCTTTGCAAATGTATTAAATAAAAACCAGATACCTTACTTACGTCTTCAGACCCTTTGCTATGAGACTTGAAATTGAACTCCGGTGCATTGTTTCAATTGATAATCCTTGAGATGTTTCTACAACATGATTGGAGTCCACCTGTCGTAAATTAAATTGATTGGACATGATTTGGAAAGGCTGTGGGACCTGTTTATATAAGGTCCCACAGTTGACAGTGCATGTCAGAGCAAAAACCAAGTCATGAGGTCGAAGGAATTGTCCGTAAAGCTCAGAGATAAGATTGTGTCGAGGAACAGGTCTGGGGAAGGGTACCAAAACATTTCTGGAGCATTGAAGGTCCCCAAGAACACAGTGGCCTCCATAATTTTTTAAATGGAAGAAATGCGGAATCCCCAAGACTCCTAGAGCTGGCGGACCGGCCAAACTGAGCAATCGGGGGAGAAGGGCCATGGTCAGGTAGGTGACCAAGGACACGATGGTCACTCTGACAGAGCTCCAGAGTTCCTATGTGGAGATGGGAGAACCTTCCAGGAGGACAACCATCTATGCAGCACTCCACCAATCAGACCTTTATGGTAGAGTGGCCAGACTGAAGCCACTCCTCAGTAAAAGGCACATGAAAGCCCGCTTGGAGTTTGCTAAAAGGCACCTAAAGACTCTGACCATGAGAAACAAGATTGAACTCTTTGGCCTGAATGTCAAGCGTCGCGTCTGGAGGAAACCTGGCACCATCCCTATGGTGAAGCATGGTGGTGGCAGCATCATGCTGTGGGGATGTTTTTCAGCAGGGACTGGGAGACTAGTCAGGATCAAGGGAAAGATGAACGGAGCAAAGTACAGAGAGATCCTTGATGAAAACCTGCTCCAGAGCGCTCAGGAGCTCAGACTGGGACGACGGTTCACCTTCCAACAGGACAACAACCATAAGCACACAGCCAAGACAACGCATGAGTGGCTTTGGGACAAGTCTCTGCATATCCTTGAGTGGCCCAGCCAGAGCCCGGACTTGAACCCGATCTAACATCTCTGGAGAGACCAAGAAATAGCTGTGCAGCGACGCTTCCCATCCAACCTGACAGCGCTTGAGAGTAGAAGAATGGGGAAAAACTCCCCAAATACAGGTATGCCAAGCTTGTAGCATCATACCCAAGAAGAATCGATGCTGTAATTGCTGCCAAAGGTGCTTCAACAAAGTACTGAGTTACGGGTCTGAATTCGTATGTATATGTTATTTCCGTTTATTTGCAAAAATTTCGAAAAACCTGTATTTGCTTTGTCAACATTGTGGGTATTGTGTGTAGATTTAGGGAGGGGAAAAACAATTGAATACATTTTAGAATAAGGCTGTAACATTACAAAATGTGGAAAAAGGGGTCTGAATACTTTCCGAATGCACAGTATACTTGCTTTTGTCATTTTCAATGTAAAATGATATTTGATTGGCATCTGGTATATAGAGCACATTACATAGCCTAATTAACCTCGGTAACACATATTGTAATTTATCCATGCAAGACTGAAGTTAAGGTTGTTTTTCCTGTTACACAAACCCTCCACCCTGCCAAACAATAAACAAACATGTGACGAAGGGAGTCTCCACATACACTGCTAACATGTTTTGACCCGCAACTTTTCCCGAATGTGAAAGGACGAGCTTTTGGCATATCCCTCACACTCATTGAGATCCCATCTAAACAGTAACCCATGTTTAGACTGGAATATAAACTCATTTTGTTTATGATACACAATTGATTGACATAACCCATTGATGACTACAGTTACAGTGCCTTCAGAAAATATTCATACCCCTTGATTTACATAAATATGCACACCCATTTGACACTCCAAATTGAGCTCAGGTTCATCCAATTTCCTTTGATCCTTGATGTCGCTACAACTTGATTGGACTCCACCTGTGGCCAATAAAATTGTTTGGACATGATTTAGAAAAACACCTGTCTTATATAAGTTCCCACAGTTTACAGTGCATGTCAGAGCAGAAACTACCATGAAATCTGAGGAACTGTCTGTAGATCTCTGAGAGAGAATTGTAATGAGGCATACAGTGGCTAGAAAAAGTTTGTGAACCTTTGGATTTAATAACTTTTGGCAGCAATAACCTCAATCAAACATTTTCAGTAGTTGCGGATCAGACCTGCACAAAGGTCAGGAAGAATTTTGGACCATTCCTCTTTACAAAACTGTTTCAGTTCAGCAATATTCTTGGATGTCTGGTGTGAACTAGGATTCTTCTTAACCTCATTGAGCATTCTGCACTGTGCTCTTGCAGTCATCTTTGCAGGACGGCCACTCCTAGGGAGAATAGCAACAGTGCTGAACTTTCTTCATTTATAGACTATTTGTCCTACCGTGGACTGGTGAACATCGAGGATTTTAGAGATACTTTTGTATGCAAGTCAACAATTCGTAATCTTAAGTCTTCTGAGATTTCTTTTGTTCGAGGCATGGTTCATATCAGGCAATGCTTCTTGTGAATAGCAAACTCAAACTTTGAGTGTTTTTATAGGGCTAGGCAGCTCTAACCAACATCTCTAATCTTGTCTCATTGATTGGACTCCAATTAGCTTTTGGAGAAGTCATTAGCCTCGGGGTTCAAATACATACATACTTTTTCTAACCTACACTGTGAATGTTTAAATTATGTATTCAATATAGACAAGAAAAATACAAGAATTTGTGTGTTATTAGTTTAAGCACACTGTCTATTGTTGTGACTTAAATGAAGACGGGGCGGCAGGTAGCCTAGTGTTTAGAGCGTTGGGCCAGTAACCAAATGGTTGCTAGATCAAATCCCCGAGCTGACAAGGTAAAAATCGGTTGTTCTGCCCCTGAACAAGGCAGTTAACAAGGGAGATCAAATTTGATGACCAATTTATGCAGAAATTCAGATACTTTTTCTTGCCACTGTATATCTGGGGAATGGTATAAAACAATTTATAGTGTGTTGAAAGTTTCCAAGCGCACATTGGTCTCAAAAATATGGAACTTCCCAGACTCTGCCTAGAGGTGGCCGTCTGACCAAACTGAGCAACCAGGCAAGAAGGACCTTGGTCAGGGAGGTTTATTTTTTACAATTTTATTTGTGATGACCGAAGAACCCAATGACCACTCTGACAGAACTACAAAGTTCCTTGGCTGAGATGGGATAACCTGCCAGAAGGAAAGCAGTCTTAGATGTGCTTTTGTATGTATACAAGTGGGTATGCTGTATATATATATCTTTTATTGATTATATGGAACCCAAGACTCCCAGGAAAACATTGGCAATTGTTACTGAGTGGACTATCCTGGCTAAATAAATAAAATGAAGTAAAAAATAAGTTTCTACAGCACTTCACCAATCTGGGCTTTAGGGGAGAGTGGCCAGACGTTAGCCACTCCTGAGAAATAGGCAGATGACGGCACACCTGGAGTTTGCAAAAAGGCTCTGAGATCATGAGGCAAAAGATTCTGTTGTCTGATGAGACAAATATTTTACTCTTAGGCCTGAATGCAAAGCGCTATGTCTGGAGAAAACCAGGCACTGCTCATCACCTGTCTAACGCCTTCCCTACCGTGAAGCATGGTGGTGGCAGCCTCATGGTATGTGGATGCTTTTCAAGGACTGGTAAGGGTGGGGAACAATAAGTGGAGCCAAATACAGGCAAATAAGAACTTGCTTCAGAGTGCAAATTACCTTAACTGGGGCGAAGATTAACGTTCCAACAGGACAATAACCCCAAGCATACAACCAGGGCAATGCTGGAATGGCTCGAGAACAAGAATGTGAAAGTCCTTGAGTGGCCCAGCCAAAGCCCAGACTTGAATCCCATTTGAAAATCTGTGGAAAGACTTGAAGATTGCTGTTCACCACTAATATGTATCTAATTTAACAGAGCTTGAGAAAATCTGAAAGGAAGAATGTGCAAAGCTGATACAGACATACCCAAGACGACTCAAAGCTGTAATCGACGCCAAATGTGCTTCTATTGACTCGGGTGTCAACACTTATGTAAATTAGATTTATGTAGAAAATGTTCTATAAATTAGCAACATTTTACTGAAAACATGCTTCACTAATCAATTTTGAATTCAGGCTGTAACACAACAAATTGTGGAAGTCAAGGGAATGAATACTTTCTGAAGGCACTGTATGACATACAACATGTCAACTGTTTGCTGCTGCTTACATTCTGCAAATCGGCCCCTCTGGTTTAGAAAAGCTGTTTCACAATGCGATTTGTCATCAAAATAGAGTAGTCATCCCCTGCATGAAAATGGATAAGCTTGTTAGAACGCCTTTAGTGATTTAGGGTGTGATTTTTATTTTTTATCGATTGGTTTGCGAATACCCTCAAATGGCATAGATGGCTGGTAGCTTAGATGTGGAAAATGTGATGCGTTTCCTTGGTAACTGAGCACATTGTTACTTGGGTGTTTGTTTTTTTGGAGGGTAGCAATTTGCTTTGATCAGTTAGTCTCCTAGCTATCTGTCTAGAAAACATATCTTGTGGGGAAGGAAAGAAATTAGGTTGGATGTCTACGGAGATACTAATCCACAGAATCTGTGCAGATTGAAGACCTACTCTCATATTAATGCCTAATCATTTGTCAATTGATCTAGGTTAGATTCTGTTGGCCTCAGTTCAGTAAATTTTTTTGATACTGTCGAAATTCCACTGTTGGCAGTTTAATGAAAATGTTGAGCTGGACAACTGGGGTAATGTGTCCAAGAATAATAAACCTAATAAAAACAGTGCTCTGTCCCTGTGTTCTGAAAAGCACTCAAAAACCCGCTAAACAATTTTTTTTTTATGCATTTGCTTTCATCCACACACTCAATTGGCTAGGTCCTCATAAGAGCAGCAGGTGTCCAATATTTTTTTCTGAGTGTCAATTTGAATACATAATAAACATACCATCCATAGTGAATGAATACATAGTTACAGCTCCAACTCTGAGCCCTCTATCCTGAATGGGCCCACATACAATATTTGATTTATATAGAATAAATACAGGCCTACGTTCCACACCTAATGTGTATATTATATTGTTTAACATGGTTATATAACGTGTTTTATGTTTTTCTTTTCTTCCTTGCAGCCTGTGTTGCCCCACACAGCCGTGTGCTTCTCGTGTGGGGAGGCGGGGAAGGAGGACACGGTGGACACGGAAGAAGAGAAGTTTAGCCTCTCTCTGATGGAGTGTACCATCTGCAACGAGATAATCCACCCCAGCTGCCTCAAGGTGGGGCCAGACCCTCTGTGTATGGCCGGCTGTCATAGCTGGAGACGTGTGTGTGTCTCTCTTCCATTCATACGGTCTTAAGTCAAATGTCTGCTCTATCTAGTATTGGTTACATACATTTATTGATTGAATGATTATTGTGATTTCATTGTTTTATTTTCTCCAACCTACAGATGGGTAAAGCAGAAGGCATCATAAACGATGAAATCCCGAATTGTTGGGAGTGTCCAAAATGCCACAAGGAAGGCAAGACCAGTAAGGTGAGAACTGTGACTGGGAACACTGGTATGTCAGGCTCTGCTGATAAAACTAAACCAGAGGGTGACAAAGGACATCTATGATTGTATGGATTAATCAATAATGGTTGATAAGGTAGGGGGATTGATTAGGAATGGAACACGTTGTGTAAATAAGCTCTTAAATGGGAACTTCTTTGTGTTTCATTGACCCTATCCCCATTTCATATACTGAAGTAGGCTGAAGTAGGCTATAGTAGGGGTGGCAGGTAGCGTAGTGGTTAGAGCGTTGGGTCAGTAACCGAAAGGTTGCTAGATCGAATCCCCGAGCTGCCATGGTAAAAATCTGTCGTTCTACCCCTGAACAAGGCAGTTAACCTGCTGTTCTTAGGCCGTCATTGTAAATAAGAATTTCTTCTTAACATTCTTAACATTTGGAAAGTATTGGAGGACCCTTGACTTTTTCCACATTTTGTTACGCCTCATTCTAAAATGGATTACATTGTTTTTTCCCCCACTCAATCTATACACAATACCCCGTAATGACAAAGCAAATACGGGTTTTTAGAAATCTTTGCAAATGTATTAAAAATAAAAACCGTAAATACCGCATTTACATAAGTATTCAGACCCTTTACTCAGTACTTTGTTGAAACACTTTTGGCAACGATTACAGCCTTGTCTTCTTAGGTATGATGCTACAAGCTTGGCACACCTGTATTTGGGGAGTTTCTCCCATTCTTCTCTGCAGATCTTCTCAAGCTCTGCCAGGCTGGATGGGGAGTGTCGTTGCACCGAAGCCACTCCTGTGTTTTCTTGGCTGTGCGCTGAGGGTTGTTGTCCTGTTGATAGGTGAACCTTCGCCCCAGTCTCAAGGTCCTGAGGGCTCTGGAGCAGGTTTTCACCAAGGATCTCTCCATACTTTTCTCTGTTCATCATTCCTGACTAGTCTCCCAGTCCCTGCCGCTGAAAAATATCCCCACAGCATGATGCTGCCACCACCATGGTTCACCATAGGGATGGTGCCAGGTTTCCTCCAGACGTGACGCTTGGCATTCAGGCCAAAGAGTTGAATCTTGGTTTCATCAGACCAGAGAATCTTGTTTCTCATGGTCTGAGAGTCCTTTAGGTGCCTTTTGGCAAATTCCAAGCGGGCTGTCATGTGCCTTTTACTGAGGACTGGCTTCCGTCTGGCCACTGTATTATAAAGGCCTGATTGGTGGAGTGCTGCAGATGTGGTTGTCCTTCTGGAAGGTTCTCTCATCTCCATAGATGAGTTCTGTCAGAGTGACCATCAGGTTCTTGGTCACCTCCATGACCATGGCCCTTCTCCCCCCGATTGCTCAGTTTGGCGGCCAGTTGTAAGAAGATTCTTGGTGGTTCCACACTTCTTCCATTTTTAAGAATGATGGCCAGTGTGTTCTTGGGGACCTTCAATGTTGCAGAATGCTTTTTGGCCCCTTCCCCAAATCTGTGCCTCGACACAATCCTGTCTCGAAGCTCTATGGACAATCCCTTCAACCTCATGGCTTGGTTTTTTCTCTGACATGCACTATCAACTGTGGGAACTTGTGTGCCTTTCCAAATCATGTTCAATTAATTTAATTTGTAGAAACATCTCAAGGCTGATCAATGGAAACAGGATGCACCTGAGCTCAATTATAAGTTATTTTCTTTTAAAAAATTTGCTAAAATGTCTAAACCTGTTTTCGCTTTGTCATTATGGGGTATTGTGTGTAGGTTGAGTATTTTTTGTATTTTGTATTTTTTTTTTACATTCATTTAAAAATAAGGCTGTAATGTAACGAAGTGGAAAAAGGAAAGGGGTCTGAATACATTCCGAATGCACAGTACATATTCTTAAATCCTCTTCCCCTTTCTCCACACATCAGGACGGGGGTGATGGCTCAGGGAAGAGGCGGATGGACAACGGGGAGGTGGGCCGATGGAAGCTAACGGACGATCCTCCGCCCACCAAAAAGAAACCCCCCTCTTTAGAAGATGGGGGGCGGCAGGACGGTCACAAGAGGAAGAAGGAGAAGGAGCTTCCCCAGGAAAGCGGCCCCAAAAAGAAGGTTGGAAGATATTTGCAGTGTTGCAGTATGCAAACATTTAGCATGCACACTGAGTATACCAAACATTAGGAACACCTTCTTAATATTTAGTTGCACCCCCCCCTTTTGCTCTCAGAACAGCCTCAATTCGTCAGGGCATGGACTCTAAAAGGGGCAGAAAGCGTTCCACAGGGATGCTGGCCCATGTTGACCCCAATGCTTCCCACAGTTGTGTCAAGTTGGCTGAATGTCTTTTGGGTGGTGGACCATTCTTGATACACATGGGGAACTGTGTGTATCAACGCTATTATGAAAAACCCAGCAGCGCTGCGGTTCTTGACACAAACCTTCCCACAGTTCAAAGGCACTTAAATATTTTGTCTTGCCCATTCACCCTCTGAATGGCACACACACACTATTCATGTCTTAATTGTCTCAAGGCTTAAACATACTTATTTAACCTGTCTCCCCCCCTTCATCTACACTGATTTTGAAGTGGATTTAACAAGTGACATCAATAAGGGATCATAGCTTTCACCTGGATTCATCTGGTCAGTCTGTCATGGAAAGGGCAGGTGTCCTTAATGTTTTGAATGCTCAGTGTATCGTTGATTAGAGGCCTACCAGTTGTGACCAGTTGCTATGAACGCAGCTTGCCAACTCTTGTCTCTGTCTGACCTTCTCACTCAGATGAAAGGGGCACATGAAAAACGCTTGAAAAAGGTAAATCTTCATATGAAGATCAAGTTTTAAGCTCCGTCATAAAGCATATGGTAACTAAGAGCTAGATTCAATCTGTATCGCGGTAGATCCCCGTACATAAAAAAAAAAAAAAGTGATTTCTGATTGAGCCGACATCTGCACAGTTTACCGTGAATGCAGTCTTCTCGAATGCGGGAACATTGCCTTAGAATTTCAATCGAGCGGGATATGGACTGAATCCATCTCTTAGTTGAGTTAGTTATATTTCTCAATGGTATAGGTTAGGGTTGATGCTCCTCTGTCACTCTCTTCACTAACGTTATCCCTCCCATGACAGAAACAGAAGCCAAACGTGTCAGAGACTGCAGAGTCCAATGGGCCCAACTCCTCCACCGGAGGTGGCCAGGGTTCCGGAGGGGGTTCCAACTCCACACAGTCCCCCACCTCCACGGCCAGCCAGGACCAGCGCTCGCACCACCGCGAGAAATTAGAGCGCTTCAAGCGCATGTGTCAGCTCCTTGAGCGTGTCCGCGAGTCCAGCTCATCGAGCTCGTCTAGTTCCGAGTCCGACTCGGAGTCCGACTCTGACTCACCTTCCGGTTCAGATGGCCGCCGCGGCTCTGAACCCTCCTCCCCCGTACCCGTCGCTTATAGCAACAGTGCAAGGGAGCGCAATCGGGAACGGGACAGGGAGAGGGACAGGAGGCTGGCGGAGCTGGGCTTCAGTGCCAGTGAGGACTCTGAGGGAAGTGTTAAGGAGGAGGAGGAGGAGGCGGTGGAGGAGCAGGTTGTGGGAGACAAGCCTCGGCGTAGGGGGGAGGGACCTCCACGGGGCCGCAAGGGGCTCACGACTGACGGGAATGATGAGGAGAGCGGGGAGAGGAGTCGGAAGTCTACCCCATTGCCTCCACCCTCCCCTCTCTCGTCCACTCAGCCTCCACCTTCCTCCGGCCACGGCCCCTCGCCAGGTTCCGAGGGATTCTCCGGTAAGCGCAGCAACGGTTCTGAGACGCGCAATGGACGGACACGGGCGGGGGTGAGGGACCGGGAGACTCAGGAGAAGGAGAACGCCAACAACAGCAGCGGAGGCTCGGTGGCCAACCATCGACACGGAACTGGCAAGGGCAACAAGGGCAACAAGATCCGTAGCAACAAGCAAACAGGGTCCCAACCAACGTCAAGGAACAGTAGCAACTCTTCCGCTTCTACTGCCACTACCACATCCAATGGGGGAGGTGGGGGGCTGCTGAGCCCAGGCAGCAACTCCTCAGGGGGCATGTCAGCCCTCGCCGCCTCACCCCGGTCACAGCCGTCCCGGATGGCTCCACGTTCGCAGATGATGAAACGCAGCCCCCCTGCTGTGCCCTCGCCTCCCCGGCCTGTTCAGATGGAGCGGCACTTGGTGCGGCCACCGCCCGCCTGCCCCGAGCCCCACTGCCTGCCCCTGGACAGCGGCTCCTCCCACGTGATGCCCCGAGACGTCTGGCTCCACGTCTTCCAGCACCTCAGCCAGAGGGAGCTGTGCGTCTGCATGAGGGTCTGTCGGACATGGAGCCGGTGGTAAGTCTAGACAAAAGGTTTAGATGTGGTCAGCTTCCGGTTGGGCTGGAAGAGGGTGGTTCAACACACACTTGTTTGGACTACTAAGAAATGCATCTTTGTTGTTGAGAACAATAGAAAACCATCCCTGAAAGGATATTCATTGACTGCAGTGTCTCAAATTCTGTGGTGTACAGTAGACCAGACTTTCTTTTGTTCTCATCCCAGTCTTTTATTTTCTGTCTTGCTCTCTCAGGTGCTGTGATAAGAGATTGTGGACTCAGATTGACCTCAGCCGGCAGCGCTCTATCACCCCTCCTATGCTGAGTGGTATAATCCGCAGGCAACCAGTCTCCCTTAACCTGGGCTATACCAACATCTCGAAGAAGCAGCTCATGTGGCTTATCAACCGTCTACAAGGTATCTTGTGTTCATTCAACACCTCTGCCTCCCTACCACATCTTTTTTTCCATCAATATAGCCTGATCATGTCCTATTGTAGTTGGGCTGTCATCACCGTATTGCTAGTCTGCCTCAGGGATTACGCTAACTCCTGGCCTTCCTCTTTTTCTCCCAGGTCTACTGGAGCTGAATGTGTCGGGCTGTCCCTGGTCCTCTGTGTCGGCCCTGTGTCAGGCTGCTTGTCCCTGCCTGCGTCTGCTCGACCTCAGCCGGGTAGAAGACATGAAGGACTCGCACCTGAGGGAGCTACTGGCGCCCCCTACTGACACTCGGACAGGTTAGTGACAAATCACTCACATGATTGATTAGCCATCCATAACCTGCAATACATTATGGAAGGGAAGATGCCATGTTGTGTTCATTGGATAGACTTGATATCACAAATGCCAATCTGTGCTGTAATGTACTGTTTAATTTCACTGTCATGCTTGTTTCCAGTGAATGTTGTTGCAAGTGAACAACCACTCCCTCTTCATAAGCATGATATACACACAGACTGTGAATCTTAAAAGTCCTGTAACATATTTTGGTTGTTCTTGGTCAAAAAGCTCATGGAGAGAGCAGAGGGGGGAGGTTCCAGAACGTAACGGAGCTGCGATTGGCCGGGCTGGACTTGACAGATGTCACGTCCCGCCTCTTGGTGCGCTACCTGCCCCACTTGACCAAGCTGGACCTGAGTCAGTGTGGCAACATCACGGACCAGACTATCCACACACTGACCTCCCCCATGTCTCCACTGAAGGACAGCCTCACCCACCTCAACCTGGCAGGTAAAGACTACACGGTAGACTCACTAGCCCCAAATACACCCAAGGTAGGTACCCTGTTTTTTTTCTTTTTTGTGTATTTGAGTATTGCAGGTTTAGACCACTAATGAGCAGGGATCTGCTCCAGATACTGACCTCTTCTTCCCTCTGAGATGTTTAATCATGCTAAAGTAGCAACATACAGAGATACTTGTTCTTATTTCCGAACAATATCAGCCTGGCTCCTGATTCAAATATTTAAACCAGGTCTACTCATGGAAGTGTTGCAGTCATTGTGGTTATGTAGGTTGACCGTTGGTTGTTAACCTCCTGTTGTTTCCTCCTGTCCGCAGGCTGTGTTAAGGTGACGGAGCAGTGCCTGCCCCTGTTGCGCCGCTGTGCCTCCCTACAGAGCGCTGACCTGCGCTCCTGCACCTTGCTCACCCCCGATGTCTGTCAGCTCCTCTCCTTCCCTTGCCCTGACGATAGAGTGCTGCTCAAGAACAGCTAAGGGCCTGCGACGCCCTCCTCCCCCCCACATCAACCACCGCCACACTACAGAGAGATAAGCAAACGAGAGGGACCCTGCGATGTGGGCAGTGAGCTAGCCACTGAGGGAAAAGGACACGGAGTGGGAGCCACGAAAGAGAAAGGGGGAATTAGAGAATGAGAACCATAGACCTTTGCCTAAATTTCTCTGGATTGACTTGTTTGTGAACGGACATCATTGAAAATGTTTCAGCATGTACATATTCAATATCTGTACAATGGGTGTGTGTATATAAATGTAGTTTACTGTAAATTATCCACTCTCCGCCCCTTACCTCCCTCCTATCCTCACACCAACCATGGCACACATTATCCAGCTGACATGTGTAAAGGCACTGCACTGCACTGCGCCGCCGTCTTGAACTAGCATAATTTGCACTCCATAATCAAAAGCTCCTGACGAACGAATCAATTTCGTGGCGTCAGACTACGAAGAATGTACCCAATGCCAGAGGCTGCGCCCCATCAGAAGCCGTTTAATGTACAGACGGATGCTGGGCTGGTGTTTGTGTGTGTGTCTAAGTATGTGTGAGAGATGTAAACAGTGTTAATGTGACAATTGGAGCGAGAAAGAGACGGAGATATGACCTGTGTCTGTTTCCCTCACCACTAAGCTCTCTGCTGCCCTCAATCTTTCAGGGGGGTAAGGACATTCAAGGTCCTACATATCCTGTTCAATGGCCGAGAGCCACTAGAGCCCAAAACTCCTAGCTCCGACCACAACCTCTTCCCGCCCAACGTGCCATTCTTATGGGGTCTGTCCATCCTTGTGAATCTGATTGTCCTACTCCGTACCCTGGACAGCCCTTCCCATCACACTCGGTCTCTGCTGCCATGGCCCTTTTGCAGCTTATGCTGCCCACCGTCTGTGCTGTGTGCGTACATTATGCAGAGAGCTGGACCTTGCTGTGCCCGACTGCAATGAACCATGCTTACCGTACTGTTCCATTCCAGACCTGGAATTCGTCAAGGCCCCTTTATTCCCTGCTTCACGATGCCTGGCTGATGTAACCTTATCTTGTATATGTGCAGACTGGTTCAGTCTAGATCACGACCGCACAAACTTAGAAGTGAATGACTGACACGTTTTGAGTATGAATTGGGAAAACTGTCGAAAACCGAGACCGTCCGATGCACTGCGCTCGCTGCTCCACGTGGCAGGGGGGATTAAAATTAAGGCTGACCCTGGTTGGACTTCTGCCTCAGATGTGAGGGACTTTGAATATTTCCCCAGAATTGGGTTTTCATGTCAGTGTCCACATGCTGCTTATCTTCCAAAGCCAGGAACATCCCAGCCCATCCAACCTGCATCGCAATGTCATTACCTTAAGGTCTTGTAGGATGAGGGTTTGACTCAGTTGCAGCATTAACCCCCAAATTATTTCTCCATTAGGGTTACCCCTGTGCATGCTGGGTTTTGACTCTAATCACAAATCCAGTGCAGTATTTTTTTTATTCAGTCTCAACTTATTTTAACCAATCCACTCTCAATCCAGTTCATAGGCCAACGTCAACAGTCAGGGTGAGCAGGAAAAGGAACAACTATCATTACTAATAATGGATGTTATCGGTTGAAACCAGCATGTACAGGAGGTCGTTCAGACCAGAGCCCAAGCTGTATTGAATTTGGTTGAGAGGAAATTGAAAATACTTTATAGCTGTATTGAATTAACATGAGCAGTATTTGACATGCGTAAACGGTATTCAGCTGAATCTGGCTGCATTGGACCAGTTCAAACAGCCATCGGACTGATAGGGCCAGTTCATTCAGTATTGGACTGGACAGCACTTTGTCCTGCAATGCTGGACTCAATCATGCCAGGTTGGGTCAAGTGTTTCCCTTGTCTGTGTTTCTCCTCCTTCTATAGCGGTTGTCCACTTCCTGAGCCATGTTGATCTGTATTTGTGCTTCAGTGCCACAGTGGATCTTGCTGCTGTGTGCTATCTGGAGTGAAACCCCACCAACTCTAGGCAGGTTGGTGGACAGTCTTGAGCCTCAATCTGTAATTCTCATCTAAATAATGTGTTTCCGTATCTTTTCAACTATTCTGTTAGACTTTCAGTGATTCCATCCTCATCGGTTCTGTTAAAATTCCCAATACCATTATTAGAACTCAAATCAGCTTCTTTTGGGTATACATGTAGGGCTAGAGACCTGCCAGTAACTATTGAGCCACTAGACAAATGGTAGTTGTCCCATTGCATTGTTGTACAACTGACTAGGTATCCCCCTTTCCCTAAAAGGTTGGTTTCATCTTTACCCAGTTGTGTATTCTAAATCGCTTCCAGTGTTCCTGTGTGAATTTATAGACTTGCGTACAAAGCATTGGTACCAAGATTGCACTAACTGATCGATCATAAGACAATTTAGGAGGGAACACTGAGCTATAGTGTGCTTTATTACCCTGAAAGGGGTATATATATATGTTAAAACAGGTCAAATTAAAAAAACAGCCAAATCATGAACCTCAAACTTGATTCAAAAATATAACTAATTAGCTGTCCATGCTAGTTACCATTTAGCTGGGTAGTCCAGCGTGTTTCAATGTTAGCTCAGGTTGAGTCCTACTTTAGATCATAGCTAAGTCATTGTTTGCCACTAAGCTATGCTGCTTACAGAGCTGAGCTTACCATGTAGCAACTGTAATTGTGGTGGGCTGAGGCTTACAGGGAAGCAAATGTCCAATAAATGGTGGGAAATTGCCTTCTGCCATACACACTCATCCAAATCAATATTTAACTTTTCATAGACAATGGGTCAGTTTTCCAAAAATGTTGTTTACTTCCATCCGTAATGTGGGATTGTTACTACTCCTTGTCATCCAGTATGTTCTTGCATTAGAAAGCATATCAAAAGTTAAACTGACAACCACTTTCAGAGAAAATAAATGGGTGGTGGTTCATTTGAATTGATCCGGTAGTCCGATAAGGAAATTATTCCAGACTCAAATCTGTCATATTCTCAACCCCATCCTGATCCCAACATCCCAGCCTAGTCAAGTTGACTCAGACTTGACCCCTAGATTGTACAGTCTTGTCTCTACCAAACTGTATTGCACCAGAGCGATGCACTGGATCAACATTGTCATCACCTCTTGCCAAAATTCCTGCTTTCTTTGAGAAGGGGCATTTTATCCATTTTCGTTTTTGTTTTGCTCTTGTTCATTGTTTCTTCCATTGTGTTGATCAAAATGAGAAAGAAAAGTAGAACGATGTGAAAAAGAGAAACTCAAGGCAGCTACTTACGAGTGACTACTGTAAAATGACTAACTAAATAAAAGACAGTGGGGTGGTTTTTACACTGTGTGGCCTCTGCTGATTTCTCAGATTTTACATTAAGTTATGTTGTCTACATAGCAGCTCACTCTTAGTCCACTTTCAATGGAACGCTGTTTGGCTCGTTGCGTGTCAAAGACACGTCAAATAAGCTTGACCTGAATATGACTGCATATCACGTAACTTAACGCGTTCATTCATTTATGTAGTTATTACACATTGATTACACTATCACCCATATTTCATTTGTCACGATTCATCGATACGTATGCCATGATGCTGGTAAAGTTGTCTCGCGCACCTACAGTGCTAGATAACTATATAGCTTGGTGTCATTTAAAATTACCCTAATTTATAAGACAGTTCTTATTTGATTAATGGTGGTCAGACCCATCTGTGAAGCTAACCACAAGAAGGAATTGCCACAAAAGTGGACTTTGCGCTTAGCCTTAAATAAAAGTATGTCTGACAGTGATGCAAATGAATACAAATAGTAGAATTATGCCATAATTGAATAGATCATGCTAAACGAGGTTGAGAAGTTATATAAAATCAACAAAAGACTATTTGTTAATTTGACAAAACTCTAATCACACTGGATGTATTGTACTTTAGAATTGCATTGGGGGCATACTTATTTCACTATACAGACTTACCCCATGTCATCGATCCACAATCCATATGTATCAGTCTACTCCGTGACAAATCAAATGGTATTCGTCACATGTGCCGAACACAACAGGTAGACCTTACAGTGAAATGCTTACTTACAAGCCCTTAACCAACAATGCAGTTAAGAAAATAACAACAAAGAGATAACAAATAATTATAGAGCAGCAGTAAATAACAATAGCGGGGCTATATACAGGGGATACCGGTACAAAGTCAATGTACGGAGGCACCGGTGTCGAGGTAATATGTACATGTAGACTATGCATAGATAATAACAGAGTAGAAGAGGGTGGGGGCAATGCAAATAGTCTGGAGAGCCATTTAATTAGATGTTCAGGAATCATGGCTTGGGGGTAGAAGCTGTTAAGAAGCCTCTTGGACCTAGACATGGCGCTCCGGTACCGCTTGCCGTGCGGTAGCAGAGAGAACAGTCTATGACTAGGGTGGCTGGAGTCATTGACAATTTCTAGGGCCTTCCTCTGACACCCCCTGGTATAGAGGTCCTGGATGGCAGGAAAATTGGCCCCAGTGATGTACTGGGACGTACGCACTACCCTCTGTAGTGCCTTGTGGTCAGAGGCAGAGCAGTGATGCAACCCGTCAGGATGCTCGATGGTGCAGCTGTAAAACCTTTTTGAGGATCTGAGGACCCATGCCAAATCTTTTCAGTCTCCTGGGGGGGGAATAGGTTTCGTCGTGCCCTCTTCACAACTGTCTTGGTGTGCTTGGACCATGTTAGTTTGTTGGTGATGTGGACGCTAAGGAACTTGATGCTCTCAACCTGCTCCACTACAGCCCCGTCGATGAGAATGGGGGCGAGCTCGGCCCTCCTTTTCCTGTAGTCCATGATCATCTCCTTTGTCTTGATAACGTTGAGAGGAGGTTGTCCTTGCACCACACGGTCAGGTCTCTGACCTCATTATAGACTGTCTTGTCGGTGATCAGGCCTACCACTGTTCTGTCATCAGCAAATGTAATGATGGTGTTGGAGTCCTGCAGTCATGAGTGAACAGGGAGTACAGGAGGGGACTGAGCACACACCCGAGGGGCCCCCGTGTTGAGGATCAGTGTGGCGGATGTGTTACCTACGCTTACCACCTGGGGGCGGCCCGTCAGGAAGTCCAGGATCCAGTTGCCGAGGGATGTGTTTAGTCCCAAGGTTCTTAGCTTAGTGATGAGCTTTGAGGGCACTATGGTGTTGAATGCTGAGCTGTAGTCAATGAATAGCATTCTCACATGGGTGTTCCTTTTGTCCAGGTGTGAAATGGCAGTGTGGAGTGCAATAGAGATTGCATCATCTGTGGATCTGTTGGTGTGGTATGCAAATTGGAGTGGGTCTAGGGTTTCTGGGATAATGGTGTTGATGTGAGCCATGACCAGCCTTTCAAAGCGTTTCATGGCTACAGACGTGAGTGCTACGGGTCAGTAGTCATTTAGGCAGGTTACCTTAGTGTTCTTCGGCACAGGGACTATGGTGGTCTGCTTGAAACATGTTGGTATTACAGACTCAGACAGGGAGAGGTTGAAAATGTCAGTGGAGACAATTGCCAGTTGGTCAGCGCATGCTCGGAGTACACGTCCTGGTAATCCGTTTGGCTCTGCGGCCTTGTGAATGTTGACTTGTTTAAAGGTCTTACATAGGCTGCGGAGAGCGTGATCACACAGTCGTCCGGAACAGCTGATGCTCTCATGCATGTTTCAGTGTTACTTGCCTCGAAATGAGCATAGAAGTAATTTAGCTCGTCTGGTAGGCTTGTGTCACTGGGCAGCTCTTGGCTGTGCTTCCCTTTTTTAGTTTGTAATAGTTTGCAAACCCTGCCACATCCAACGAGCGTTGGAGCCGGTGTAGTACGATTCCATCTTAGTCCTGTATTGAAGCTTTGCCTGTTTGATGGTTCGTCGGAGGGCATAGCGGGATTTCTTATAAGCTTCCGGGTTAGAGTCTCGCTCCTTCAAAGCGGCAGCTCTACCCTTTAGCTCAGTGCGACACCCAGAGAACATTAGCGTAGTAGCTCTTATTGCAGGACTCTGAAACAACTGTGAATTGAGCCACATGTATGTGTATTGAACACTATTCCCGAGGAAAAATAATACTGCGTGGATGTTTAGGAGTTTGATAACTCGGGGGAGGACGTTGGGATAAAAAAATATATTGGGTATTGAGTAGACTGATACCCCATTTCATTGATCCCCAATCCTTGGGTAAAGCTGTACTGTGTAATATGAATGATACCCCATTTCACTGCTTCACATTCCAACCTTGTTTAACATGATCTAGACTAAATATGGCATAATTCCATCAATTGTAACCTTCTGCATCAATTTCAAATAGGTACTTTTATTTTGAAGACAACCCGCACATTCCACTATTGTGCCTAATCCTTATTGTGGATAGTCGAGCATCACTAGCCAACTGCTTATAACGTTAGCTTTGGGCAACAGGGTTAAGTAGCTGGCTAGCTATTTATTTAAATGAACTGAAGTTGAATTTTAATAGGCAAACAACAAGTGGCTACCTAGATAATACTTACAAGGATTCCTAAATCATTACTAAGAATAATGAAAATGACTGCAGTTTCTACTGGTCATTGTTTTCAGGCTGGTTGTATTGGTGCTAGCTAGGTACCAAGCTAAAGCTAGCTAGCTTTCCCAGAAGTTGCGGTCGAACAAATAATGCTTTATTACCAAAGCGCTATTGTAAACACTTCGTTAGTGGCAGTTTGCTGACTTTTTTGTACAGCTTTGACAGTGCTACTGATAGTAGTGGTGGCGCTTGGCTTGCACGTGTAAATTCAGAACACACAACATTGTATAATATAACGGTGTTATTTGACGTGTCAAATTAAAAGCGTATTTAACGCGTAAAATAGTGTTATTTGACGTGCATCTTTTTTGACACGCAAAGACCCAAACAGCGTTCCATAAAATGTAGCTGCTATCAGTTAGTATACAGGTGCACAAACCGACTGGCCAGCTCTGGAGGGCAGCTATGACAGATCAACAAAGACTATCACTGACCAAATCAAAAGTGCCCTGGATGGCAGGCTAAGGGACGATTTATTTGAACTTTGTACAATTATAATTATTAGTACACTCTGCCATGGCTTATTTCCATCACGATAATTGGAAATTAAAAGTTATAGGCAGTACATAATAAAGTATAGGGGGATTACTTAGATACATACATGAGTTGTACCAATTTAAATGACGGTTAAATGTCATTACATTAGGCTAGCTAGCCATTTTGTCCACTCCACATTTGGTTTTGAATTTATTGAGAAGTCAGATCATTTTATGGTTGATTAAGTACAGGACAGCAAAGTTACAACTTAGACAACAATTATACAACAGTTGGCTAATACTTTACCTATTTGAACAAGCGTCAAGTTTTGGTTAAAAATGAATATGTTTAAGGTCCAGAAAAGGTGTGCGCACATGAAAACGCGCTCGCGCGGAAGATAGGGAGGAGTTTTTTTTTTTTTTTCATAGAAGCGGCGCGTGATATCCTTCCGCGGGAGTCGAGCAAGGCCCTTTCCCTCCCGACAACACAGAATGAACAAGCGGCATTGCTGCTTAAACAATTTTTTTTTCAGGTTCCGCGTTTGGAAATAGCGCATATCCAGAGTAAACTAATCGGCTGGGGGATACTGGGCGTGTATGTTTTTCTCACCGGCTTTCATTGATTTATCCACGGTCTTGTTACTTTGGTTGAACACTGAAGAAATATAATCCGGGGTTGAGTTGTGCGCGGCAATCTAACTAGCTAGCGACTTCTGTGTAGAGTGGTTGGGACAGAATGGAGCTGATAACAATCCTCGAAAAAACTGTCTCTCCAGGTGATTATACAGCTCCATATACTTATCTTTAACATTTGCCATGTGAAGAGTTTAGGCCCAGCAACTTCACATATCTGTATTTGATAACGCTAACGGTGAAAGTTAAATCAGAAAAAGGGAGGAGGAAATGCCTAGCAGTAGGCTAGCTAGGCTGCTAATGTTACGGCCTACTCACTCTGCGGATGCGGCGTCTGTGGTGAATTCGCTAACATGCTAACTTTTAGCACTGTTAATAGTTCAATCTGGGCGGCATTGACAGAGCTGCCAGTTGTCAAAATGTATTATCCGTTGAAAAAGTTGTCACCCACGTAGTTGGTCATTTTGATGTGATATTTTTACTGGTTTGATACGTATTGTTACCTATCAATTAACTTGGCTAACTAGCCATTCATGTGCAACTAAATCGGCCCTGCCTTGCACGCCCGCTAACTTTAAAGATTACTATCTAAGTACTATAACTAGCATGTGCATGATGTGCCGATGTGAAAAAAAATAGATAAGGCCTGGACTCGATCATGTAAACCTTATTAGGTCGTATACGCTAGCTAGTTAGTGAAGTAAGCACTTGTGCATTGTCCGTGGTGATGTAACTTGGACAGCTAACTATGTTAGCTAAAGTTGGATATGAGTTGGTTAGCTCGATGGCTAACTCAATCTTTGGCATCAAGTAGCTATCCGCTAGTGAGCAAAGCATCCCCGGGAGCCAGCATGTTGCATGACATGGGTCACCTTTCTAACGAGTAAGGCTTGATAAATTGGCTGTTTAATTTAACGTTAGCTAGTTAACGAACTAATATCTTATCAGGAAATGAACAACCACAATTTCCCAAATATATTATCGCAGTAGCATTGAATGTGATCACTGCTAATCGTGGTAGCCTAGCTGGCTAGGAATTGTAGATGTATGCTAACATAACTTTGTGCTTCATGTTGTGGCTAACTAGCAAGTGCACTAGCTATAAACATAGTATAACGCTAACATTTCCCCCCTCGCCCCCTCAGATCGAAATGAACTGGAGGCGGCACAGAAGTTTCTGGAGCAGGCGGCAATTGAGAATTTGGTTTGTATAACTACACATTTCAGTCAGACGGATAATTTATTCCGATCACATTCAGGTCTGGCGCCAGAAACACAGGGCATTGAATTGCCGGCGTTTTCAACTGGGTCGTTCCTTCCCCCATCTTAACATTATGGCAGTAACGTCACACACCTCAACTTTCGCGAATGAATGGAGACCTAGCATTAACCCATGTTAGCTAGCTAGCACACCAGATACACCCATATAGGCATCCAGTACCTCGGCATGATCGCTTGGCACAAACTAAATTATGACAAATTCTCGTTAAGTTATTTTTTAAATGAATTCAGTTGAATATCACTTGAGCAATATAACCCCGTCATCGAAAACGAGTTCACTGCTAGTGATAGATCAGGATTACCCTGCTTTGATATGAACACATGTGGCTAACATGTTMTAATCCTATAGCTGGATTTGATTAAGTATGATATTCATGTACCTAATAGTTAACCGAAAAGCTGCATGATAGGCGTTTAGTAGTGAGCAAGAGCACTCGTCCCCCCTGACAGGTGGCCATTGCATTTTTGAAGTAGAAAGCAAAAGGGTGTAGCTAGCTGGCTAGAGAAGAGGAAGTAAGGCGTGATATAGGCATCTGTCATTGAACTACATTTTTGCATAGCTATTTAGCTTTGAAATATGAGTCAGCTTGTGTGTATGCACTCTGTTTTTTGACGAAACATTTATGCTATGTTAACTATTTTGGGCAGTGGCAGATCCCCGCAGAAAAAGCTAGGTTATGCAAGGTGTGCAGGGCTCATTTGAACCGACATTGACATGCTACTTACATCTGACACGTACCCTTTCTCCTGCTCATTCTATATTGTCCATGTGTTACATACAAGTTACATGTGTTGTATATTCTGCAGGTTACTCAAGCTACACATGTATTGTGTAATCTCTTTGGCCATACATCCTTATGTAGCTTGTGTCAAAGAAATATAACATTTTGGTCATTTAGCAACGCTCTTATCCAGAGCGACTTACAGGAGCAGTTAGTGTTACGTGCATTGCTCAATGGCACATTAGTAAATTTTTTCCCATTTTTTAAAATATTTTTTTATTACCTTGTTGGCTCAGGGATTCGAACTAGTGACCTTTCGGTTACTGGCCCTACACTCTTAACCACTAAGCACCTCAAAGGTCTATGCGCTGTTTGCTGGACTGTGCAGCTCTGTTAATGATCAGTCACATAATTAGCTAGGCAGATCAAAAACTATTACGGGAGTTTTACCCAAATCAGTAGTCAGAAGATGCCATGGTACAAGTCTTGCTAAATGGTCTTTTGTGGTGCCCGTATGTCTTTCATTATCATTGAAGACCACGTTGTGATTAAACCCAATCTGTCTTTTAATCTATCAGCTGAAGGACCTAGAGATTTCCTCTCATCTAAATATTTGGACATACTTTTTTAATCTCCAGGAAGCCTAGTTAGTGACACCAAGCTAGACACTTGATGCCTCATAGTCCCCACTAGTGGGATCTGGAATATGGGTCACAGGTGGTATCCACAGATGAAATCTTTATAGCGAAAATTGGTCACAAAGCAGAGTATACAGTGCCTTCGGAAAGTATACAGACCCCCTTGACTTTATCCACATTCTGTTACAGCTTTATTCAATCATTTTTTTTCTCTTAGCAATCTACATACACTACCCCATAATGACAAAGCAAAAACAGGTTTAGAAATTCTTGCTAATTTATATAAATTTTAAAAAACTGAAATTACTTTTACACAAGTATTCAGACCCTTTATTCGGTACTTTGTTGAAGCACCTTTGGCAACGATTACAGCATCGTGTCTTCTTGGGTATGACGCTACAAGCTTGGCACACCTGTATTTGGACAGTTTCTCCCATTCTCTGCAGATCCTCTCAAGCCCTGTCAGGTTGGATAGGTAGCGTTGCTGCACAGCTATTTTCAGGTCTCTCCAGAGATGTTTGAGCTCTGGCTGTGCCACTCAAGGATATTCGGAGACTTGTCCCGAAGTCTCTCCTGCTTTCGCTTGACTGTGTGCGTAGGGTCGTTGTCCTGTTAGAAGTTGAACCTTCGCCCCAGTCTGAGGTCCTGAGTGCTCTGGAGCAGGTTTTCATCAATGATCTCTCTATTCTTTGCTCCATTCATCTTTCCCTCAATCCTGACTAGTCTCTCAGTCCCTGCCACAGCAAAACATCCCCACAGCATGATGCTGCCACCACCGTGCTTCACTGTAGGAATGGTGCCAGGTTTCCTCCAGAGGTTTGGCATTCAGGCGAAGGAGTTTAATCTTGGTTTCATCAGACCAGAGAATCTTTTCTCATTGTCTGAGAGTCTTTAGGTGCCTTTCGGCAAACTCCAAGTGGGCTGTCATGTGCCTTTTACTGTGGAGTGGCTTCCGTCTGGCCTGATTGGTGGAGTGCTGCGGAGATGGGTTGTCCTTCTGGAAGGATCTCCCATCTCCACTCTGGAGCTCTGTCAGAGTGACTGTCGGGTTCTTGGTCACCTCCCTGACCAAGGCTCTTCTCCCCCGATTGCTCAGTTTGGCCTGGCGGCCAGCTCTAGGAATAGTCTTGGTGGTTCCAAACATCTTCCATTTAAGAATGATGTAGGCCACTGTGTTCTTGGGGACCTTCAATGCTGCATAACTTTTTTGGTACCCTTCCCCAGATCTGTGCTTCGACAATCCTGTCTCAGTGCTCTACAAACAATCCCTTCTAACTCATGGCTTGGTTTTTGCTCTGACATGCACTGTCAACTGTGGGACCTTTTATATATACAGCTGTGTGCTTTTCCAAATCATGCTCAATTACGACAGGTGGACTCCAATCAAGTTGTAGAAACATCTTAAGGATGATCAGTGGAAAAAGGATACACCTGAGATCAATTTCGAGTTTCATAGCAAAGGTTCTGAATACGTAGGTAAATAAGGTATTTCGGTTAATTTCTTTAAATTTGCAAAAATGTCTAAACCTGTTTTCCGCTTTGTCATTATGGGGGTTTTGTGTGTAGATTGCTGAGGATTTTTATTTATTTAATCCATTCTAGAATAAGGCTGTAATGTAAGAATGTGGAAAAAGTCAAGGGTCTGAATACTTTCCGAAGGCATTGTATATGTAAAACAGACATAAACAACTCACCAGGACTTGTATGAATTTAGCAGTTTGTTGTTTTGGTTACACAAACGCATTAGATCTGATTTAAAACCACCACACATGGATCAAAAGAGATTTGTGGAGCCCGCTGCTGCCACTCACTGACTGCAGCATGAATGGACTTTAGTGTCTACTGAATTTAGTGTCAATTGTTTTGCTGTTGCATACAAACCTGCTCCGTCATGTCTGTTGATTGATTACTAGCCTCCTACATCCTTCAGTTGCTGAATGTAACTGTTGAACACTTCAGTGTCACTGCAGTGAAATCTTACTCATGCCAAGGACTGAAAGACTGTGGTGATGACAATTTCTTTCTTACCTGTTTTACTAAACCACCACCATCTTACCAAACTCTCCCTTTCTTTCTCCAGCCCACGTTCCTGGTGGAGCTCTCCAAGGTGCTCGCCAACCCTGGCAACACCCAGGTGGCTCGCGTGGCCGCAGGGCTGCAGGTGAAGAACTCACTCACCTCCAAAGACCCGGACGTGAAGACGCGTTACCAGCAGAGATGGCTGGCCATCGACGCCAACGCCCGGAGGGAGATCAAGAACTTTGTAAGGAGAAACTCCTCTTCTACCTCTTAGTGCAGATTTATTTATACTTTCTTGCTTTAGTAGGCTTTTGTGGTCTCCTGGCTCCCCGCCACCCCCTCCTTCTTTTTTGGGGTTGAAGTATATTAAAGTCTATTACGGTTTTAAGTGACAGTGTGGGTTACACAGTGACAATCATTTAATTCAAATACCCCCTGGGGGAAAGAGGATCCAGGTGCTGCTGAAGTTGATTACTCTTCGACACCCCCCCCCCAAAGATAATTTAACCTCAAGAAACCTACCCAGCCAAATGACTTATTTTTCTTAAGCCTTTGGCTCCTATAAGGACCAATGTCCTCCATCTCACCCAGCCAAATGCACCAGTTGATTCACCTCCCTTTCACTCCCCTCCAGGTTCTGCAGACCCTGGGCACGGAGACGTACCGGCCCAGCTCGGCCTCCCAGTGCGTGGCCGGCATAGCCTGCGCAGAGATCCCCGTCACACAGTGGCCCGAGCTCATTCCCCAGCTGGTGGCCAATGTGACGGACCCCAGCAGCACTGAGCACATGAAGGAGTCCACCCTGGAGGCCATTGGATACATCTGCCAGGACATAGTGAGTGCCCCTGGCACACACACTTGCTCACATGAGGATACAGTGGTTATAACCTCAATCTATCTACTGTAATATGAAACTTGTGACATTGTGTCCTCAATTACAATTGCACAAAGACAAGATTCCAAAATCGAACCTAGACTACATTTTTGTTTTTTTGTTTTCCAATGCATGTTTCGCTGCAGAGCAGACGTAACTTCCATGAACAACTGTCTTCTCTCCTCCCCTGTACTGTAGGACCCTGAGCAGCTGCAGGACAACGCCAACCAGATCCTGACAGCAATCATCCAGGGCATGAGGAAGGAGGAGCCCAGCAACAACGTCAAGCTGGCTGCCACCAACGCGCTGCTCAACTCACTGGAGTTCACCAAAGCCAACTTTGACAAAGAGGTGTGTTTGTGTCTCCTGCCCCGCCCTGCCTGTGTCCCACTATATTAGTGTTTAAGTTCCTCCTTTGTTGCATGATGTGACCCCAGAAATGGACAAATCTGAGCTTGTTTATCGACTTCACTATCTGGTCTGTGATGAGAAATCATGCACCACGCTGAACATGTGATGGATAACCCCTACCACAATATCTGAGACCTGCACACAAGGTTGGGTTTTGAATGATTTTTCTATGGGCCTGTCATAACAGTGAATGGGTTTGTGTTTTCCAGACGGAGAGGCACTTTATAATGCAGGTCGTCTGCGAGGCCACACAGTGCCCAGACACCAGAGTGAGTATCGTGAGTTTCTCTTTTCTATTTAAAACCTTTTTTGGCACATTTATTCATGCTTTCAGCCAATAATCATATTCTTAACCAATGTTGGTGAAATGCAATGTCTGTCTCCCACAGGTACGAGTGGCTGCCTTACAGAACTTGGTGAAGATAATGTCTTTGTATTATCAGTACATGGAAACGTACATGGGCCCAGCACTGTTTGCGGTAAGCACCCCCATGCAGCAACTTGGTCTTGCTCTGTTGTCTTTAGATGTGCTTCTATTTATTTCTGAAGAACTTAAGGCAGAACTCCAAACCAAGGTCTTGATGAACCTTATCAGTTACTGATATTGTAGCGTCGCTTGTTGACCTCTGGGTTGTGATGAGAAATAATGCACGACGCTGTAACGCCTGATGTGTAACTCTTACGACAATATCTGAGACCTGCACGGACACCGAGGCCAGTAGTCCGTATCAAGGACGCTCCTTTAAAATGAACATCCTGACCCCTCCCTTTGGTCTGTCCTCTCCCTCCCCCCTAACAGATCACAATAGAAGCCATGAAAAGTGACATTGATGAAGTTGCCTTACAAGGAATCGAGTTCTGGTCGAACGTGTGCGACGAGGAGATGGATTTGGCCATTGAAGCGACTGAGGTGAGCCCCCCCACACGCACTTTCAAATGTTTTTAACTCGAGTAACTAAACACAAGGCAACACTGCAGCGTACGAATGTAAATGTACACACGGTTTATATATTATAACACCAGAAAGGGTCACAGTTAGCCGTGTTGCTGAGTGACGATATAGCTCACCTGTCTGGTCTGTGTTGAGAAATCATGCACCACGCTGAACATGTGATGGATAACCCCTACCACAATATCTGAGACCTTCACCTACCTTGTTATTTTGTTATCACACCATTAGTCAGCCATTAAGCTGACACCCTTACCTTGAGGGTGTTTATTTTAGACGCAAAATAAATACAACGGAGAGTTGCACAACAACAAAAAGGCAAATGTTCCTCTAAGTTTGGTACATCTCTCTCTCTCTCCCCAGGCATCGGAGCAGGGCCGGCCCCCGGAGCACACCAGCAAGTTCTATGCTAAAGGAGCCTTGCAATACCTGGTGCCCATCCTCACCCAGACACTCACCAAACAGGTACCCATGAGAAGAGCCCGCGGCAGTCATTTTACACCTCGTTATCCTCTTCGTTACACGTTAGGGCACAGATTTGAAGGACACAATTCAAGTGAAGCGTCTGTGCACACCACACATTTCAGTCTGCAGTTTTTAGTGTTGAACACAAGGCAAGATTCCTTGCAGTTCACAGCCCAGCCTAGCTAGCACGGTCCACACACAATTCTAAGTGAAACAATGTTAATGAGGTTGGCGGAGGGAGAAATCGACCAAACAGATTTGGATTAATGTGAAGCATGTGAAAAATGCTAGCCACAGGGTGTTGAAACCTTACCCGGACAGGGTAAGCCAGCCAGTGGAAGTGAAGGCATCCCCAGCCAGTTTGTCCTTGGAGAGCAGGGCAGCGGTGGTGACTCTACATGATTTAATGTCAGCCAGAGACACTAAAACGTCTGTCGATAATACCTTTATAGCCTAGAATGATCCTGTAGAGTGAGACAGAACCTGATTGATAAGGATATGGGTGAATCATTTCCTGGTATTAAAATCTCTGTACAAAACTAATGCATCTAGCTGGCAGAATCCTTAATCTTGAGATTCAATTAAGATTCTACCTCCTAGAAAACCTGTCTGGTCTGTGATGAGATATCATGCACCACGCTGAACATGTGATGGATAACCCCTACCACAATATCTGAGACCTGCAGACATGTATTTTTAATTTAACCTTTATTTAACTAGGCAAGTCAGTTGAGAACTAATTCCTATTTACAATCACGGCCAAAGCCTGGCCGACGCTGGGCCAATTGTGCGCCGCCCTATGGGACTCCCAATCGCGGCCGGTTGTGATACAGCCTGGATTTGAACCAATGTGTCTGTAGTGACCCGTCTAGCACTGAGATGCAGTGCCTTAGACCGCTGCGCCACTCGGGAGCCCGTATTAAGGGGGGGGGGTGGCTCCTCACCCATCCAGGCGCCACCATTTTGTGTCTAATACCACATACAAAATAGTTGATAGTCCCCCAGGAAGACTGTGTTCTACTGCTACCACCCATTCTATAATAAGTACAAGTGTACCAAGTGAAGTCCAGCAGGGAGGTGAGGATTTCTGTACGTGCCACCCCAGTCTATCTATTAGGGGCTTTAATGAGACACTGTACTTGTCTAGCTGAATTTGTGTGTCCCATTTGGTCTGTCCTTTGTGTTGATATCTGTTATTTTGTGTGTCCTTTTGTGCAGAATGTCCTTGTTGATATGCAATAGGTACCTGTTCATGTAAATGTATGCTTTTTCCTTTGGGTCTCCTTCCCCTCTACACAATCGGGTCATTTCTCCCGGCATACCTTTTTTATGTAAATGTATTTCCTCTCACTTCTCCTATGTGCAAGTCCAGTATAGATTCATTTCATACTTCTCCTTCCCTCCACCCCCCCGGCTATGTTCCTCTGTCAATAGACATTGGTTTTATCCCTCCCTTTTCTCGATGTTATAACGTGTCATGTAAATGCGTCTCCTCTCATTCACCCCTCTCGCTTCCTCCTCAGGACGAGAACGACGACGACGACGACTGGAACCCGTGCAAGGCGGCGGGCGTGTGCCTGATGCTGCTGGCCACGTGCTGCGAGGACGACGTGGTGCCTCACGTGTTGCCCTTCATCAAGGAGCACATCAAGCACCCCGACTGGCGCTACCGCGACGCCTCCGTCATGGCGTTCGGCTCCATCCTAGAGGGGCCCGAGCTCAACCAGCTCAAACCCCTCGTCATCCAGGTGACTAGCTTCACCACATGTAGACATGAAGACAAATCAACATATTCTTGTAACGGTTTCGCTCGGTTCTTTCTAATTAGCCTAACAATTATGACACACCCCTCACTATTGTCATTGCTTGCATTAATTGCAGTCTTTGTCTACATAACCTGGTTCAAGTATTCATGACATTACCCTGAAGAAGGCAGTGATGCCGAAACGTCGGTTTACCCAATAAATGACTGGGCGTTTTTATATATATATTGTGCAACAATTTTTTAAATATCTTAGTTTATTCGTTGTTAGTCAGCGCCTCTGCACAAAATACTTTTCTCTGGGTGTGCGCCAGGTCATGCTTTTTATTAGACATGAAGACATGACATAAACGGAACGCCACCATATTATGATCTCAACCTGCAGCTAACATATCAGATAGGAGAGGAGTCTTGACTATCTGTTAGGAAATTCTTGGCATAGTGTTGATGGGATGTTTGGCTCTTTTGACAGACTCGGATCTTGTCGACTCGTTCAGTCAAAAGAACGACTCGTTCGACTCCTTTTGTTCATTTGAGTCAGTAATGCCCAGAGCACGCAGGACCCCCGACCGGTGAACGACTCGTTCGACTCCTTTTGTTCATTTGAGTCAGTAATGCCCAGAGCACGCAGGACCCCCGACCGGTGAACGACTCGTTCGACTCCTTTTGTTCATTTGAGTCAGTAATGCCCAGAGCACGCAGGACCCCCGACCGGTGAACGACAAACTGAAAACTCGAGTCATGATTCCACAAGCCTCTTGAACACATCTCGTTCACCATAGGGAGCATATTGGAGCTGTCATTTGTGATTGAGACATGTGAAACTCTGCTTTAAACGATGTACATTTGTTGATTGCTAGGGGCACAAATAAGATTATTTTTTTTATTCATTTGAAACGAGGTAAGGTTGTGGCTCCAACCGGACGAGATTGTGAACGACTCTTGGTGGAATGCATACCTTTAATGTCTCCCGTGAGGGTGACGAGCACAATGTTCAAACTGCAGCCCCCAGAATGATTAATTGTTGAGTTTGTTGAGCAGAGGCTCTGGTTCCAAAAAAAAACGGCGTCAATGACATTCAATAATCAATTGATTGCAGTCATTCTTGCACCATGCGATCAATTATCGGCTGTAAACATGTATTTTTCTTCTCGTTGCTTATGATCTATTTCCCTGTGCGCGTATGACCGATGGTTGGTGGTCGGAGCACGTCTCTAGAGTGTGTATTGATCTTGCTGTAGGTAGGACTCACTGCGGCCAGTACTAGCAGGTCAAAACGAAAGACTAAAATGAACCAGTCACTCAGGAGAAACAAATCATGCGTCTCGAGTCAGTAAAAAGAGTTGTTTAAAAAGAACGAATCGTTCGCTAACTGCACATTGCTAAGGCATGGCCCAACCAGCTCAAACCCCTTGTCATGCAGGTCACTACACCAGTTACCGCTGTATACTGATACTACCGATTTTTCCCAAGGGGAAGTTTCGGTGGAGTTTCACAGCAGCATAGACTAACATGCATACTTAACAATCCACCGTCTGATGGGTGTGTCGAGCAAGGAAGAGAATTGCTTGTGGCCAAGTAGAAATGTATCTGTTGTAAAGGTCATTATCTCTAGGCTGCAAGCATTTCTCAGTTTCCTTGTGTTGCACGCCCATCAGATAAAGCATAGTCTTTTCTGTGTGTTCTTAAACTCCCTTATGGTTAATAATGAAGCGATCTGCAAGTTTCAGTTAATTTTTAGATGAACCACAATCTACCGTAAGTTGTTTCCAGGGTGATTGGGTATTTACAGACGTGTGCATTCACAAGTAGGGTGGACTGGAGAGGCTGTTGAGGCGGTATCAGCTGAACCACTATGTTCTTTCGTGGCTGTGTGTATGGCTACGTCTCAAATGGCTCCCTATTTGGTGCACTACTTTCTACCCTGGACACAAGTAATGCGTTATGTAGGGAATAGGGTGCCATTTGGGATACAGACTATGCCCCAATCCTTGACCCCAAGCCCTATTGAACTGTGAACTGAAGTGGGTGCTTATCTCAGAGTGAGCTGGTGATAAGCTTGTGTAAGTGTCCATAATCAGAGATAAAACCTGTCATTCACTAGGCACCAAATTCAAAAGAACTGACACGGGACTACCTGACGTTTATATAAAATCTTGTTTCCGTTGTAAAACGGAAATATGTGAATCTAATAAGGCAGTATCAAACCTTGTATCTGGTCGGTGATGAAAAAGATTGTACTCAAGAACCTTGACAACCCTGATGTTTAAATAGGATTTATCTGATACCTGCACAGACCAGTTCAGTAAAGCTGGATTTAGGCATACTCTGTAGTAGTTATGGGGGGGAAATCGACAAGTTACACATCGGAATATTGTTTTTGATAACTCGTGTCGTTTTGACGATATCGCAATATATTTTGCGCTAGTTGGCTGTTCCTGCACCAAAATTCCTGTTTTTCCTTCATAGCTTGTTCATCTTTTTATGTAGGAATGACTGAAACTAATTTTCTCATGGCTCTCTTGTCCATCTGCAGCAGACATATGTTGAACAATATGTTTGGAACATCGAATCACAATAAATTCGCACTATCGAATCGCAAATACATTTAGATTCTTAATACTTAACGTATCGTGAGGTCCCTGGCAATTCCCAGCCCTACTCTGTAGAGACTCTGTGACAATCCCTGGTGGCCCCTTTCCCTATTTGTCATATTTGACAGACGCTACTGTTGTAAAATCTTGTCCACTGCCCTCCCTTTCCAGCCTATGCCTCTCACTACACCTGAATACTGCTGTTATATTAACAGTACCTTCCTTTCTCCGCCCATCCATGCCGGTCTGTTTACTCTTGAACCATGGTTAACAGTACTTAATGAATAAAGGATCATTTATTACATTTCTATAGCGCTTTTCATAGAATCTCAACGCTCTTAAATGGGGAGACGTCATGTGTTGTCGTCCCCCCCTGCTCATTGATACTACTGGGGTTAATGACCAATCTGCTGTTGTTTCTCCCCTCCCAGGCAATGCCCACGCTGATTGAGCTGATGAAGGACCCCAGTGTTGTGGTGAGGGACACCACGGCCTGGACGGTGGGCAGGATCTGTGAGCTGCTGCCGGAGGCGGCCATCAACGAGGTGTACCTGGCCCCTCTGCTGCAGTGTCTCATCGAGGGCCTGGGGGCCGAGCCACGCGTCGCATCCAACGTCTGCTGGGTGAGACAGGCTAGAGCCGCTTTTTGATTTATTTTACCCTTTTTAAAAACGCAATTCGACAACACGTGGATACAATGCATTTAAAATTGAGGATAACGGCGATCGTTGAATAGCTTATTTCCATTGTGGGCCTCCACCACACATGCAGCAGTAGTACTTTGTTAATCCCACAGATAAGGATTTCATCACCACAAGCATCAATGATATACTGCACACACAGTACAAAGACACTTGCTCATTTACAATGGATGCCTTAGATCTGTCCACCCCACTCGAGTGAAATATGTTGCATCAAAGTATCTGTAGTTGAGAGAGATACCTGTCTGTGACGGGAGATCATGCACCACACTGAATATGTGCTGGATAACCCCTACCACAGTATCTGAGACCTGCTAAAGACATTTTGTTTTTTTAAGGACCAAAAATAATGATTCATGGTTTTCATATGAATGCCCTTCTCCCTCCTTTCCCTCCCTCCCTCAGGCCTTCTCCAGCCTGGCGGAAGCCGCGTACGAAGCCACAGATGCAGCGGAGGACCAGGAGGAGCCTGCCACGTACTGCCTCTCCTCCTCCTTCGAGCTCATCGTCCAGAAACTCCTAGAAACTACAGACAGGTAGGCAGGACAGGGGGATGGAACGTCACCTTCTATTGTCAGGACTGTAGAGGTTTAGAAACCTCAACTTTGCAGGTCAAACTAGACATTTTGTCTGGAGGATTTCTGGAGTTAGCTGGAGAGTAACTCTGGTCTGTGATGAGAAATCATGCACCACGCTGAACATGTGATGGATAACCCTTACCACAATATCTGAGGCCTTCAATGACAAAAATGCATTTGGAGATGTAGAATGGCGTTAAAATCTACTTCCTCAGGAAATCCTTTGACGCCCTTAGCTGTACATATGCTTTTGAAGGCTGTGAGTCTCTTATCCAGTCTCGTCATCCTAGATCGTTCAGGTTTATGTATTTAAATGCATCAATTTTCTTTGCTAAGAATTGCACACATTTCTGTATCATATAAAATGCAAGTAATATATTGTTTTCCTGATGCATAGTAATGATTTTAAGTGAAATAAATCAATGTTTTCCCTCTGTGTCCACCAGGCCGGACGGTCACCAGAACAACCTGCGTAGCGCGGCCTACGAGGCCCTGATGGAGATTGTGAAGAACAGCGCCAAGGACTGCTACCCAGCCGTGCAGAAGACCACCCTGGTCATCATGGAACGCCTGCAGCAGGTCCTGCAGATGGAGGTGGGTCCCAACAGAGAGAGGAGGGATGGGAGAGAGCGATAAATTGGGGGGGGTAAAAAGGGGGAAACCTTTTTGGTCTGTGATGAGAAATCATGTACTCACTACTCTGAAAASCTCTGATGTTTACTTAAGGATTTATCTGAGACCTACTTTAAACTATTAGACATTATGCTTGGTGTCTTTTCTGTATTGAATAAACTCCTATTGAAGGAACTGTTGATTTCATGTGCTCTCTCTCTCTCTCTCTCCTCAGTCTCACATCCAGAGCACGTCGGACAGAATTCAGTTCAACGACCTCCAGTCTCTACTGTGTGCCACCCTGCAGGTGAGACGAGCTGACTTCATTCAGTTTGACCCTCAAACTATTTCAACCTCCCCGAACTAGAGGTAGAAGAAGAATACCTAGGGTGTTCCATGGATATATTTAGCGGTCTTGAGTATTTTAAAGCCTTAGGAAAAAAGTGATACACATTTTTAGTACCTGTCTGATCTGTGACGAGATCGTGTACTGAAAACCCCGATGACACCAATAGGAAGAATCTGAGACCTGCACAGACAAGATCTAAAATGTACTAGGAAAGGAGAAGGCTTTATGAGGAAAGGTGCCGTAGACGGACACCCAGCCAGGAAACTACTTCTGGGTTGGAGTTCTCCTTTCCCGCTTCTCATCACAGTAGCTAAACAACGTTTCAGTTAGCCTTTGCTATGTTAGGTTAACCCTTTCCCTCCCCACTTCTCTATAGAATGTGCTGAGGAAGGTGCAGCACCAGGACGCGTTGCAGATCTCAGACGTGGTGNGCTATGTTAGGTTAACCCTTTCCCTCCCCACTTCTCTATAGAATGTGCTGAGGAAGGTGCAGCACCAGGACGCGTTGCAGATCTCAGACGTGGTGATGGCCTCCCTGCTCAGAATGTTCCAGAACACCGCCGGCTCCGGGGGCGTACAGGAGGATGCGCTCATGGCCGTCTCAACCTTGGTGGAAGGTAAGCCATTTAAAACGGTCACACTGTGGTGGATGGGTAAATTTAACGTTTTTATTTTTTGATAGGTCACACACACACACACAGGGTTTTCTACTCACACCCTCCACCCACTTTAGTAGGATGAATTATGTTTATGTGAATCTAAGCAGTTAAACCTCATATCTGGTCTGTGATGAGAAATCTTGTACTCAAAACCCTGAAAACCCTGATGTTTAATAGGATTTATCTGAGACCTGTTTCCAGCTGCTTGGTCAATGTGAAACTGATTTCCACGCTTCTTACAGTATGTATATGGTGTGTCGCATGTCCAGTGTCACATGTTATGGCAGTGGGCAGAGTATGGCATTAGTCATGTAAAAACATTACTCTGCTTATCTTAATCGCTGTAAGGTCACAATCAAAGTAAACATAAGCCAGTTAAAACAGCTCTGAAAACCAGGTATCTTTCGAAAGATTAGGGTGTATATAAACGGCTTAATCGGTGCATGTGCTAGCACCAGCAACTCAAGCCTCCATCTTTTGCGCGAGTGAAGTGAGTTTGGACCAACTGAAAGTTTGAATCTTAGAAATAGTTTTCACATACAAACTTTATATCTCCGAACTCAGAATCAAATAGGCTTTCCAAAAATGACATGGTCGCTATGGTAATGTTTATTTTGATTGAAGAATTTCTGCATTTATCAAAGTGCAGGTAGACTGATTTTTAGATATGTCCATATAAACAGGATTATTAGGGAAATTGTTCTTTTTGCAAAGCATTTAAACAATTAAATCGAATTGTCATTCATTTTGACTATTCACAATAATTGTGTGCATGTAACCATATTCAATGTTGTTCTGTAATGTCTTCTATGTTTCCTCCTCAGTTTTGGGTGCTGACTTTCAGAAATACATGGATGCCTTTAAACCCTTCCTGGGAATTGGACTGAAGAATTATGCAGAATATCAAGTGGGTTCTATGATTTTTCAAGGATTATATTCATATTAATCTCTTAAAGTAAAAAAACAAGATTTCTCCCTTCCACTGACGACTGTTCCTCTCGCTGCTCTGAGCTGTGGCAGCTGGGATTTTAGGTCGTCACAGAGTAAAGCAGGGTCTATTTCACCCAGTGTTCATGAGGTAGGCAGGGCTGGCCTATTATCTACACATGGACTGTTGGCGGGACCCGACACTTGAAAGTGCACTGATTTGAGTTAGGAAGATACTCTAGTAATCGCTGCTGGAGAGTACAACATCAATTATTTTACCTAGCTCAACTCGCCTCCCTCTCAGGTGTGTCTGGCCGCGGTGGGCCTGGTGTGTGACTGTGCCGAGCCCTGATGTCCAACATCCTGCTTACTGCGACGAGATCATGCAAGCTCCTGCTGGAGAACTGGGGTGAGTTGCACTTTAGTTTCTGCCAGCTGTGTTGATAATGGCCAAGGCTACGTTATCAATACTGGAATGTACAGGACCATACATTTTGAGTCTTATTGCAGATTTACAGCCTCTGTTTTATTGATCGGTTACTTTGTAGACGCGTGTAAATGCCTTGGCGTCAAGCTGACCGTAGACACAACACAACTAAAATTTTGGGAAGTAAAAGGGTTATGATTCCCAGTCTTGTTATTATGGTAGGTTAAGTCTTGTAGATACTCATAGTTTTTCACCTGTACTGATAAGGGCGTGTGTTTTTCCCTGCAGAATGAGAATGTGCACCGTCAGTGAAGCCTCAGATCCTGTCAGCGTTCGGAGACATTGCCCTGGCCATCGGAGGGGAGTTCAAGAAGTCCCTGGAGATCGTCCTGGACACGCTGCAGAGCAGGCGTCGCAGGCACAAGTCGACAAGGTAGAACAGATGGACATGCACTGTTACCACATTGGCATCCCCTGTGTTTCGTTTGACCCTGACGCTGTTCTCTCGCTGCTCTGAGCTGTGGCAGCTGGGATTTTAGGTCGTCACAGAGTAACGCAGGGTCTATTTCACCAGTGTTCGTGAAGGTAGCAGGGCTGCCATTATCTACACTGGACTTTGCGGGACCCACAAGTTTTTCCCTGAGCATTTCTGTTGAATCTTGTTAAGCTTGCCTTCCGGGGTTTGTTATATTGGTCAGTAGAATACAATGACAGTTGCGCTCCTCGATATTAATAAAGAAGTCTGAGAATAGTATCTAAGCAATGCGGGTGTTGCTCAACTGGGCGGCACAATAGGACAGAAGTCAAGAACACATGATTATGGTTACATGCACACATTATTGTAATAGTCACAAATGAATGATCATTTCGGATTTGAATTGTTTAAATGCTTGCAAAAAGAACAATTTCCCTAATAAACCTGTTTATTGGGACATATTAAAAATCAAGTCACCTGCACTTTGATAAATGGAGAAATTTCAATCAAAATAACATTACATAGCGACCATGTCATTTTTGGAAAGCCTATTTTGATTTCTGAGTTGGAGATATAAAGTTTGTAATGTGAAACTATTTTAAGATTAAAACTTTCAGTTGGTCCAAAAGCTCATTTCACTGCGCAAAAGATGGAGGTTGAGTTGCTGGTGCTAGCACATGCACCGGTTAAGCGTTATAATACACCTAATTTTCGAAAATACCTGTGTTTTCAGAGCTGTTTTACTGGCTTATGTTTACTTTGATTGTGACTTACAGGATTGAGATAAGCAGAGTAATGTTTTTACATGATAATGCCATATTCCTGCCACTGCCATAACATGTGACACTGGACATGCGACCACATATAATACTAAGAAGCGTGGAAATCAGTTTTACTATGACTTATAGCTGCTGGAAAACAGGTCTCAGATAAATCCTATTAAACATCAGGGTTTTCAGGGGTTTTGAGTCAGAGGATTTCTCATCACAGACCAGATATGAGGTTTACTGCTTAGATTAACAAAACATAATTCATCCTACTAAAGTGGGATCGGAGGGTGTGAGTAGAAACACTGTGTGTGTGTTGTGACTATCAAAAAAATAAAAACAGTTAAATTACCAGCATCCACACAGTGTGACCGTTTTAAATGGCTACACTTTCCACCAAGGTTGAGACGGCCAATGAGGACGATTCCTGTACGCCAAGAGCGCCGGGTGTGTTCTGGAACATTTTGAAGCAGGAGGACATCACACGTGAGATCTGCAACGCGTATACTGGTGTGCAACTTCTTCTTAGCACATTTTATATAGAGAGTGGGGAGGGAAAGGGTTAAATCTAGAATAGCAAAAGGCTAACTGAACGTTGTTGTAGTAATGTGATAGGAAGCGGGAAAGGAGAATCCAACCAGAAGTGTTTCCTGGCTGTGATTACGTCTTATAGACGTGCGCACTAAGTTTTGCCTATAAGCTGTTACTCCATATCCTAGGGACATCCACGTTACGATTACGAGATAAAACATGAAGGCTAAGTTTTCTAATAGTCTTTGCTTGAGTGGGAAGTATCAGATTCTTCCGTTTGGTATATGTGTTATTAAGTTTAGTGCTATTTAGTGGAAATGTCGTCTTTTCATGGGTGTCAATCCGGGGAGTTCTTCGTACCGATTCGGTTCCACAGTTGCGACAGGGTGCTAGATTAGAGTTGGATAACATACAAGTTTTTTTCCATAAGAGGCTTTTACAATTAAATCGCAAGACATTTACTAGTAAAGAACGAAGTGAATTAATCAAAATGAGGTCGGAAACTAGAGGAGGTATTGTATTTTTTCTTTAACCTTTCTGTGGGAGGGGTTGAAAAGATAGTTTGAGTGAAGGTAAACTGAATGAAGTCAGATCGTGTCATGCAAGGGTGGACCAACGAAGTAAAACGGTTAGAATTACGTGTCGGTTGAAAGGACCTGAATTTGTCCGGCGTGTTCGGATTGTGAGAACTAGTGAGAGAGAGAGAGAGGAGAGGAGTGTCGGCATGCGGGACAGAAATAAAATATTAATCAAATGACCAGTTCGTCTACGGATCATAAAGGTGAGTTTATTGTCACTAGTACAGAAGTTAAACGTATATACGATCCAGGGGGCTAAGGCGGGAGACCAGGGAGAACGTGGCATCCGTAGTCGCATCCTCCAACTTTGTGTACTATATCAGATTTGTGGATATCTTAAGTAATTTGGTGTTTGGCCGTATAATGAATTTGTGGGTACTTGAGATGCAAAGTACATTTAGTCTGGATAGTTACAGTCGACTTGAGAAGTCCTAGCCAAAAATGCAAATCTTAAGTATTACTCATCTGCAGTGCAGCTGATTCACGTGTGGCAAGGTAGGTAGAGTATAGGTGATTTTCTACAGAGTACACTAAGGCTATTTCACCAGTGTTCAGTTGAGGTACAGGCGCTGCATTTGTCAACTGACTTGCGGGAAACCCACCTTGCACATTGTGGACACTGATATGCACTACCTAAACTCATGTACCTTATCACCTTTCGTAGAGCGATTAATGGCAACTGAGTGAATATTGGGCATCAGTGTTACCGTGTTTAATTCCATGATTGTGTGAATTCCTGGAGTTCGGTGCTTGTTTCTTGTCCTTACTGTAGCTGACGTGATGCTGGTGCAGCCCAGAGTGGAGTTCATCCTGTCCTTCATCCATCACATCGCTGAAGACGAGGACCACTCTGACGGCGTGGTGGCAAACGCCGCCGGACTTATAGGGTAAGGCAACTAGGATTATCTCCGTGGTAGTGACGCTTGCTTTGTGGATCACAATAATACTGAAGATGCTTTTGACATCGCATAAAAAATGTTAGGGGCAGCTTGGGCTAAGATGCATGGAGGAGGGCAGGTGATCTCAAGGCATGAAAGACACTTCATGATGAATTCTGATTCATGAATTTGGATTTTCTTTTTTTTTACATTTTTGTTGATCTAAGGAAATCCTGTCTGGTCTGTGAGATCTTGTACTCAAAACCCTGATGTTTTAATAGCGTTTATCTGAAACCTGCACAGACCCAGTCAGTAAGAGACTTGAAAAGGAGTTGTTTGAGGTAGCAGGCCTCTAGATCGAAGTCGTGTTTCCAGCGACTTGATCAATGTAAAACGGTTTCCTCCGCTTCCCTTTGCAGTATGTAAATAGTAATGTTCCTGCGACGTGCTTAGTTTTTCCCTTTCCCTCCCCTGTGACGTAAAATGTCCTACATGTGGTCCGACTCTCCCTATTTTCTCTCCTCAGAGACCTGTGCACGGCCTTTGGGAAGGACGTGATGAAGCTGGTGGAGCTGCGGCCCCTCATCAACGACCTGCTGACGGAGGGCCGGAGGTCCAAGACCACCAAGACCAAGACGCTGGCCACATGGGCCACCAAGGAGCTGCGCAAGCTCAAGAGCCAGGCCTGGTGAGTTACTGACCTAATGCCCTACTGACTGACAGTCACCCCTACAGCACCTCTGGGGCATCACAAAACAGCAAGGGAATAGCTAAGGGATAAAAAAAAAACTATGTACAGTTTGAAAGTTAATGTTGCATTGGGAGATACTTATTCAGGAAGTGCTAGTCTTGTCCATTTTTTAAATTTCATTATGGAGATGGTGTGAAATTGTAACCATTAGTGATTTCATGAAAGAGCGTGTATAGAGCGTGTAACTTGGTGACCAATTCTGATATCTATAAAGTCACCAGAATTTCACTGGAGCAGCCTAATGAGAGGGATCACTCTATGAGCATGGAGCACGTGAACACAGGACTTTGGCTCCTTCGGCTAATAAGCTTTTCTTCCTCTTTTCCCCCCTACAGATTTCATGCTGGTTGGGGTTAAGATGGACAACAATGAAAACGCCCCACTGGAATTTCTTCTGTCTTTTGCGTCGTGTCCGAGTTAAAGCAGAAGTGAAGCGTGCGCTGAGATGAGTGTCTGAGAATGTGTGAGTGAGAGCGAGAGTGAGCGAGGATCGACGTCACACCACCTTCTGAGTACAATTCCAGCAGTTGCCGGGAGACCAGCAGCGCCCCACCCCTGAACCTCCACCACCACTTCCTTAGCCACCCCCGCCCCCCTCTTCTAAGGCCACCTGTGGACTGATTCTGACTTGACAAGGACTCCACACAAAAACGTGGATCACTGTAGCCGGCTAGTTCTAGAACTCTTCTGAAAAAAAAAAACTAATATTAGTCTACAACAGGATCACCAGAGCAGAGAAATAAAACTGCCAAAATGTGGTTTCTTTTGAGGGAAAATACAAACAAAACATGACACGAAAGAACGCGACTATTTTGCTCTTTGACCGATCTGTGGAAGACTTACTTTTTCCCTTGTCATTTTTTGGGGGGTTCCTTCAAGCACTATATGCTTGTGGACTTGGTCAATTTTACGCAAACGTGAACTGAACCGGAATCTGAAAAATACAAACTTTTGGGGTGTTAGAAATGCGCCTAAAGGATCACTGCTGGAGTTGAAGGAAGATGAAACGAGGGGGACGAGCAGGCGGTCTCCACCCCCCTCGTCTCCTACTTCTATCTAGCACGTACCATTATAAGCATTAGTGATTTAAGGGGATTATTGTATGCTGGAGACTAAACAATGTGGGGAGTAGAGTTATTATCATTGGAGTGTGTTATGTAGCGAAATTGAAGGATGGTATGTGCCCGGGCACTAAAGTAGACTAGGTTAATGACGCAGCTTTGCCATGGAGACAAAAACATGACTATGAAGCTTTGTCACCTTGCAACAACACATGTTACTCTATCACTGTTT
>NC_036860.1:7816149-7915505 GCF_002910315.2 Salvelinus sp. IW2-2015
ACCTCGCCTAGAGTTTTATCCTCTCATAAAATATTCCCCCGAGCTGCCCGCTGTGCACGGAGCCCCCACAACAAGTTGCCAGGGGCGTTGGAGCATAAGCTCTGACCAGCCTGCGAATGATAAAGCGTGTGGGCTGTGAGGGAGGGGATTCACCGTCTTCTACCCAACCGCCCCGCCCCCCCCCCGCCTGGTTTATTTCAATAAATAAATAAAAGCTTGACGGCGAGAATTCAGTTAAGATATATTTCTGTGATTGCTGTTTGGAAGAGGGCAGTGGGGCTCGGTAGATTACCTTATTGGCAGGGCACTTGATGATTGCAAGAAGGTGTTTATTCCTGCAAGAGAATCACTGACAAAGAATGAGTATCACCGGCTTTGCAATTTTATTTGTTTTTTTTAATGGCAGCTGTTTCATGATTTAGCGCTGAAAACAGTACAAGAAAGGTGATTAACTTATCATGTTCTTAAAGAAACATGCCGGTACTTGGGCCTATTGAGTAGTCGACCAAATGCTCCAGTACAGTAACGTTTGAGAGGGCGATGACTCCAAATAATTTTTGACTTTGATTACTAACTTAATCTCCCTTCTTAGGCATGATGGCTTTATCATGTTCTGAACTCTCAATTCAGTGAAGATTCAAAATGTCTACCAATGTTGCCATAGTTGCGTGTTTGTTCACACCTGCTATTATGTAGCCTTGGCAGAATGCCCCATAGTTACTGAGATATTCTGGCATCCAGAATACAGTGCATGTTGCATTTCACCTCCTGGTATTACTTGGCACACCTCGGCACCATCCTGGTTCTACACTGTGTGTGCTGAAGCCGACTTTTCTACCGTTGTCAAGCCAATGCCGTACAGTCTGGCATCATGACAATGAACAAACACAGAGACAAAGTTGGCTAAAAGCACAGGCAGACAGGGGCAGCAGGCAAAGGCTACCTCGCCACTTTGTCGTTCATGTAACCTAGGCTATCCACCCCATTTGGTTATCAACAGAGGCCTCTAGGGGAATCTTATGGGCTTGCCATACTAATGTCTTGTTTTCATCCTCATGCCGTTGGAGGCCTTTGTTTGTGGCGGAGGGATAGTGGTAAGATTAGGCCTCATGTATCTAATGTCAGAGAGTGGCCCATGTTGGCTTCTAGGCGTTAGTTTTGGCATTTGCCATGTAGATTTGGCCTAACAAATTTGTCGTGAATACAGTATGTTGTACCTGTACCTTTTGAAAGCAAAGCAAGCAGCTGGCCATAGCAAGGACATGAACGTAGTATAGCAGTATATCCTTTTTCATTTTGTAGATGCCCTCAGTGCATTGTTTTTGCTTTATGTTGTCAAAAGTCAGGGGAAACAGTTGGAGCTGGTTTTTAATGAGTTCAGCCCGCGGATGTTGGACCAACTGCCAGTACAGTATGTGCGTTCATTCAACATGTCCTTTGAGAAATGTTAATGTCAGGTATTTTCAGGGTGTATAAGGGATATAGGCTACATTAAAAAGGCTAAAACCCCCAGATACTAGTATCACCAAACCTAGTTCTTCTGAAATGCATACACTAGCACCTCCCTCTGTTAACAGCCCTGCTAATAGTAATATCTAAATTCTGTCATGTTTTTATCTTATTATTATTATTATTATTATTGTTTTTTTTTAACTGTCGGGACAGCTGGCATCTTGTTTGACCCTTCAAATGCTCACTGGCTCACTGGCTGACTTGCTGTAGTCAAATCTAGGTCAGGTTCACGATCTAACCCAGCCAGTCATCATCACGTCTGTCTGTCTGAGCACTGCTCCCCTTAGTTCCTATATGTTCCCTTTGATTGAGAATGCACAAACCTGAGATGTGTTGTTACTGAACATGATGGGGGAACCAGTGTTCCACTCCAGGCAGTTTCCTCTTTCCCTGCTCTCGGCAAACATGGCTCCTCTTTTAAGCGAGGGGAAAGGGTGTGGGGAGGGAGGTAGGATTGTGGGAAGGAGTTTGTAGGTGGCGGGGGGTGAATATCAGCTGCTGTTTACCCTGCAGTGCATCAGGCTTAGCTCAAGCGGCATGCTGGGTATTCCCCACTAGCACTGTCTCTCTCTCTCACACACACACACACACACACACACACACATACAAGCAGGCCCCCGCTGCACAGAGCAAAGGAATCTGGCAGCCAGCAAGGCACAGCTATCACCCAGCCAGGCCTTCCAGAAGCTTCCCAAAAAAATCCCCAAATGTGAAAGACTGTGGTGTGGTGCTTTGTTTTAGGGGGAAGAGTTAAGCTAAGGAGGGCTATCCAAACAAGAAGTTACATCACAGAAATGCTCCAATCAACGAAGGATCATGTAATCAGAGGAGCTCTTTGTGCTTCATATCAGTTTAATAGCGTAAATCTTAAGCATGTCTTCTTGCTTCAGAAAATAGGCTATATATATACAAAAAATGTATCAAACAAGTCTGTTGGAATAGAAAACACCCTCAAGACCCTCAATAATACTTTTGCATCGCTGCCTGCAGACTTCACAGGGTCAGTGTAAGTGACTCTGCTTAATAAGAAACAAACTGATTCGAGGGCAGTCTGTTAGATCACGGCTGGTCAGGTCCTCTAGCCAGAGGCAAGCGTCTGACCCACTACATCCCAGAGGGGTGAGTGGCAGATATGGATCTCAGTCCTTGGTGTTGAGGCACAGTGTACCCTTGAGAAATAGGCCACTGGTTTCTCCTGTACCAGCTATAGTAGCTCATACAGTTGAAGGGTTGAAAAGTCACGAGGCTGAGAGAGATGGTTCAGAATGAATGGTGTGGGATTGAAGTGCAGCTGATAATACTGGTTCTTGGGACTATATAAGGGCTTCTCTTATGTTTGACCCTCTCTCTCTCTGTCTCTCCACAGCAAACTCCAGCACTCCAGGCCCCAAAGTGCCTTCTCTCCGGTGGCCTTCGGTCCTGCCTTCACCGGTAATTGTGTGTACTTGAGTGTTTGTGTGCTTCTGTTTCTGAATGTGTCTTTAGCTTTATGTCGATGTATATGGGTCGGTAATGGGCGCTTGTGCTCGGGAGAGTGTGTGAGTCACATACGCATGTACACTTCTGTGCTGTATAGGATCTCTTGCTCCCCCTCCTCCTCTGTTTCTCATTTCCTGTCCCTGGATCTCTCCCTCCAGGTGAGACTGTGTCCCTGGTAGACGTGGATATTTCTCGTAGAGGGGTGAACTCTCTGCACCCCCCGACACCTCCGCCTCCGCCCAGACGAAGCCTCAGTCTGCTGGGTACTTTCCTCTCTTTCTTGCTTACACTTCCATGGCGGTTCTTCCGTCACGTCACCCTCTTCTCCATATGCTACCCTGCTGCTACCCTTTTCACTTTCTTTTTTTTCTGGGCTTTTCTCCTTTTCCGCAAAAAACATTGACGCAAATACAAAAGTACATTGAGGATTTGTGGAAGGGCCAGACGTTTAAAAAAAATATATATATATCTTGGCGGGTTAGAAAAGGTGGTCAGGAGTTAAACGTGGTTCGTTTCTCCAATCTCAATAGCAGTAGTTGCTGCCTCAATGTTTTATAGATGGCATGTGTGTAACGCTTCACTGTGTAAACCAATTTCAGAAACTCAATAGTCATATACGTGTTAGGACAGACACGAACACATTTATGGTTCGATGCCACTTGGATTTGCAGTACAACAGTGACTCATTGGCTTTCTGTGACTTCAAATGCATTCGGCCTTGTGACTTACGGTACAGGAGCAGAATTGCGGAACCGTATTTGATTTGGTTGAAGAAGCTCTCTCTCTCTCTCTGTCTATCTCTGTGTGTGTGTGTTACTCCTAGCTTTCCTGTCTGCATTGCAACTGTCATCTTTCTGTTGGCTGTTGGCCTCAGACGAGGTGTGGTTTCTTCTTTAAGACCGTGTTCTCGTAGGTTAGCACTAATTAGCACGAGTAATGTGGTCGATGCCAAGGCTGAGACCGTCATCAGACTGAAGATACACTCAAGTCCCGATGTAGTCAGGATCAGACAACGGTATGGAGAGCACTTGCGTCGCTGAGGTGCAGGTCGTTTTTGTATGACTAAAGGTCCCACATTTTCCTATTGGCCTACTTCATACCTATGCCTCTAGCTACTAAAGCCATTCTGGTTCCTCTGACCTGGGCATCCGGCCACACTTCCTCGACACACGACAATCATTAGGGGCTTAACATCCAGGTTGTGATAGAGGTTTTGTCCATTTAATGTAGGATGACGATACTGGAGGTCCAGCAACATTTGAGGACAAATGAGACTAAGGGAATGGGGTTACAGATGGGTATTTGCTCAATGCCTTGTTATGCCAACGGCTGTCCAACTTGGCGATCTGTCACTGCTTCCTTCATATGCTCTGACTGGTGTCATTGTCGCTCTGTGGCTTGATTGTATCATCACTGTGTGTCGGGATCCCACTTCTGACACCAGCAGTGCCCAGTTTGGATGTGAGACAAACAATGAATATCCATTCCTGTGGTTCTTTTGAGGCAAAATGTTAGCTATGTAATGTTACCCCCAACAGTCCTTTATCTTTATAGTGTGACATTCAGCCATCAGTATGATCAACTTAAAAGGAAGCCAGAGGAAGCCCACATTGTCATTTGAGCTCTGTAAAGTTCAGGGTGGTGGTGGGCCGCAGCCCGGGCCTTTCCTAGAGAGTGGCGTGGGGGCCTCCGTGCAGTCACTGCCCCTGCGGCCGCTTCATCCCTCCCGTGCCTTCATCCAGCATAGCCTCAGCCTCAATGGTCAGAGCAAAGCCGGGGCAAGACGGATCAAGGGGGCTTACCAGTGGGGCACAGAGAGAGACCCATAAAGACATAGGCTGGAGAATTGAAAAATCATAGGAAACGTTTTAGAAGGGTACACGGTCCATTTTACTGTGACATATCGTTCTCATTTCAGTTGGTAGGCTGTTAAATCAACTCGACAGATGATGGCCAGTTGTCTCAAGTAATGAAGGGGTTAAAAATAAGTTGCATTGATTCCACCAGCAGTTCATTTGAACTACTATTGTTGGTGCAAAGCCAGTATTGTTTCTGGACACTTTTAATGAGTTTGGTAAACAGATATTCTGATACGGTAGGGTTAATGTTTGGGCTATTATTGCTTTCCCTAACATGGTTTCTTCTTCCTCCTCCTGTAACCATTTGCATATGCACATACAGACTACTAGCATTGTTATTTTGTTATCTACTGAGCTACGCTATATAGTCAGAAATTATAGTGTGTAGTTAGAGCTGACGCGTTTCCGTATTCTTCGCAATTCCGTGTTCTGACACAGAATCATACGTCCTTCTACAATGATATCTGAACATTGTGGAACATTGTGAAACATTGCAACCTCCTGAATAAGCCCCTGCAGGTTTCCCAGACCATTTCTCTTGCTTTAATAGGGTCGGCTCAAAGAAAGGCCTTGGCAAAGTGGTGTGATCAGAGACAGCAGGGAAGGAAAAGGAACATGGGGATCCCTAATGAAGAACGAGATTTAGAAAGAGGCAGATAATGATACTCATTATCATTTCAGGAAAAGGACAGCATTGATGACCATCTCTGGAAAATGGCGAAATTATAGTTTAATCGTAGATGTCACATTGTGCACACGGGACGTATGATTGTGCCCAGTTAAGCCGGGTCAATTTGCATGTTAAAACATGTCTGGTTGAATGATTTGGTGATTATATTCAGACAGACTGGTGAGATTGTCAGAGACCGAGGCAGATGAAGTGACTGTATCCATTTGATGGCCGTCTGTACCCGAAATAGATATTAACTTATAGGCTACTCCAGTACATGCATGATACAGACGTATTCATTATATTATCACACACGTGTCATTACACACAATATTTTAACCTAAAACGGAGGTTCCGTTTTTTTTGTTAGATCACATAGTCAGGACAATGGCGCACAAGTGCTTTCTCTGAGGTACACACTTGCTCATGCTTCTTTTAAGCAGGGTGAATTTATGGCTAACTTGGCAACAATTTCTGGAAATACCATGCGTTTCTACTGCCGATTTTACAGAATGTTCTCCTAGCCACAATTGCGAGTGAATGATGAACCCTGGATCTGAGTGTGTGTATGGCCCTGTGTTTCAGATACGTTCCTGCGGGGCCTCCCCCGGCCCATTCCGCTGCCTGCCGGCGGCCAGAACCCGTCTCGGGTGGACCAGCGCCCCATGCTGTGTCCACTGAGCCGCCCCGATGCCAGCAGCTTTGCCACCAGCCTCCGAGAACTGGAAAAAGTAAGACATGTCACGTGTACATGGGCACATTGACATTCTTACAGACACAGTGCTAGACTCAGACATAGTCAATGTTCCATTAAGCTCCCCCGGGACTGCCGCACATGAGAAATATCAGCCTGCGCAGAGAAGCACGAGATTGAACTTGAATTGCCAATATTAGCCACTTTCCATTCAACATACCGAAACAAAACGAAGTATGCAAGAGATTTTCTTGTAGGCAGAACAAACCGGAGAAGGATTCTATTGCATTAACAGGCACGACTCAGCCTGAACTCTGCAGACCAGTGCGGCAAAACAAATCAGAGCTGCAGTATCCTGATGTGCAAATAGACCATTGCCTTATATGGATCTGTGTCATTCACTTTGAACTGGACTGTGTTTACAGCATGAGTTGTCGCGAGTAGATGCGCTTGTTTTGCGATCAAAGCAAGAGCTGCATGTAGCCACGTGTGCACATTTGTTCATATTATTTGATAGTGAGTTATTAGCCCAGTTATAGCTATTTTCTAGTCAACAACGGAGGAGTGGTTGCTTCCTACAAGAGCACAAAACGTGAATTTCTAGTAAAGAACATTTTTCTGTCTTAAAGCGGCAGTGTTGTATTTTGAGACGGGCTTGAATAAGCCAAGTAGGCAAAGGGTAGCATAATTTGTCTGATTCTCTAATAATGGTATGGGAGTAATAATGAACTTTATTTTGTAAAGTGGTTTCTTGCATTAAACAACTCATTTTCAGTCACCTTGTCTGAAGGACAAGTGGATAAACGGGTTAATGCCAAGCCCTGCATTTTTCCCCAAAAGTCTCACGGAATGAAGGTCTACATTGAACACCACACATTGGCTACTACTGTAGGCTGCTGTTTCCATGTTAAAATGTAATGGGACGGATTTACTCCATTGTTTTTATGGAAGGCCACTCTGATAGAATTTGATCATAAGGTAGGCCTATCTTAAAATGGTTACAGCCTCAGTGTTCACATTACACGCGTGCCAGAAGTTCAAGTTTGCGCTCAGCAGACCTAAAAATGTGTTCAGTGCCCAAAACAATAAGAGGGAACATTGAACAAGGTGCTAGGTTCAGACACGGTGCTAGGTTCAGACACGGTGCTAGGATATCAAATGTATTTATAAAGCCCTTTTTCCATCAGCAGAAACCAAGCCTAAAACCCTAAACAGCAAGCAATGCAGATGTAGAAGCACTGAAAAGCTATGAAAAACTCCCTAGAAAGGCAGGAACCTAGGAAGAAACCTGGAGAGGAACCGGGCTCTGAGGAGTGACCAGTCCTCTTCTGGCTGTGCCGGGTGGAGATTAGAAACCTAGAGAGGAACCAGGCTCTGAGGGGTGGCCAGTCCTCTTCTGGCTGTGCCGGGTGAAGATTATAAGAATACATGGCCATTAAGGCCAGATCGTTCTTCAAGATGTTCAAATGTTCATAGATGACCAGCAGGGTCAAATACTAATCAGTGGTTGTAGAGGGTGCAACAGGTCAGCACCTCAGGAGTAAATGTCAATTGGCTTTTCATAGCTGAGCATTCAGAGGTCGACACAGCAGTGTGGTAGAGAGGGGGGAGAGAGAGGGTTGAAAACAGCAGGTCCGGGACCAAGTAGCACGTCCGGTGAACAGGTCAGGGTTCTATAGCCGCAGGCATAACAGTTGGAACTGAAGCAGAAGCACGACAAGGTAGCACGTCTGGTGAACAGGTCAGGGTTCCATAGCCACAGGCAAAACGGCAGAAACTGGATCAGCAGCATGACCAGGTGGACTGGGGACAGCCAGGAGTCATCAGGCCAGGTACTCCTGAGGCAAGGTCCTAGGGCAAGGTCCTCTGAGAGAATTAGAGAGAGATGGGAGAATTAGAGGGAGCATACTTAAATTTACACAGGACACCAGATAAGACAGGAGAAATACACCAGAAGGACAGATTGACCCTAGCCCCCCCGGCACATAGACTATTGCAGCATAGATACTGGAGGCTGAGACGGTGGGCCGGGGACACTGTGGCCCGTCCGACGATACCCGCAGACAGGGTCAACCAGGCAGGATATAACCCCACCCACTTTGCCAAAGCACAGCCCCCACACCACTAGAGGGATATCAACAGACCACCAACTTACTACCCTGAGACAAGGCCGAGTATAGACACAGAGACACAGTGCTAGGCACCGACACAGAGGAGTGTTCCTAAGTTCACTCTGAAGTGCCAGAGTGCGCGCTGGGCGTTTGTAAATTCAGAGCGTTGTCAGATTGTCCGTTGGTAAATTCAGAACGCTCAGAGTGCACACTGGACTCCCTGGCCGAGGAGTAAGGTTGATCCGAGAGTTCTGACCTCACAACGGCAGTCGAGCACTAGCCTGCTAGCTACTTCCAGACACAAATGAGAGAACACCTCATTCTGACCACTTTACTCGCCCTAGCAGAGCTGGTTAGGCAGTTTTCATGTTATCCAGAGCGTTGGTGGCTGATGCTGGCAACAATTTAATTAGTTTTTTTTGCCGATGTTTACTGATGTAAATTCATCAGTTATTCTGCGCTCAGACGAGAGTGCTCTTTAGTCAGAGTAGATAGCCAGAGTGAATGTACGAACGTGCCCAGAGCTAGGTTCAGTTAGACAAGACTAAGAGGATGACAAACACATCCCAGAACACAGGCAAATACGTCAAACACTACTTGTCTTTAGATGTGCGTTGCGTGTGTATTTGATGTGAATTTGTCTGCATCTGTGTGATCATAGTGTGGCTGGTACTGGGGTCCTATGAACTGGGAGGATGCGGAGATGAAGCTGAAGGCCAAGCCAGACGGCGCGTTCCTGGTGAGGGACAGCTCTGACCCCCGGTACATCCTCAGCCTCAGCTTCCGCTCCCAGGGAGTGACCCACCACACACGCATGGAGCACTACAGAGGTGAGTTACACACACACACACACACACACACACACACACACACACACACACACACACACAAGCAGGTATGCACATACACACACACGCTACATGTACTCTACGTTAGGGCTGGTCCAATCTGGCTGTACTCGTAATCGTATCCGGAAATTGACAGTTGATTGTCGAATCGGATGATACTCGTGATCAGAAGACGTGGAAGTGTTTAATATGCCTAAGTAGATGTTGGCAAAGTGCCCATCTCCCTGCATGTTTATAGACCAAACTAGCTGCAGATAAGGAGCAGCGCGCGGGGGGGGGTGTCTGTCTGTTTCTGTATGCGACGGCCAGACGAGTTTGCTGTCACTGTCAGAATGCGCATCAGCGTTACATATTTTCCCCCTACCCTAGCCCCGCTTGTTAGATACTATGCACGTTGATAGCAGGCTAACAGGAGGCAGTAGCAATCGAAATGATCAGACTGAAACATGCGGGGAGAAGTGATTGGGTGTAATGATGAAGTGAAGCGGATGGACGGAGAAATACAGCTTCACTCTATCCAATCAGAGAAGCAGGACCAACGTACTGCCCGCCCTTCTCTTTACAGACGGGCAAACTAATCAGTTGAGTTACTTAGACCACGTAGCACCTTGCACTTTATTAAAAGATCCCCGATGGCACCCCAAAAAGTTTTTTTTCTTCCATTCACTGATAATAAAAAAAAATCACAATCCTATCAGAACAATTGCCCATATCTGTTACGATCCTGTTTTGTCAGACTACTCTGCACGCCCCTACTCTACATGCACTCTCATGCAGCACTTTTTACTAAATATGTAAGCCATGTACACACACATTTTGGATGGTTTCATGTTGTCTTCATTTTGGATGGTTTCATGTTGTCTACATTTTGGATGGTTTCATGTTGTCTACATTTTGGATGGTTTCATGTTGTCTACATTTTGGATGGTTTCATGTTTCATACATTTGGATGGTTTCATGTTGTCTACATTTGGATTGGTTTCATGTCTACATTTTGGTCTTGGTTTCATGTCTACATTTTGGATGGTTTCATGTCTACATTTTGGATGGTTTCATGTCTACCATTTTGGATGGTTCATGTTGTCTTACATTTTGGATGGTTTCATGTTGTCTACATTTTGGATGGTTTCATTGTCTACATTTTGGATGGTTTCATGTTGTCTACATTTTGGATGGTTTCATGTTGTCTACATTTTGGATGGTTTCATGTTGTCTACATTTTGGATGGTTTCATGTTGTCTACATTTTGGATGGTTTCATGTTGTCTACATTTTGGATGGTTTTCATGTTGTCTACATTTTGATGGTTCATGTTGTCACATTTTGGATGGTTTTTATTTTTTTTTTTTCATGTTGTCTACATTTTGGATGGTTTCATGTTGTCTACATTTTGGATGGTTTCATGTTGTCTACATTTTGGATGGTTTCATGTTGTCTACATTGATGTTTTGTGCAATTTGGAGTTTCAGTTGTCTACATTTTGGATGGTTTCATGTTGTCTACATTTTGATGGTTCATGTTGATCTACATTTTGGATGGTTTCATGTTGTCTACATTTTGGATGGTTTCATGTTGTCTACAGTTTTGGATGGTTTCATGTTGTCTACATTTTGGATGTTTTCATGTTGTTCTACATTTTGGATGGTTTCAAGTTGTCTACCATTTGGATGTTTCAGTTGTTCTACATTTTGGATGGTTTTCATGTTGTCTACATTTTGGATTGGTTTCATGTTGTCTACATTTGGATGAGTTTATGTTGTCTACATTTGCATGGTTTTTTTTTTCATGTTGTCTACATCTTTGGATGGTTTCATGTTGTCTACATTTTGGATGGTTTCATGTTGTCTACATTTTGGATGGTTTCATGTTGTCTACATTTTGGATGGTTTCGCGTTGTCTACATTTTGGATGGTTTCGCGTTGTCTACATTTTGGATGGTTTCGCGTTGTCTACATTTTGGATGGTTTCGCGTCGTGTCTTGCCATTGGATGGTGTCGCGTCGTGTCTTGCCATTGGATGGTGTCGCGTCGTGTCTTGCCATTGGATGGTGTCGCGTCGTGTCTTGCCATTGGATGGTGTCGTCTTGCCGTTGTGCTAACTACTGTCTTTACGGTGTCTTATTGATTGGTCTTTTTCTCTCTTTGTTCACAGGAACCTTCAGCCTCTGGTGTCACCCAAAGTTTGAGGACCGCTGTCATTCTGTGGTGGAGTTTATCGAACGGGCCATCATGCACTCCAAGAACGGAAAATTCCTCTACTTCCTGCGCTCACGGGTCCCAGGTAAGAACCTACCAATCAGAGTGGGACACATCTAAATGACAGCTCTGTCACTGTATATGGATCTGAATCATAGGTTACATACAGCACCATTTTAAAGTTGCTATTACTAACACCTATTTAGCACTGGGTTGTCATAATTATTTAGGGCTTAGGTTTGTTTTGACTTTACTATATTTTTGCAATTAGTGTTGTATTTGTATATGGTGGAGAATGTAGTTCACTATCTAGGGTAGAATTTAGTATGCTTATGATGTGTGTTCCTGCCAATGATGCACATTAATATGTGTATGACTATGGTTCCTCCTCCAGGCCTCCCCCCGACCCCGGTCCAGCTACTGTACCCAGTGTCCCGCTTCAGCAGTGTCAAGTCCCTGCAGCACCTCTGTCGCTTCTGCATTCGCCAGCTGGTCCGTATAGACCACATCCAGGAGCTCCCCCTGCCCACGTACGTAGAAACACAACGCATAGATCTGCCCACATTATAGAAACAAAATATAGACCACATTCAAGAGCTCCGGCTGCACATGTACATGCACTGCCCTGCCTATATAGACCAGTGGCCCATGATATAGTGCCCTCTAGTGTACAAAATAAGTGAAACATCCGAAGGCAGATAAGATATTGGGATTTGTGTGCAATGGTGGGAGTGTTTAAGATATTCACATAATGGAAGATTTTGATAGTGTGTATTGGGATGGTTATATTTTCTATCCGTTAACACACACAGGCAGAAAGTTTTGTATTGGAAGGGCTTGTATAAAATGTACCCCGTCTCTTCCCGTAGGCCCCTCATAGTCTACCTGCGAAAGTTCTACTACTACGATCCTGAGGAGGAGATGTACATGTCAATCAAGGAGATGGGGCGGGACATGACCACCCAACTGGCGACTGGCCAGCCGGAGTCGCAAACGTAGCATTTGGAAGATCATTGGATCAAGTGAGTGATGGACGCTTGGGCCACCAATTGAGCAGTGTTGTGAAATACGTTTATACTGAAATACTGTACTCGGTACATTATACAATTGACTTTTCCATATATTTTCAATGAAAACATTGTGGTGTGTATTGTTTAGTGTGGCCACTGGTCAGTGCATATGATGTCCTTATCCTTTGTTGTTGCAGGTTTTTTTTATACACGTGAACAGCTTACCTGAAGACTGATGGTGACTGTGCTTGGGGACAGTCTCGCTCAAACCCTCTTGTGCCAGACTGTGCACTAATCAGCGCTCTTGGTTGACTCGGTATCCGGATGTCTGGGGCAGGGTTTTGGATGATCCTCCCTTTTTGATTGGCCCACAGAAACTGAAGGAGGGGCAGGGGATGAGGAAACTGCACCCACCCGGCCAGTGAGGAAGATATCTGACCGCGGGGCTGAGAGTCGAAGTTGAGAGTCGAAGTATATGGAACCAAATCACTTTTGGAAAACGATGCACTCGTTCTTTTTTTGTACCCCTGCTCTGAAAAGGTCTGGGAAAAGGGACAGCTGGTTGTTTGGACCAGAGCATAAAAAGTTGTCTATTGTATGTCAGCCAAGGAGGAGAAACTGTACCCACCTTTCTGATGCGATGCATTCTCAACTACAGAGAAATAAAAATTTTCCTCTTGAGATATTTGGTTGCCACTGGTTTGATCGGCACTGTTTTTGAATTGACTCCCTGACGTGTGTGTGTGTGTGTGTGTGTAAATACTGTGTGTTGGCGTTAACTCTGGTTATTCACCAACAGCTATTTGGTGGCGTAACATCACTGGAAGGTATCGTGGTTGGCTCTCAACTCTGGAATCCAACTGGAATTCTCTTGCTATACTGTCATTGAGCAAATGCGTTACCAGGACAAATTATAATAAAACTTGATGGAATTTAAAACATGAGAAAAGCGCCTTACTTTAATGTCTATGGCCGAGATTCAATCCAAGGCGACCAACAGAAAAGGCATATTGTTGGCTGTTCAGTGCGCTGCTCTATAACGCACTTTGGATTGAGTATTGACCTGTCTGTGTGCTTGTGATTGTCTCTCCAACCAAACACACCCTACCACAGCACTACATTTTTCTTCTTCACTACAGTCATGTTGGTAAGTAGACACTAGTTGGCGCCAGAACCTTGAGGAGGACCAAATTATACCATCCTGCAGTCTACACTCCCAGCTCCTCCCCACACACCCCACAGTAGCTAACAATATTAGGGTGGTTGCAGCATCTCATTTACATCTCATCAGGATCTCCCCCGTGTCGAGGCCTACAAGGGCCTTCGGTAAGACTGGTTGGGAACAATGGCATATGAAGAGGTATACAAACCATATCCGTATGTTCTATATGATAAACCTTTACAACTTATTGAGATATACCTGGTATAAGTTAGAGGTAGCCAACCTTTATTTTGTAGATATTTTCAAGGTTATATTTTAGTGGTTGGTCTCTGTGTGTGCGTGGTGTGTAGGCACTATATGCATGTGTGTATGTGCTCTTTTGCTCCCCCATGTCCCTCTGATAAACTTTAATTCTCTGGCAATATCACCGCAGGGGAACAGTATGCTGATGTGTAAATTGACAAAGCAGTGAGGGTGGGCAGGTGTGCATGTATTTATTGTTGGTGTGTGTATGTGTGCACTGAATTCGTCAATGTAGCTACCTGGTGGAGTGTGTACTCATACAGTATGCATGTCCTTTATGTAGGCTAGTGTGTGAGATGCAGCACGTAAATAGAAGACTTGACTAAAATAGTAGTTGATGGTTCGGGTGTGTGCAATGACTTTGTGTGAGGAGGACATTCGTTAATGCAATAAGGCCCGAGCTGCGGAGTGAGAGAGAGGAGGGGCCAGAATTTGAATGGAGCTTTATGCGGGATCAGCAGCACCAGTGGAGGCTGCCGAGGGGAGGACGGCTCATAATAATGGCTGGAATGGAGTAAATGGAATGGTATGAAGAACATATTCCAGCCATTACACTACACTCATTATTATGAGCCGTCCTCCCCTCGGCATCCTCCACCGGTGCACATGCAGCTAAGTGCTAGACAGCGAGGCGGGTATTAGCGGCCCAGGAAATGCCTGTAGGATAGATAGGACTGTTGAAAATGGATGTTTTAGAGATTCACAACACATCATGGTACTGTGAGAAAACATCTGACTACCATCGAGAAGCAAGCATTTGTCAAAAGATCATGTGCATTTATCAATGTACTTAGTTATTGTATAATGGCCTTGGGCATACGAATATCTGCTGATGGTCATGTGGATGCAGCGTTGATGCATGTCTAAAGACAATTGAAGTTTCTATGTTTAGCTAAACTATGCAACCAAGTGAGGGCATCGGAGTCATATGTAGAGATACTTGCTAACATCAGACATTCCATAAAGCAGGGGTAGGCAACTACGTTCAGGTGCAGGCCGATGATTATTATTTTTTTCGGACTGGATATAGGTGGGTCCGGAATATATTTATAATATTTTGTACACTGCAAATTGACCCGGTACCAAAAAAGAGATTGTATTTGAAAAGAAAACTAAATTCATACCTTGATTACATTGAGACCATCACATATGCCCCTTTTTTATTCATGGGAATACTTTTTATATGAATTCCTGGGCCCAGATTCACAAAACACTTCTTACGCAAAAACTTAAGAAGCTGCTCAATAAAAGAAAAAAGACGTTCATATTGCTCAACAATATCTTAAGATTGAATGATTTTCTTAGGAAGTCCTCAAATATCTTCTTACGAATTTAGCTCGCTATCTAGCTAGCAATGGCAATCGTGTTAGCATATTTCCTACTGAGATTACTGTTCTAAATGTTCTTGTGTTTAAAATAATCAATACTGAAACTTTCAGATGAAGTTTGTGAGTGAATTAAACATGTTCAATAGCTTTCAAGAGTTTATTCTTTCACTGCCCTGAGTTCAAGACAAGGGTTTAGCTATCTTGGGATTAAGAACAAATCCCCAAACTTTATTTTTAGGATTTTATTTCTTCTTAACTTTTTGCTTAAGGAGAAACATAAGAAATAGTGCAAAGCGTCAATACAGGGCTAAGATTGAATCATACTACACCGGCTCCGACGCTCATCGGATGTGGCAGGGCATGCAAACTATTACAGACTACAAAGGGAAGCACAACCGCGAGCTGCCCAGTGACACGAGCCTACCAGACGAGCTAAATCACTTCTATGCTCGCTTCGAGGCATAACAACACTGAGGCAGGCATGAGAGACATCAGCTGTTCCGGACACTTGTTGATCACGCTCTCCGTAGCCGACGTGAGTTAGACCTTTAACAGGTCAACATTCACAAGCTGCGGGGCCAGATCGATTACCAGGACGTGTGCTCCGGCATGTGCTGACCAACTGGCAGGTGTCTTCACTGACATTTTTCAACATGTCCTGATATTGAGTCTGTAACCAACATGCTTCAAGCAAGACCACCAATAGTCCCGTGTGCCCAAGAACACAAAGGCACACCTGCCAAATGACTACAGACCTCATGGAAACGTGCCATGAAGTGCTTTGAAGGCTGGTAATGGCTCACATCAACACCATTATAGCAGAACCCTAGACCCACTCCAATTTGCGTACCGCCCAACACAGATCCACAGATGATGCAATCTCTATTGCACTCCACACTGTCCCTTTCCCACCTGGACAAAAGGAACACCTATGTGAGAATGCTATTCATTGACTAAGCTCAGCGTTCGACATACCATAGTACCTCAAAGCTCATCACTAAGCTAAGGAAACCTGGGACTAAACACCTCCTCTGAAACTGGATCCTGGACTTGCCTGACGGGCCGCCCCAGGGTGGTGAGAGGTAGGTAGCAAACACTCTGCCACGCTGTGCCTCAACACTGGAGCTCCCAGGGGTGCGTGCTCAGTCCCTCCCTGCACTTCCCTGTTCCCCATGACTGCATGGCCAGGCACGACTTCAACCCATCATTAAGTTGCTGACAACACAACAGTGGTAGGCGTGATCAACGACAACGACGAGACAGCCTATAGGGATGAGGTCAGAGACCTGGCCGGGTGGTGCCAGAATAACAACCTATCCCTCAACGTCAAGACTAAGGAGATGATTGTGGACTACAGAAAAGGAGCACTGAGCACGTCCCCATTCTCATCGATGGGGCTGTAGTGGAGCAGGTTGAGAGCTTCAAATTCCTTGTGTCCACATCAAAAACAAACTAGAATGGTCCAAACATACAAGACAGTTGTGAAGAGGGCACGAACAAAGCCTAATTCCCCCTCAGGAAACTAAAAAGATTGGCATGGGCTGAGTCCTCAAAAGGTTCTACAGCTGCAACATCGAGATCATCCTGACCGGTGCATTACTGCCTGGTACGGCAATTGCTCGGCCTCCGACCACAAGGCACTTCAGAGGGTAGTGCGTACGCCCAGTACATCACTGGGGCAAAGCTGCCTGCCATCCAGGATCTCTACACCAGGCGGTGTCAGAGGGAAGGCCCTGAAAATTGTCAAAGACCCAGCCACCCCTAGTCATAGACTTGTCTCTCTACTACCGCATGGCAAGCGGTACTGGAGTGCAAGTCTAGGACCAAAAGGCTTCTCAACAGTTTTAACCCCCAATCCATAAGGACTCCTGAACGGTAACCAAATGGTTAACCGGACTGTATTGCATTGTGTGCCCCCCAACCCCTCTTTTAACGCTGCTGCTACTCTCTGTTTATCTTATGCATAGTCACTTTAACTATACATTCATGTACATTACTACTCTCAATTGGCCCGACAAAACCAGTGCTCCGCGACATTGACTAACCGGGCTATCTGTATTGTGTCCCACCCCCCGCCAACCCTCTTTTTTTACGCTACTGCGTACTCTCTGTTCATCATATATGCATAGTCACTTTAACCATACCCAATGTACATACTACCTCAAGACGTCTGACTAACCGGGTGTCCGTATATAGCCTTGCTACTCTTATTTTCAAATGTCTTGATTACTGTTGTTTTATTTCTTTACTTACCTACACACTCCGCACTATTGGTTCAAATCAAAAATCAATTTATATAGCCCTTCGTACATCAGCTTATATTCAAGTGCTGTACAGAAACCCAGCCTAAAAACCCCAAACAGCAAGCAATGCAGTGGTAGAAGACGGTGGCTAAGGAAAAAACTCCCTAGAAAGGCCAAAACCTAGAAAGAACCTAGAGAGCGAGCGCAGGCTATGAGGGGTGGCCAGTCCTCTTCGGCTGTGAGCGGTGGAGATTATACACGAACATGGCCAAGATGTTCAAATGTTCATAAATGACCAGCAGTGGTCAAAAATAATAATCACAGTAGTCGCATCGAGGGTGCAGCAAGTCAGCACTCAGGAAGTAAATGTCAGTTGGCTTTTCTAAGCCGATCATTAGAGATATCTCTACGGCTCTCCTGCTGTCTCTAGAGAGTTGCAAAACAGCAGGTCTGGGACAGGTAGAACGTCCGGGTAACAGTCAGGGTTCCATACCCGCAGGCAGAAACAGTTGAAACTGGAGCAGCAGCACGGCCAGGTGGACGGGAACAGCAGGAAGTCATCATGCCAGGTAGTCCTGAGGCAGGTCCTAGGGCCTCAGGTCCCCCGAGAGAGAGAAAGAAAGACTGATGGTCCCCACGGAGTTTAGCAAAGACAGACCGATACTCAATACATAGAATAAGAGATTTATCACGTACAGGAGAAGTACTGCTGACCCTACCCCCGACACCTTAAACTACTGCAGCAAAATAGCTGGAGGCTGACCGGAAGGGTCAGGGGTACAGGAGCGACAAAAAACAAAAGTTAAATGATAGGACCGCCCCATCCGATGATACCCCCTAACAGGCCAAACAGGACAGGATCATAACCCACCCACTTTGCCTCTAAAGCACAGCCCACCAAACCACTAGAGGATACCTTCAAATCACCAACTTTACCATCTGAAGACAGAGGCCGAGTATTAGCCCACAAAAGATCTCCGGCGTCACCCAAGGGGGGGGGGGCGCCAACCCAGACATGGAATATCGAGCGTCAGTGACTCAACCCATCTCAAGTGACCGCATCCCTCCTAGGACGGCCATGAACAAAAAAAAAGAGCACCAGTAAGCCAGTGACTCAGTCCCTTGTAATAGGCGTTAAAGCAGAGGAATCAGTGGAGAGAGGGGAACCGGACAGGCAGAGACAGCAAGGGCGGTTCGTTGCCTCCAGAGCCTTTTCGTTCACCCTTCACACTCCCTGGGCAGACTACACTCAATCATATGACCCACTGAAGGAGGATAAGTCTTCAGTATAAGAAACTGAATACGGTTAGAACAGCACCCGAGAATCTGCGTCTCTCACATGGGTAGGCAGACCATTCCATAAAAATGGAGATCTATAGGAGAAAGCCCTGCCTCCAGCTGTTTGCTTAGAAATTCTAGGGACAATTAGGAGGCCTGCGTCTTGTGACCGTAGCGTACGTGTAGGAATGTACGGCAGGACCAACTCGGAAAGATAGGTAGGAGCAAGCCCATGTAACGCTTTGTAGGTTACCAGTAAAACCTTGAAATCAGCCCTTGCCTTAACAGGAAGCCAGTGTAGGGAGGCTAGCACTGGAGTAATATGATCAAATTTTTTGGTTCTAGTCAGGATTCTAGCAGCCGTATTTAGCACTAACTGAAGTTGATTTAGTGCTTTATCCGGGTAGCTGGAAAGTAGAGCATTGCAGTAGTCTAACCTAGAAGTAACAAAAGCATGGTTACATTTTTCTGCATCATTTTTGGACAGAAAATGTCTGATTTTTGCAATGTTACGTAGATGGAAAAAAGCTGTCCTTGAAACAGTCTTGATATGTTCGTCAAAAGAGAGATCAGGGTCCAGAGTAACGCCGGGGTCCTTCACAGTTTTATTTGAGACGACTTTACAACCATCAAGATTAATTGTCAGATTCAACAGAAGATCTCTTTTGTTTCTTGGGACCTAGAACAAGCATCTCTGTTTTGTCCGAGTTTAAAAGTAGAAAGTTTTCAACCATCCACTTCGTTATGTCAGAAACACAGGCTTCTAGCGAGGGCAATTTTGTGGCTTCACCATGTTTCATTGAAATGTACAGCTGTGTGTCATCCGCATAGCAGTGAAAAGACATTATGTTTTCGAATGACATCCCCAAGAGGTAAAATATATAGTGAAAACAATAGCGGTCCTAAAACGTAACCTTGAGGAACACCGAAATGTACAGTTGATTTGTCAGAGGACAAACCATTCAGAGACAAACTTATCTTTCCGACAGATAAGATCGAAACCAGGCCAGAACTTGTCCGTGTAGACCAATTTGGTTTTCCAATCTCTCCAAAAGAACGTGGTGATCGATGGTATCAAAGGCAGCACTAAGGTCTAGTAGCACGAGGACAGATGCAGAGCCTCGGTCTGACGCCATTTAAAGGTCATTTACCACCTTCACAAGTGCAGTCTCAGAGCTATGATGGGGTCTAAAACCAGACTGAAGCATTTCGTATACATTGTTTGTCTTCAGGAAGGCAGTGAGTTGCTGCGCAACAGCTTTTTCAAAATGTTTTGAGAGGAATGGAAGATTCGATATAGGCCGATTTTAGTTTTTAAAAATATTTTCTGGGTCAAGGTTTGGCTTTTTCAAGAGAGGCTTAATTACTGCCACTTTTAGTGAGTTTGGTACACATCCGGTGGATAGAGAGCCGTTTATTATGTTCAACATAGGAGGGCCAGGCACATGAAGCAGCTCTTTAAGTAGTTTAGTTGGAATAGGGTCCAGTATGCAGCTTGAAGGTTTAGAGGCCATGATTATTTTCATCATTGTTTCAAGAGATATAGTACTAAAACACTTAAGTGTCTCTCTTGATCCTAGGTCCTGGCAGAGTTGTGCAGACTCAGGACAGCTGAGCTTTGGAGGAATACGCAGATTTAAAGAGGAGTCCGTAATTTGCTTTCTAATGATCATGATCTTTTCCTCAAAGAAGTTCATGAATTTATTACTGCTGAAGTGAAAGCCATCCTCACTTGGGGAATGCTGCTTTTTAGTTAGCTTTGCAACAGTATCAAAAAGAAGGTTAGAGCCTGTAAGTAAGCATTTCACTGTTGTATTCAGCACACGTGACAAATATACTTTGATTTGTAGAACGTTTCCAATAACCTTTTTGAGGAATAGGAACTTTGCTTAACTTTCTTCATAAGTCTATAGTTAAGGAAAAAATGTCATTTAAGAAGAATCTGGGCCCTGGTCTTCTGGAGAAAAATAAACGCTTGTTGCCGAACCCTGCCATAATGTATCTCACCAGAGCTCCACCTTAATGGCCAGGTGCAACTGACATCTCTATTGGAGGACCGTAACAGATGCACCTGTCTTGAGAAGTGCATCTCCTTTATCCTCCATCCATCCACTTTTAATCCTCCTCCTCTTCCTCCTTTTCAGTGTCTCCCCAGGCAGACGCAGAGGACATCTCCTTGAGTGGCCTCATAATAAGCTGAGTGGAGTGCTGCTGACGGACACCCCCCTCCCTTCCTTCCTCCCCCTCCTCCATCACTTCTTCCTCCTCCCCTCAGGCTCTACACCCCCCCCCCCCCCCCCCCCCCCACACACACACACACACACACATACACCAGGGCTGAATCACCAGGACCTGCTTCAGAGCGATGCCGTCTCCATCATACCAGACAGCTGTGCTTAAGTGTGTGCCTACCTCAGCCTGCCTCTCTCTCATTCTCTCTTGATTTTTCTCCTGTCCCTCTCTCTCTCTACCCCATCCCTCTCTCTTTCCTTTCTCTCTACCTTAGACACTCTCATCCACTCCTGCTTCTCTCTCTCCCTTCCCTCTCTCTTTCACCCCTCCCTCTCTACCCTCCCTCCCTCTCTCACTCTCCCCTCCCTCTCTCTCTCTCTCTCTCTCTCTTACCCACCCTCCTCCCTCTCTCTCTCGGCTGTCCTTGACGGTGCTCTGTGGCAAAGCAGAGCACTGTAGTGCTGGGTTGTGCAGGAGGAAGCAGGCAGCCAGCCTTTGCCCAGTGGATACATACTGTTCTGTCTCTTCCAACGCTGCTGCCGTTACCCGGGATACGCAGTCGGGCCTGCCGTGCTGCCAGGGGAGTCGAGGGCTAATGCCAGTCTGCCATGACGGCTGAGTGCCAACCTAAGGGGAACGCGTTTTAAAGGTGAGCTGCACTGCCTTTACCGCCCGGACTGTTTACCTTGTTGTCTCGATTTTAGATCTTGTTTTCTAGTCTTTTTCTCTCTCCGCCCTTCTCTGCTCTTATCTCTGTTTCTGCCTATCTCTTATCATCTCTGTCCTCTCTCCATCTCTCGCTCCTCTCTCTCTCCCTCTCCCTCTCTGAGCCTGCCAGCCCTATCCTCCGACAATGCTTTTTGTTGTTGGAAACAAACCCCCTCTTTTGGGAACAAGCTGTGCTTGCTTTGGGATGTGTTTGTCTCGTTTGGTGCGGTCATTTACGCCAAGCCATCCTCACCCTGACTGAATAGAGAGCTTATTAGATATTCAGCTGCATTGACCCATGTCGTTCTGTCTGGGTTGTTGTCAGGCTATTAAAGCTACTGTTCACTGTTTTCCTTCACTCCCCTCGTTTGATTTCTCCTGAGGTATATACCCTCCTGAAGTCTGTTGCAACATTTAGCAATCCTCTGAAAGTGAGATATTTTAACTCTAAAATGTAGGAGATTAATGTGTTCTATGCGTTTATTTTTCTTCTGGGTATCTGTTTCTTTCTAAATATCTGCCTCCATCTCTCTTTCCCTCTCCCCTCCTCCTTTTCTTTCTCTCTCTTTCTCCGTCTCTCCATCGTCCTCGTCCTTCTATCTCTCTCTCGCCGCCACGTGAGTGTCTGTCTTCCCCCAGGGTTGTTTGTGTTGTTCGTAACAAGTGAACACACAGATGGGACACGGCGTGTTCACACAGCCTAACGAGCAAGCCCCCTCTCATCATGTCCAGTGATAAAATACTGCAACTAATGGGGAACGACACACCGTCCTTATAAACCATAACACCCCATAGGACTGTGTCATTGCAGTCTGAAACATCTTCCTGTCCTAGTTTCCTTTCCTTCATGGGCACTGACCTGTGAGGACTCAATTGGTTAGAGAAATATAATGGAGTTATATCCTATTGTCTCACTTCTCTGTTATCATGGAAAGGTTACAAGGAAGTGAAGCAATGTAAACATAGGGAGCCAGCTTGGACTCAACATAAGGTAGTTTTGTAGTAGTTGTGGACAGTGTATCATGGTACATGAAGTTGTCGAGGACTGAGCTTTTGTAATAGGCCACGTTCCTCCAACTGTCTGGCCCCATGGCCATCACTCAACCCCTAAACCTGTCTCTGTCTGCAGGAAGTGATTAGGCCATATTTCCTGCCCCTCCCTTCATCCATCATCCCTACCTTCTCTGACACCGTTGACTCCTCCTCAAGTGGGTAACTGGTTGTACTGCTTTATCGAACCTCTGAGAAGCTGGCAGTTCTCATTATCGTTATAACACACAGTGTTAAAGTGTGTGTGTGTGTGTGTGTGTTCGTAAGGCCATTATCGTTGATATCTTCTGTCTTGTGATTTCTTTATCATCAAGGTTTAGTGTGTGTGTTCGCACTTAAACCCCGTTTGTCATATATATTGAGATCAGTCCCTGGAGGCAGACACAGTATATTGCCTCCACACTCATTCTCTCCTCTCCCTAGTTTTATGTCCCTGTAAGTGATCCATGGTGGGATGCTCAGTATTGGGACCAGGGTATGAACGTGTGCTGAGTGTGTGAGAGCATGTATCTCTATATATGTGTATGTGGCAATCTATGTCCTGTCCACACCTCATGCATGTTTTGCGAAGAGGCCACCCCATAGATTTGCTGGAATATGGGGTCATGAGAGGGAAGTGGGGGTTGGGTTTAGGCGTGTGCGCTGCCTAAATTGCATCCCCCAGAATCGACTGTTAGCCCCCCTCCTTTTCCACATACCATCAGAGTGGGGCAATGTCTGCCCAGCGAGACTCAATTCTGCTGCTAATACGATGAGATTCCCTCAGACATCCCGCCAGGGAGGGAAGGCAATGACATTATTATTCCCAAACAAACCACGCGACGTGATTAGTGAGAACCAAAATCAGTATAGTATATTTCACCTTTAAAGGTGGACTTCAGGATTTTGGCAAATAAGCATTTATTTCCTTCCCTAGAGTCAGATGCAGTTTGTATCCCTTTAAACCATCAGTACGGCACGTCCTACTATCCAATCATCTGTTGTCTGCACTGCTACGGCTCACTAGCTAGTTGGTTTATGGAGGATGTTGTTCTGCTCATCACTGTCTTTCTCCTCATCTCAGTCATCTGCTGCACTACACTACAGACAGCTCTCGCTCTCGCTCTCGCTCTCGCTCTCGCTCTCGCTCTCGCTCTCGCTCTCGCTCTCGCTCTCGCTCTCGCTCTCGCTCTCGCTCTCGCTGTCTCTGTCTCTGACTGTTGTATCTGCCACACACAGCTCTATCTCAGGGCGTTTCCTCTACGTGTACTGCAATACCCTGCACTGTCAGGAATCTCTGTTTATGTCCCTCTCCGCTCCCCCTCTCCACAACAACAGGATGGATTGATACACTAACTTTGATGCACAGTTCTTACTAGAAGAGGTTATCGAATGGATGACTCGTACAATAAAAAGCTCTTAGGACGTACAGTACCAGTCAGAAGTTTGGACACACCTACTCATTCAAGGGTTTTTCTTTATTTGTACTATTTTCTACATTGTAGAATAATAGTGAAGACATCAAAACTATGCAATAACACATATGGAGTCATGTAGTAACCAAAAAAGTGTTAAACAAATCAAAATACATTTTATATTTGAGATTCTTCAATGTAGCCACCCTTTGCCTTGATGACACCTTTGCACACTGTTGGCATTCTCTCAACCAGCTGGAATGCTTTTCCAGCAGTCTTGAAGGAGTTCCCACATATTCTGAGCACTGGTTGGCTGCTTTTCCTTCACTCTGCGGTCCAACTCATCCCAAACCATCTCAATTGGGTTGAGGTCGGATGCAGCACTCCATCACTCTCCTTCTTACAAATAGACCTTACACAGCCTGGAGGTGTGTTGGGTCATTGTCCTGCTGAAAAACAAATGATAGTCCCACTAAGCGCAAACCAGATGGGATGACGTATCGCTGCAGAATGTTGTGGTAGCCGTGCTGGTTAAGTGTGCCTTGAATTCTAAATACATCACTGACACCCCCCCCACACCATCACAACTCCTCCTCCATGCTTCACGGTGGAAACCACACATGCGAAGATCCTCCGTTCACCTACTCTGTGACTCACAAAGACACAGGGGTTGGAACCAATAATCTCAAATTTGGACTCATCAGACCAAGGACAGATTTCTCCCGGTCTAATGACCATTGCTCATGTTTCTTGGCACAAGCAAGTGCTTTAGTAGTGGTTTCTTTGCAGCAATTCGACCATGAAGGCCTGATTCACACAGTCTCCTCTGAACAGTTGATGTTGAGATGTGTTTGCTACTTGAACTCTGTAAGCATTTATTTGGGCTGTAATTCCTGAGGCTGGTAACTCTAATGAACTTAAACCCTGCAGCAGAGTTAACTCTCTGTCTTCCTTTCCTGTGCGCTTGAAGAAACTTTCAAAGTTCTTGACATTTTCCAGGTAGACTGACCTTCATGTCTTAAAGTAATGATGGACTCTCATTTCGCTTTGATTATTCTAGCTGTTCTTGCCATAATATGGACTTGGTATTTGACCAAATACGCCTATCTTCTGTATACAACCCCTACCTTGTCACAACACAACTGACTGGCTCAAACTCGTGAAGAAGGAAAGAAATTCCACAAATGAACTTTAAACAAGGCATACCTGTTGATTTGAAATGCATTCCAGGTGACGACCTCATGAAGCTGGTTGAGAGAATGCAAAGCTGTCATCAAGGCAAAGAGTGGCTACTTTGAAGAATCTCAAATATAAAATATATTTCATGGTGTTGATGTCTTCACTATTATTCTACAATGTAGAAAATAGTAAAACTAAAGAAAAACCCTTGAATGAGTAGGTGTGTCAACTTTTTTGACTGGTAAATGATTCCTTCATTAAGCTAACATTGATGTTTTCATCCCACTAGTGTACATGTTTTTCTTGCCCTTTTTGTCTGTTTATTGATGTCTGTCTTTTCAAATACAGGACTTATCTTACCATTCCATATGTTTTCTGTCTCTTACCGGGACTCACAGCTACATGCACGCACGCATGCACAGAGAGCATTCACCCCCCTCCCACACACACATATTCCTGTGTTGCGCTAACCATGCTGCTGTGTCCTGCCAGGTCTACAGGGCCACGGGCAGTAGGCAGCAGATGGCCTCTCTCTCATGGGCCCCCTGCCCTCTCACCTCCCCTCTTCCCCTCTGGGCTGGTGCAGTCAGCACACTGTTAGTGGCTTCTCCATCTACAAACCAGGGGAGATTTAGGCTGAGTCTCATTTCTATCAAATGGTCTCCTTTCCTCATCTCCTTCCTCTCTGATGATCATTGATTTAAATGACTGGCTGTCCATTACTATTAAATGGGCACCGTTTCTAGCCATTTTGACCATGGCTCTAAGACTGCATAGGTGGAACCAAGGGGTTGCTTGGCTTTCATGTGGCAAATGATAGGAGCATGGAGCGATCTGGTGTCACATATTCAATGAGTAACTGAATGTCTAAAAACTGAGGGTGCATCATTCATGATGAAGCTGCACTTTTGGATAATACTTTCTTTGTCCGAAGTTGTGCAGAATTTTTGAATGCGAAGAATGAAGTGTCTTGAGGCAGTTAATCACAGATTGTGATGTTTGTTGCAAACTCTAATGCAGTAAGTGTATTATTGGCTGGATTAACCCCCAGGCCAGTTCTGGTAATAGTGGATTTTGAAGAGAAAAACAAAAGCCCAGCTATGTTTAAAATAATAATAATCGGCCACTGTTCTCACAGACTGTTCTCACAGACTACTCTGTCCAACGCTTACAACTGTTACTGTAGCTATATAATGACCAGTACTGTGTTCCCCAAGCATCCATTACAGCACAGAGCTACCATCCATTGGCGTTTTCTGATAAGGTAGAATAGACCTAAAGGATACTGTCCAGAGTGTCGATTGGAGTTCACAGATAAGATAGGGGGGTTAACGGGGCACAAGATTGGGTGATTCGCAGGACAACCCAAGCTAGCTCGGGGCAACTTTAATCATCTTCATTTGCAACAATCTTACCACAACCTTACTTATCTTCATTTGATCCTGGATGTTCTATTCGTTTTGTTTGTGGAGTTAAGTCTAAGATATATATTTCACATTTGATCCACTAAAATATCTATACTTTATACTACAGTGTAACACTCTCCATTTGAGATGTAATGCGTGAACCCCTTTCCAGCCCAAATACACACATCATCCATCTTTATCATGCAGCCATTCCTTCAGGAAAGTGTGGAACCCCCTGTGTGTGTTTGTGTTCTCCTCTCATCCCTCCATTCTCTCTTCTTTAGCTGCATGTTTAATTACCTGCCTACCAGGGAAATGGGTCAGCAGTGTGATGATCAGCTGAGCACTCGGGATCAATCACCCTGATGACTATGCTCCCGGGCAGACGTGCCCATTAGCGCATGAGTGTGTTGTTATGTGCGTGTGAGTGAGTAGAAATGGGGGGGGGGGGGGGGGGGGTCGCTGCTCATTTTCTGGTGAATTCCTAATGTGATTTCCTTGAGGGTTCTTCCAGGGAGAAACAGCCACGGGGCTAAGCATTGTAGCAGACAGACGAGACGAGGAGGCTTGTTAGATGATGGGGTGGTGAAGCTAAGCTAAGGGCTGCAGGCCGACTAAACTTGTCGATATACATAAATGCATCGACACATTGCGCTCTGTCTCTCTCGCTCTCTGCACTGTAGTCTGTTATGTTTATGTTTCTACAGTACCTAATCTAGAATTCTATCCCCCTTTCTCTCTCTCTCTTTCTCTCTTCACAGTGCCCATTGCGCCATGTCCGCCACACAGCTGGAGGAGACAGAAAATGTTTTCGGTGAGTGTTTCTCTCTCTCTGAGTGTGTGTGTTTGTCTCGCACATTTAATGAGCGTTGTACATGTGACACACGAACGAAGTTTGTGTGTATATCAAAGAAAGATACACAATATGAGGCACACAGTCTGACCTAAGCTGTGTGTGCTGTGCGCTGGTCCTATAACTTTCTGAATTCCGTGGGTCAGGGAAATCTGTGGAACATGAGGGGGTCTGTTATTGTAATGATACGTGGGAAGGCCTATGCTATGAAATCTCATGACTGCCCTTCTCAGCCGAAAGGGCGGTCTAGTCAGGCTACACATGCATGCAGACATACACACACACGAGCACTCCATGTCCTATTTTAAGAAAATCAATTCCTAAAGAGGCTATGACTCAGACTTCTACATCACAGCACCTTTTGTATATAACGTTGTAACCAGCAGTGACCAAGCTACCTCTCAGTCAGAGTCCTATAAATACTCCCTATTCCCCTTTGGAACAGCTCCCAGGTCACCTCTCTCTCCCTGAAAAAGACACCCCAGCACTAATGTGGAACATCACCCTTTGTGTGGACTCAGCCGTTTGGGTCTCAGCGGTGTCAGGTCCAATTCCCCAATGTGCCGACTAGTGCATACCTGCCCCCCTGCCCCCTCTACCCCTCTGACACTGTCTTATTGGCCCAGACGCCCCAAATGAGCTCAACTGCTCTGAAAACCAGAAATTGCAACGGTATTATGGATTCACTTGGCTAACATTGAAACGTGCATCTACCTGCCTGTCATTCGCTTCGGATGTGAGGTATATTTAGAGTGTGTTTGCATTTTATCTGTGTGTGTCTCCCACAGCACATCTTTCAGATATTCAGTCACTAAATTAGACAAAACAAAACAGCCAGTGGATTAGCCTGACAATCTCGAAATGTTGGCGGTGGGCAACACTAATAGACATTTTTGAACTGCCCATATCTTGTTTGCTTCGCCAGCTCTCTGCCGTTTTCTTAATATACTGTACACACCCACCCCCGCTTTCCTCTAGTGATGCGCCTGTGAGATTGACCTTCATACCTCTCCAGAAAGGCCCACAGGGAAATATGGAGTCGGGGGTAGTGCGCTCTGTATACCTATAATGGGGGTGGGTTGTAGTATATCTTTCTCCCACCTACTCTATGTACTGTATGGTCTGTGTAGAATCCAATAAGGGGTGGGATGATGGCTTATGGGGGATGAGAGGGGGGTGTGGCTTGGTTTGGTCAATATTTAATGGTGCCTCTTAGCACAGAGACTAGGTCTAATAAGAGCAGGGGGATAATGTGCACCGCAGGGGGTAACAGAATGGAAACAGAAAGGAAACAGAATAGAGAGGTGATTCTGGGCCTCTCAGTTCACCATCCTCCTTCACCCCGTTTTACTCCTCCTTGTAGTCTCGTATAATGTTGTGAACAGGAGGGTTGATGTACCGGAGCCAAGAAATGCAGTCTTTTAAATGTGAGGGATTCATCCGGTAAAATAGCTTGTTGCGGTTGTTGTCTGTTGTCTTTGGGGTCGCTGTGCTTGGTCTCCCTTGACTCGCTCAGTGGAAACGCGATAGAGAACGTAGGCGGCGGGGGCGAGCGGAACAGTTTCCCTCTGCGGCAGTTCGGCCTGTCTGCCTTCATTACTGGCTGTGTACATCCTAATACTGAATCACGGAGCCAGCCAATACACAGCTCATCCAATGAACCACAAAGACAATGTCATACTGAACTAGCAGTCACAGTGCTGTGGTAGCACACAGCCCATAACACACTGAACCCAACCTAACGCCATACAGTTCAATCAATATAGGCTGTGAATTCATATCCACTCAAACCTTGCGCTGATATTCTTTATACAAAGCTTGTTTAAGGCTTCAGTTATACTGAACCAAACCTTGCTTCCCGATACAAAGCATGTATCATATAATAAACCAGCCTTTACATTACCACTCAGGGAGCTAAACCAAACATGTACAACCCTAAACAGAGCCTGTATCACACTCCAACCTAGTTCCGTTCCCACGGAGATAGAAAAGGACATGTTTTAGGACTGAATCAGGGGCCTGTAGTATGGATGATTATCAGTGTTTGGTTGGCTTGCATCCCACAGGGAACTCCCTCTGCTGTTGCTGTAGCCGTAGCATTGATTGCTAGCTTTACCTCAACCCCCACCACCTAACCAGCTTGAGGAACGCAGCACCAATCCGAAACAGCAAAGCACTCAATTCCATTCACCCCCAGATTGCGTAAAATTGAATTTAATGAACCTTACACTCTACCACACTGAGTTGGAGTGTTGTGGTTTTGGACTCGATAGCCCAAGCTAGACCCAGTGGTGTCTATCTAGACAAATTAGCTTTGAGTGCTGCTTGAGTTTTAGCCTGCTGTGCAAGGACGTTACCACTCGGCTACACTACTAGAGCAATTCACTTCTGTGCTCAATTCTATTTCTGGAGAGATGTGTGACATGCAGGGGTTGGAACCGATTTATTTCCCCTTATCGTTCATAACAGAACTGTAACAATGTGCGCTGAGAGTCGGCAAGCAAGTTCAGGGAGTGAGTGTTTTAATAAAATAAACGGAACATAATACAAAACAAGAACCTCGAACAACGCACAGACATGAAACAGAAACAGAAACAATGACACCTGGGGAAGGAACCAAAGGGAGTGACATACGGGGAAGGTAATCAAGGAAGTGATGGAGTCCAGGTGTCTGACGACGCGCAGGTGCGAGTAACGATGGTGACAGGTGTGCGACATAACGAGCATCCTGGTGACCTAGAGGGCGGAGAGGGAGCACACGTGACAAGAACCAGTATATATTTTTTTCAGTTCCACTGTTCCGACCAGCAAAATAAAGTTCTGAACTGGTTTGAACCCCAAAAAAGTCACCTCTAATAATCAGAATTATATCTCTGGAGGAGCGGCTTCTACAAAGGAACTTTGAATGTCTTTGAACTTCAGAGAGTTGGTTTAACGTTGTACCAAAGCTAACTAGCTAGCTTGTGTGTGTGCAGAGCGACACCAGAATTAAAATAAAACATTTGTAGTGAATAAATCCAATGTGAAACGTGATAACTATTTAGTATCCTTAACTAGCGTTGAAAAAATTTATCCCATTCTTCTCTAACAAAAAATCTCTCTTCCTAATTTCTGAATCAAACAGTAGTAGGTTAGCAGGCAGGCAGACACTAGAATAAGAGTGAGGGCTTTGCATAGCAGCTTTGTTGCGTTCTTTTTTTGTGCGAATGGATGCCCGGAACGTAAAATAATGTTATTAACCGGTTCCCATGCTTTTAAAATAACGGTTCTGTTCCAGAATAGTATAGATCACTTTCGTTCCCGGTTTTGATTCTGTTCCTCGAAAAATGCTCTACTTTCCGGTTTTCAGTTCTGTTCCCTGAACCGTTTACAACCCCTGGTGATATGTACTGTACTGTAAGCTGTTGCTAATTTGGACCGAATACAATAAATCTGTAAGATAGCAGATGGCTCTTGTTGAGTCGTGTTTTCTGAAGTGAAGACGGTTCCCTTTCGTCGACTGTGAGGTGCGTGAAAAGGTATTGGAGACAGGTCCCCTTCATCTCTGAGCATGTAGCCCATAACATGCACAGAGCGGGCGAAAGGCCAGTTGGGGGTTCAACCTTCCTTGTCAGTAGGCTGATGATAGAACTATGGATGGAAAATGTCACTCTGCCTCCATTTGACTGGATCACTGAGCAGCACGAAGATTGATTTAGAGTGCACCTCAAATTGCACCTTATTCCCTAGGGCCCATAGAGCTCAAGTCAAAAGTAGTGCAAATGTAGGGATCAGGCTGCCATTTGGGACGCAGACACTGAATGTAGCCATGGTGAGTCATATAGACATATATACTTTCATTTTCAAATTCAACCTCACATGTTAAGACACTGTCGTAAGCTAGGACAGAGAGCGCGGCGTCCATATTTGCCCGACCACAGTCAAGTCCACCTGTACCGAGTCCAGTGGAAGTGCTGCAATATTTTGGAGCTCGTTGTGCTTTTCTTAGATGAGAATGGATCTCTGGTAATTTAGTGTGATCTGCCCTTTTACTCAAACTGTTCAGAAGTGACATGCCAATGTCAATATAACAATTTGTTATTGCCAATGCTATGAGTCATATGCATAATCCGATAGCGCATAAGGTTTACATGAAGAGTCATTCTTGATGTTTGTTTTGTGCAATGACCATTAACTGGAATGCTGTTTTAAATTGTTTGTCTGCATTCAATGGAAAAACAGTAGGAGTTGTCTGCACCACAATTCAGTTCAGGGAAACCTTCCCTCACATTCTGACTCAGAATATTTTTTTAAAACTGTTCTAAAACAATGTATTTAAATGAGTTGTAGATAAATCGGTCGCATTTGTGTTGTTAAGGAGATTAAATAGATTTTTTTTTAAATATACTTCATTGCACCTCATGTCCTTGGTGTCCGAGTGTGTTCATCAACACTCCCTTCCTTATCATTATCCCTGTGTCTCTGAACCCCGCTGAGAGGCTGCATGGACGGTGTGCTGCCTGGGCATTTTTACATGACTAAAGACCAATTACATTAGAGTGAGCACTCAGCCACGGGAGAGAGGGAATAGGATATGCACGTCAAGAAATATGAGTCGAACTTTAGATTTCCTCTTAATTCTCACACAACTCGCATAAGACTTGAGTCATATTTTCTCTCTCTCTTCCTGGATTTTTTCTCGCTTATTTTTTCCCCCCCGAGTTGTATTACTTTTGGTGTCGGTGGTGAGATCCTTTGAAAATAGGTTCTCAGGTATTTAGCCCAATATTGTCCAGGACAAGATAATAATTACTATATACTATATATTTCAAAAATCTGTCCCAAACCTGAATGACTGCAGTGAGCACCAGAGAAGAGAACTTCAGTGATATTGTGTTGTTCATAGCTGATGAAAGGTCTCACCACTTTCCTCTGTTGTATCTTATTTTTAGTCTGGCTCGGCTGGTGTTAGATCCTCTGGTGTAGGAGCAGTCTGTGCAGTACAGTCTGTGATGAGATCTGAGCGTCAGCATGGTGAGAGAGGGGTATCGGATGAATCCTGTTAGTTGGCACTTTCACTGCAGCGTGGCCGGCAATGAATCATCACTGGCCTCCATTCTGAAACAACAACAGTAACAAGAGCACTTAGCTGTTGACTCACTCAAATCTGGCCCCTCTGTGTCTCTCCGTCACTGTACTGATGCACCTGTTCCTGAAGAGGGAGATGGGAAGAATAAAAATAACTAGTACAATTGAATTACATATGTTTAAAAAAATTAAAAAATAAAATATTTCTCACAAGTAATAGATCAATTGAATTCTGTCCGGGGCTTTGACTTTCATACATGTTTGATTAGGTAATTGTAATACATGAATCCCTACGACAGTGTCAATGCTTCCCAAGTAAAAAGCTCATGTTTAGTCGAGGGTTAGAGGCACTGTGTTTGTGGATCGATACAGTGCCTCCAGAAAGTATTCAAACCCCTTGACTTATTCCACATTTTGTTGTGTTACGGCTAGAATAAAATTTAAAAAATCTCACCCATCTACACACAATACTTCATAATAAAGTGAAAACATGTTTTTAGAAATCTATGCAAATTTATTGAACATGAAATTCAGAAATATCTCATTATGGGTATGCTTGATGCAGCCACCACCATGCTTCAAAATATGAAGAGTGGTGTTGGATTTGCCCCAAACATAACACTTTGTATTCAGGACTTAATAGTTTCTTTGCCACATTTTTTTATGTATGTTTTGGAATATTTTTATTCTGTACAGGCTTCCTTCTATTCACTTTGTCAATTAGGTTAATATTGTGGAGTAACTACAATGTTGTTGATCCATCCTCAGTTTTCTCCTATAACAGCCATTAAACTCTCTAACTGTTTAAAAGTTACCATTGGCCTCATGGTGAAATCTCTGAGTGGTTTCCTTCCCTTCAGTCAACCGAGTTAGGAAGGTCGCTTGTATCTTTGTAGTGACTGGGTGTATTGCTACACCATCCAAAGTGTAATGAATAACATGCTCAAAGGGATAGTCAATGTATGCTTTTTTACCCATCTATCAATATGTGCCCTTCATTGCGACCCGTCTGAAAATCTCCCTGGTCTTTATGGTTGAATCTGTGTTTGAAATTCACTGCTCGACTGAGGGGCCTTACAGATAATTGTATGAGTCGGGTACAGAGATGAGCAAGTCATTCCAAAATCATGTTAAGCACTATTATTGCACACAGAGTGAGCAACAATTTACTCCAGAAGTTATTTAGGTTTGCCATAACAAAGGGGTTGAATACTTATTGACTCATACATTTCAGCTCATTATTTTTAATTAATTTGTCAACATTTCTAAAAACATCATTCCCTCTTGACATTATGGGGTATTGTGTGTAGGCGGGTGACACAAAATCTAAATGTAAACAATATTAAATTCAGGCTGTAACATAAGAAAATGTGGAAAAAGTCAAGGGGTATGAATACTTTCTGAAGACAAGTATTCAGGTAGGGCAATGTTCATCCCCCACAATCCTCTGCGGACTCAGTCACAGGAGAACGCCCAATGTGATTAAATAGATTCATTGTCATGTATTTGGGGGCTGGATGGAGGGATGAGGGGAGGGGCGGGAGAGATAATTGATGGAAACGCTGAAGGGCTCTCAGATTGGGGTCAAGAGGTTGAAGGCAAAAGGATCATTCCTCTGGGTTCACCACAGATAGAGGATGTTTGAGCAGGAGGAGGATCAGAAACACATTTCGCCTGATCAATTAAACTCCTCAGTGTGACATGCAAAGGTGGTATGGTGGTTGTAATCTCATCTTGAACCTTCTCGTAACACAGACATTAGAGGATTTTTTTTTACATGCATGGATTTAGCTTTTGCCCAGTAGTTTATCTTTCTAGGTCCCAGGTGAAAGGAATATATAAAAATAGCTGTAGTCTAATGTTTAGGTCTGGGCTTTCCTTGTAACACATTATGCATGGATCTGTAAAAAGCACTTCTGAAATCTGTCTCCAGTACTTATTTTAGCTTTTCTCTGTGAATTTCGTAATTTTCTCTGCGTTCTACCTTCAGACCTGAACGAGGCCATCCCAGAGACAGAGCTGCTGGACAACAGCATACAGAAGGGGCGTGCCCAGCTGTCCGTCAAAGCCAGGAGGCACCGCCCCTCTCGCTCTCGCTTCCGAGACAGCGTCAGCTCCACAGAGGGAGATGACAGTCTTGAGAGGAAGGTGAGTGACAGGCATGAGAGCCAGTCAATCGATGACATGGACTTTGAAAGGGACAGGCACACCCACAAGACACATTCCTTTGTAGTCTGATGATGACCTTGTAGCATGTGATAACAAAAGGCAAGGGCCTTGCCTTGGTAATACAAAAAGAAAACCAGTCACGTCACGGACGTCTCGCTTCCAGACAAACTAAACACCTTCTTTGGCCGCTTTGAGGATAATACAGTGCCACCGTCACGACCCGCTAACAAGGACTGCGCCCCAACCCCCGAAGTGGAGATGTTGTTTCCTACCTTCACCACCTGGGTCTCAACCCCGCCCTGTGCAATTGGGTCCTGGACTTTCTGACCGGCTGTCCTCAGGTGGTGAAGGTAGGAAACAACATCTCCACTTTGCTGACCCTCAATGCTGGGGCCCCACAAGGGTGTGTGCTCAGCCCCACAAGGGTGCGTGCTCAGCCCCCTTCTGTACTCCCTGTTCACCCATGACTGCGTGGCCATGCTCGCCTCCAACTCAATCATCAAGTTTGCAGATGACACAACAGTAGTGGGCTTGATTACCAACAACGACGTGACAGTCTACATGGAGGAGGTGAGGGCACTTGGAGTGTGGTGTCAGGAAAACAACCTCTCCCTCAATGTCAACAAAACAAAGGAGATGATCGTGGACTTAAGGAAACTGCATGGGGAGTACCCCCCCCCCCCCTATCCACATCGAAGGGACAGTAGTGGAGAAGGTAGAAAGTTTCAAGTTCCTCGGAGTACACATCACAGACAAACTGAAATAGTCCACCCACACAGACAGTGTGGTCAAGAAGGCGCAACAGCGCCTATTCAACTTCAGGAGGCTGAAGAAATATGGCTTGTCACCTAAAACCTTCACAAACTTTTACAGATGCACAATCGAGAGCATCCTGTCGGGCTGTATCACTGCCTGGTACAGCAACTGCACCTCCCTCAACGGCAAGGCTCTCCAGAGGGTGGTGAGGTCTGCACAACGCATCACCGGGGGCAAACTACCTGCCCTCCAAGACACCAACAGCACCCGATGCCAAAATGATCATCAAGGACAACAACCACCCGAGTCCATGCCTGTTCACCCCGCTACCATCCAGAAGGCGAGGTCAGTACAGGTGCATCAAAGCTGGGACCGAGAGACTGAAAAACAGCTTCTATCTCAAGGCCATCAGACTGCTAAACAGCAATCACTAACTCAGAGAGGCTGCTGCCTACATAGACTCAAATCACTGGCCACTTTAATAAATGGATCACTAGTCACTTTAATAATGTTAACATATCTTACATTACTCATCTCATATGTATATACTGTACCTTATACCATCTATTGCACCTTGCCTATGTCGCTCGGTCATTCATATATTTATATGTACGTATTATTATTCCATCCCTTTAGATTTCTGTGTATTAGGTAGTCGTTGTGGAATTGTTAGATTACTTGTTAGATATTGCTGCACTGTCGGAACTAGAAGCACAAGCATTTCGCTACACTCGCATTAACATCTGCTAACCATGTGTATGTGACCAATACAATTTGATTTGTATAGATAGATATCTTTGTATAGACAGCACCAAGGGAGTCTTTAGGTATTTATTAAGCATTTTATGTGGTCAATATACCATAATACTGCACACATGTAGCTAAGCAACTAGAGCTCTATAACTAACAGCGCTGTACATGCCTACACTCGTGAGTAGATCATGATTGGTTGATAAACAAAACTTGACTCGATCAGGCATTGAATCATGTTTCACTGCTTCACTTGACAATCCGATTTTATGGTTGAATTCTTTAGATTCAAACCCATTTAGTTGTAGACGGTCAAAGACAGTGCAACCATCCATATGAATTCCGTTTCTTAGTCCTTGAACTCAGTTCAGATGATATGGAGATTATCAGAAGAGAGAATGTCTCCATGGCCTAGGCTATTTTGGAGGGCATTGGAGAGTGTGTCTCGCTCTCTTCATATGTTGTTTGGTCATTTTGAGTATTTTCTCTCACTAGAGTTGGGGTCAAGGCATTTCATTGGACTGGCACTCAATTTGAAAAGTACCATACTACAGTAATGAGCATTTTCCCATTCAAATTTCATGTCCAAATATTCCTTACTATACAGGAGATGGAATGGAATTGACCCAAACTCATATGTCCCTAATTGTGTTCATATATATGTAAGTGCATGCTTGTGTGCGTGTATGTATGTGTGTCTGTCTGTGTGTGTGTGTGTGTGTCTGGGTGGGTGTGCTTATTGTTTGTCTCAGTCAGTTCACATATAAACATGTTGTGGTGTTTCTGAATCTTTGTGCCATAGTGTCTGGACAGCCCATTGCACTCCGTCCGTTCCCCCCTCCACTCCACCCTGCGAGGAGGCTCCTCCCCTTCGCCTGATTCGCTCCTCTCCTCGTCCTCCCCTTGTCCCACCTGTCCCACCTTACGGAGCCCCGTCTTCTCCTTCGACACCTCCCCTTACGGCGCTCCCCGGAGGAGGGCGGGACCGGGTCGCTAGCCCCTCGGGGGCGGTACCGCCAGTTGACAAATGCCACGTCTCAGGAGGCCCTGGTGACCACGCCCAACAGCTCTCCCTCCAAGTCGTTTCCCAGTTCGGACTGCTCGCCTGTTTACATTCGACGGCACGACGCCCAGCAGTGAGGGTAAGAGAGGCAGCCATCCGCATTGGGCAAGAAAATCCTCATCCTTTATTACAGTCCAAATCCCCACACTAAGAATGAAATGCCCTGTGATATTAACTATGGTATATTAAGCCTAAAGAGGCAAAGCACACACACACACACACACACACACACACACACACACACACACACACACACACACACACACACACACACACACACACACACACACACCACACACACACAACACACACACACGACACACACAGCAATTAAGTGGATTATTGGCTAAGCCATAAATGTATTGATACACAACCACCATTACTGCCATACCATTAAGGCCACACCAACATGTTGGTAATGGTGAGTTAATGTATCAAAAAATGCTTTGTCTAATCATTAATGTGCCAATTGCCAGTTTTCATTGTTTCTCAGTGTTAGTTTCAGAAAACAGTCGAGACACCAGCCCGGCCGACCCCGGCAACAACAGCCTTATCTTCGACAAGAAGACAAAGAGGAGGTTCTTGGACCTGGGGTAAGTGCTCAATATTGAGACATTTAAACTGTTTACATGGTAAACACATTGTAAATTGGTCAGTTTCAAAACTGGTGCTTTCCGTTGATTTTAACCCACTGTTTTTTTGTTCTTCTGAAGGGTCACGTTGAGACGCTCCTATGTGAGAGTCAGAAAAGACAAGTCAAACAGACTGTCAATGGGAAGCCGGTGAGTCCATGGGAAGCCATTTTGTCTCTGTCCCTCTGTTTCAATACAGGAGGCAAAATGTTGGCTCTATTAGACCTAGTTAGCACATGAGAGGCATAATTTTGTCTCTTTCAGTTAGCATATTGAAGATCTCTCTTTCACTGCACAGGGAGTCATCTGAGAGCCCGTCCAGGTCCTCTGGCTCGTTCGTGCCTTTCTCCTGGTTCACTGACAGCGCCAGGGGCTCTGTGTCCTCCGGGGCAACCCCGCCCTGCTCCCCCAAACTGGTCTCACAGGACTGCAGCCCCCGCAAGTCCAACTCTCAGGTAACTCACATCCACAATAAGATATAGACACATCCAGATACCATATTTGGGTCAGACTGCGCTATTGTGTTACTACTACCATTGTCCACTTTGTGTTTTTATCATTATCAGAGGCCTCCTGTGTTTATGTTAGCATTAGCATATAGGCTAGTCTTAATTTCATGTCTGTCATTGAGATTTCTGCCACGTCTGACAACGTCACGACAATGATGCGCGCGCTTCAAATGGACAGAAGGCCGTGTGTTGTTATGGTTCTGGATGGCCAGATAGTTAGCAACAATGACAAGAAACTGTCATGTGGTGAATCGTAAGTGGCTCGTTTCAGCTCGTTTAAACTTGTTCTTGATACCATGTCTTGTTTTGAGATGTTTTGACTGTCACCTCTATGCTAAAATGGGGGAAAAATTGCTAGATAGCTAGCTAAACAACAACTGTAATGATGTATTTGAGAGATAAGTGCTCATTGTGTAACTGTATTTATATTTTCAAGAAACATTGGAGCCGAAATATAGTTTACATGTTGTCAACAATCTAGGCCAACACCTGTTTTTCCCCATACTGTAGTTGTGCATGCGTCGGTTTCGTTGCTAAACAACCAACCCGTCTATACATTCCACAGTTTAAATAACCGAGAAAAGGATGCTGCTGTTACCCTTGGAGATATGCCAAAATATGCTTTTAACAAATCTTTTCAAATGAATTGCCAAGAAGGTGAAAACTGTCTCCCACTGGGTCTGAGCTTCAAATGCACATCAAATGAAAACGGTCAACAGATGAGAGAAGCAAACATCAGAGATATAACACTGCTACACTGCTATAAACAGTCTTGCGTAGATGCGACTAGCATCGTCAAGTTCGTCATCCTTCATAAGCCTCTCTCCCTCTCTCTCCCCCTCTTCTTCTCTCTCCATCTCTCTCCCACCCTCACTATCCATCCATCTCTCCCTCACACACAAACACCACACCACAACACACACACACACACACACACACACACACACACAACACACACACACACACACACACACACACACACACACACACACACACACACACACACACACCACACACACACACACACACACACACACACACACACACACACACACACACACACACACACACACACACACACATATATATATAGAATTGATCTGAAGCGGCCCATAGTGTGACAGCTCCTGTGGAGAGTCTGAGGGGATTGAAACCCAATTAGGAAACAAGGCGAGTTTTCCTCCAAGAGGGTGCTGCTATTCGACATTTATCGACAAGCATGGCCACATTTACACAGAGGGGACATCGATGGCCTTTTGTGCGGCACAATGTCACATACTCGTGTCAAATCGACGGATGACTTCAGGAGTTAAAACAAGAACATAGCTTCGATGCAAGACACTTCAGTTGATAGATCCGATTGACCACGTTGAGGGATTTTGGTGTTGTCTTCCTCTTACATGGTTAGGTGCATGCGCATCTATTGGATGGAAAACATAGCTTAATATACAGAAAAAAGAAGCTGAGGCACAGGGTTATAGGAAGAAGATGGGCGTATAGTGGTTGTCTGTTCAATACCCAGGACGGCAGACATATGCCTCCCACTGACTTTGCACCAGCTAATTAAAGCCTCTGCCAAAGGCCTAAGTATTTCTAAGGGAAATAGATAATATTTCAGAAGCTTGTGGGCCAATGGCTGTTTAGCTAAGAGGCACAGAAAGGACCGGTAGGAAATACATAGTCGTCCAGTCACACCGTTGATGTAACAAAACAAGGTGTGTGTTCCGTATTACAAAGTTTTTCAAATTTATTTCACTGTCAAACGTATAGTTAAAAGCATGCCTGGCTCTTTGAGCTTCATAGCTTTTCTGCTTATGTGCACAAATTGCTTTATAAATCAAAGGTGTTTATAAGCCGTTGTCAGCACAACAAATATGATATTTTACATATTGAGGTATAGCTCCTCCACAGATGATGACATTCTTTCTGCTAATATGTTCATGTGTAGCCTGTTCATATCCTTGCCATTAAAACGTATAACCAGTAAGCACATGCAAAGGACACCTTACAATACATATATTTCTTGTTGGATGGCTCTCTTTGCACACATTTGCAGTTGTATGCAGAAATCCCATGATGCAAGCGATGCTGTTGATTCACTCACCTTGGAGACTTGACCACTGCGATGATTTTAGCTAACCACAACGACAATGTCAAGACAACTAGATTACTTTTTAACAAAAGTAGGAAAGTAGCAGAACACATTTCCACTTAGTGGCTAATAAATATTCTAATGCCCCTGTTTACATATGCTTTAAAACACATTTTAACTTTTGAATCAACCAATGGCAGTTCGGTGAGTTCATGAATATAGCCCTCTATGGGAGAAAACACCCATCCACCCCTCTCCGCTTCACTTGGTTTGATCCATTCTGAGTTAAAACCCTCCCAAATATTGGGGCAGGGAGAGTGTTTATACTCTCTAACACCTGCACCATGACACATCTAAAAGCCCCAGTAGCAACATGTTGGGAGCATGGGCCTGTCCCAAATAGCACCTTTATTTCCCATAAAGTGCAATACTTTTGACTACGGGTCAAAAGTTGTGAACTTTATAGGGACTGGAGTGCCATTTAGAACAGAGATCCATGGGGTTTAATAGTGAGGAGTAGCTATGCAAAGCATCCCAGATGCACTTAGTCATCAGCATGGAGGCCGGGGGCCCTTCGCTCTGCAAGGCAATTAAAGCTGCAACTTCCCATTGAAAGCAGAGAGGGCCATTACATTTCTACCACTGTGTGCCTGTCCAGCTGGGATAATAGCTCTAAAATGGGCCCCAAATGGCAACCTATTCCCTACATAGTCCACTACTTTTGAACAGAGCCCTATGGGCCCTGGTCAAAAGTCAGTGGTATAAAGTACTTAAGTAAAAATACTTGAAAGTACTACTTAAGTAGTTTTTGGGGTATCTGTACTGACTCACTAGACACAAATGCATTGTTTGTGAATGATGACTGAGTGTTGGAGTGTGCCCCTGGCTAACCATAAATAAAATAAAAACGATTTACAATTACATGTACTTTTGATACTTAAGTATATTTAAAACCAAATACTTTTACACTTTTGCTCAAGTAGTATTTTACTGGGTGACTTTCACTTTTACTTGAGTCATTTTCTAATAAGGTGTCTTTTTATTTTTTCTCAAGTATGACAATTGGGTACTTTTTTCACCACTGTCAAAAGTAGTGCACTATATAGGGAACAGAGTGCCATTTGGGACGTAGCCCTAATAAGCCTGGTGTCTGGAGAGGAGGCAGATACTCGTGACTTTGCCTTCCTCCTCTGCACTGGAGATTTGGACCTCTGTACTGTGGCTCTCAAGAGGACTGTCAAGGGCCGTTATAGGGCTGTGTGTCTGTGTGACTTTTTTTTGCGTGTGTCTGTGTATTTATATGTGTTTGGAGGGGCATCATTTGAGAGGGCAATTAATCCAAAATATGTTTCTGTATTTAAAAAAAAAGAAGTGTTACTGCTGTGACCAAACATTTGATCTTTCTAAGCTTAAACTGTTTGAAAGTAAGGTTTACGAACAATGCATTAATATCCTTCTAATGTCAGATGTAATTGATCTTAAACTGGACAAATCAATCGATCCAATACTGTTTGACCACAGTGGTCACACTCAATGAAAATATCACTGTGCACTTGTACTTAATCCCAATGTGTCAAAGAATACTGGAAACAATGTGGAGAAAACGGTATTAATTTATCATGGTTGGATAATTTCTCTCTCTCTCTCCTCTCCCTCTCTCTCCCCTCCAGGAGTCTGCCCTGAGTGATGAGTTCTCTCCGCCCCCCCGTAGTCCCCCCCACGCCTCCAGTGGGACCACAGCCGACTCGTCCTCCCGCTCCTCACAACGCTACCAGACCCTCTCCCAGTCCTCAGACGAGGTAAAGGGCTTCCTAATGCAGTAGTGGTGGTAGTGGGCATTCTCGGCCTAGGACTAAATGGATCTAAACTCGATTTCAGTTCTCAAATCTCTAATAGCGTACCAACAAAACTGTGAATTATTCTCTAGTAAAATGTGTACCATTACCTGAAATAACCACAACTGGACATCCTGTAGTTATGTCTTCTTGGTTACCGGTGGCTACTAGCTTACACTATACTATAGCACACACTGCATTCAATTTGAAGTTCCAAACAGTTCACTTAAATCCATAACAGTAGGAGTGTAGAGTGTGTGGTCCTGTTGTTTTTAAAGCCTGAAGCTGTGTTCAAATACCCATACTAACATATTGTATACTACATACTTAATGAGTATATACTACATACTATAAGTTAATTTTAGTATACTGTAAACAAACAGTATGCTTTCAGTTGAGCATACTCGCTCTTCGCATGTATACCGGAAGTTGATGCTGTTGCTATGCAACCTCTTGCTAGCTAGTTAGCATAACAAATGACTAGTTAGACATTTTATGACTTCGGGTGTGTTCTTAAATTCAGAGCATTGTCAGATTGTCCGTTTTGTAAATTCTGAGCGTTTCGCTCTCGGAGCGCACACTGGACGCAATGGCAGTCATGCACCCCAGCTAACATTGGCTAGCTTGCTAGCTACTTGCAGACACAAATGAGACCACTCTGACCAATTTACTCACCTTAGCAGAGCTGGTTAGGCAGTTTTCATGTTATCCAGAGCGTTGGTGACTGTAACTGTGTTGCTGGCAACAATTTAATTACGCTTTTTTGCTGACATTTACTGACACTGGCCATATTCAACAGGTGTTGAGCCTCGTAAATTCATTATTCTGCACTCTGGAACTCTTAGACAAGAGTGCTCTGAAATTGGAGCAGATAGCCAGAGCAAATTTACGAAAGCCCCCAAATGTCCATGGAGTAATCAAGACAATAAACGTTGGGTAGTTAGTTAGTTAGCCTATAGTTAATATACTGGCAAGTTTGATGTATAAGTAGCCAACTAACGTTACTGCTGTAATGATACGCTATGTGAATTGTAAGGACAGCGTAGCTAACAATTTGTCAGCCAATCTAACGTGTAAGGTAACTTATTTGAAAAGTCATTACTTTATTACATTGCTCAACATTTGTCATAATTAGTTAAAGCAATGAATATGTATATCCGCTGTCGTTGTACTTCAACTGCATATTTTCCGCAATTTTGTTCAAATCTGGAAACGATGTGAAGCCACGCCCATTTCATGAAGAATTGTACTATGGGCCCTAAAGTATGGAAATAGTGTCCTCTGCTTTTATACTTAGATTGTGGCGAATTTAGTACGACATCCGGGAACTTTTGGCATGCTAACTATATCCATACTATGACTAATAAGCATACTCAATTCAAGTCCCAAAATAGTGCGGTTAGTGTGAGTATTTGAACACAGCTCGAGTATGGTGAGTGCTCTGCGACCTCAAAAACACTCCCTGGCCAGATGCTGTCAGACACGGCTGCACAGTGATTAGAGAATCAATTACCTTCGGTAAACTAGCTCTCTCTCCCACCACATCTGATTTAGCTCAGCATGTTGGAGGGGATATTGGGTTTTCAGAGGGGCTTATGACTCTCTCCCTCTCATCTCCTTAAGCTGTCATTACAGAAGGATGCAGGATGCACGTCAGACCTGGGTACAGATAGTATTTGTTTTCTTTCGAGTACTTTAATTGCACTTGATTGTGTGGCGCATGTCTGGCGCAAAGGAACCAATGGAATAGTCTCAAAAGTGCAAACCCTGCCCGTCTGGCACTCAGCCGGCTACATCCTCTTCTATCACCCTGAGTTAATTTTAGCAGCGCTTCACTTGTTCCTGTGCTTCACCACCGGCGGAGAGACACTCTGAGAACACCTCAGTGCCTGGCAGACAGAGATAGCCAACCTGACAGGACCATGCTAGCCACCAGGCTAGGGGTTAGATCAGTTAAACAGTGTTGTTTGTGTGCGCGTGCGTACATGTGTGTGACGCAAGGGGGTGTCGTGTCTTTGGCATCATTAAAACTGAAGACTTATCTTCATCAAAAATTCTCTGTAATTATTATTATTACGTGATTAAACTGATTAATCATGTAACTGTAATTAACTAGGAAGTCGGGGCATCAAGGAAAATATTCAGATTACAAAGTTATAATTTTCCTAATATAACTTTCAGATATTTTAATATCTGATCAATTAGTCTTCGAATTAATGAATTATTATTTACCTCACGTTAGTCTCATTCCAAACGTCATAAATTGTTGGTTATCTGCACGAACCCAGTCTTCACTATGAGTCATCAATACATCAATTGTCTTAAATCATTTATATACTAACTAAGTACTCACAGAAATGCATCACACAAACAAACAAAGTAGATATGGTTACAAAGAAATGATAGGGGGATGTGCCCTAGTGGGCTAAACCGGCATGGAGTGATAATTATAACAATTAAAATGCTAATCCTTTGCACATGAACGCTCACTCATTCGGGAATAATTGCAATCAATATATATATATTTACGCTCAGTGTGTCATCGGGATCTCTGTTGAAAAGTTTGTTTCTGTTGTAGAGTTTGTTCACCCTCTCTCTCTCTGTCGTGGTTAGAATGAATAGTTCAGAGTGACATTCATTCATGTCGTTATAGAATAGATGTTTCGGCGGTTGTCGGTCTTCGCGTTCAATGATACCGAATTCCTAGCTGCAGACTAGTAATTAATATCAAAGACTTGTTCTTATTCTGTCGGTATCGATAGTCTAAGAGTTTAACCACGTGGGATTGTTAAAAGATTCAGCAATCGTCTCAACACTTAGCACTCTCATAATTGAGGTAAGCTCGGTCTGGTGATAGAAATCCCAGGTGGTGGTTTTATTCGGGACATAGAAAAAGGCTGTCTCATGACGCCAGGTCCTGTCTGTGCCCCTGGGGGCGTGCCAATGACTTAGTGAAACTTTTTAGGGAATTGGAGTTTCCTTCATTAAACAGACCAAAATCACATTACACAATTTCACAAACAGTATCATCCTCACTCATTCATCTTATACAACAATTAGATGTAAGCCTCATAACTGAGGCTATTGTATTAACAGCGTTATGGTAATGTGGCCGTATTGTCTCCCATGCGTTTCACAAAATTGTACCAAATGGACCAGTTCGTAGCTGGATTCTTCACCGATCTTTTATACCTTCTCCAGAACATAAATGTCGTTCGGTTCTCCAGTTCTGTGAGGTGGAAGAAATTCCTTTGTTCTCTCTATGAAACTCACTCTCTCTCTATACTGTGGCCATGAGGAGATAATCTCCTCCAGGAATTTACGACCTCTCTGACCACAGCAGCCTGGTTGTAGGAGACAGAGAGAGATGGTGCCGAGGTAGGGGGATGGTGCTCGCTGTGTCCAAAGAGGGCAACGTCATGACAGGGGTCTAGACTATAGAGGCAGCTTTGTAATTGTCACTGCAACCTAAAGAGTCATATCAGTGGGTGTAATAAGGCAGAACGTTAGCTCTGTCACTGCACTGAGGAGAGGGGTAAGGCTACATTGTTTCATGCTATTCATGACCACCAGGGGGCGGATGAACATGCTCTTCAGACTGCTACCTCACAAAAAAGCTATTTTTCCTATTAGGGAGCTGAAGCAATGCAATTGTAGTGAATAACTGAATATCTTGGGCAACCTTCCTTTCAGCCTATTGACGAGCCACTGTGCCTAGTGTCGTCGTGGAGCACCCAGCAGGTGTGCCAGTGGCTGAAGGGGTTGAACATGGAGCAGTACATCTCAGAGTTCACTGCCAGGGACATCGACGGGGAGCAGCTCCTCCTGATGGACGGCACCAAGCTCAAGGTGAGAGGATGGTTCAGGGAAGGAGACGAGGGAGGAGAGGAGTGGGGAGGATAGAAGGAAGGGTACTAAGTTCAAGGAGCAGAGGAGATATGAGGGTAAATGGATGGAGAGGGTCAGAGAATGGAGAGGCGAGGAAGAAGGGCAGATGGAGGAGAGGAAGGATGGCAGATGGATGGAGTGGAGGAGAGGAAAAAAGAGGAAGGGCATATGGGTATGAGTGGGCTGATGAGAACAGATGGTGAAAGGGGAGAAGGCGGAAGAGAGGTGACGACGAGATTAGAGGATGAGGGATGAGAGGAGGTGAGTGCATATAGGATCAAAGTAAAACATAGAGTATCTCTATGTCTCAAAAACAAACACGTTAACACCCACCTACAACAACTTACAGATGGTCTCTTTAAGTATGATCTCACTGCCCTCTGCTGGTGAGAGTGACCCCTTCCATGCCATCTGTGAACTACACTGAACAAACATATAAACCCAACATGCAGTAATTTCAAAGATTTGACTGAGTTACAGTTCATATAAGGAAATCGGTCAATTGAAATAAATTCAATAGGCCCCGATCTATGGATTTCACATGACTGAATACAGATATGCATCTGTTGGTCACAGATACCTTAACAAAGGTAACGACGTGGATCAGAAAAACAGTCCGTACCTGGTGTGACCACCATTTACCGCATGTAGCGTGACACTTAGACACATAGAGTTGATTAGGCTGTTGATTGTGGCCTTTGGAATGTGTGTCCGACTTCTCTTCAATGGCTGTGCAAAGCTGCTGGATATTGGCGGGAACTGAAGCATGCTGTCGCACACGTTGATCCGGAGCATCCCAAACATGGTCAATGGGTGACATGTCTGGTGAGTATGCAGGCCATGGAAGAACTCCAGAAATGATCAGCTTGCAGGAATTGTTTACAGATCCTTGCGATATGGGGCAGTTATCATCCTGAAACATGAGGAGATGGCGATGGATGAATGGCATGACAGGGGGCCTCAGGATGTCATCACTGTATCTCTGTGCATTCAAATCTATAAAATCTATAAAATGCAATTGTGTTTGTTGTTCGTAGCTTATGCCTGCCCATACTATAACCCCACCGCCATCATGGGGCAGTCTGTTCACAACATTGACATCCGCAAACTGCTCGCCCACACGACGCCGTACGCACTGTCGGCCATCTGCCCGGTACAGTCTAAACTGGTATTAATTCGTGATGAGCACACTTCTCCAGCGTACCAGTGGCCATCATAGGTGAGCATTTGCCCACTGAAGTCAGTTACGATACCGAACTGCGGTCAGGTCAAGACCCTGGTGAGGACGAAGAGCACGCACATGAGCTTCCCTGAGACGGTTTCTGACAGTTTGTGTAGAAATTCTTTGGTTTTGCTAACACACAGTTTCTTCAGCTGTCCGTGTGGCTGGTCTCAGAGGATCCCGCAGGTGAAGAAGCCGGATGTGGAGGTCCTGGGCTGGCTTGGTTACACGTGATCTGCGGTTGTGAGGCTGGTGGATGTACTGCCAAATTCTCTAAAACAACATTGGAAGTGACTTATGATAGAGAAATTAACATGCAATAGCTCTGGTAGACATTCCTGCAGTCAGCATGCCAATTGCACACTCCCTCAAAATTTGAGTCATCTGTGGCATTGTGTTGTGTGACAAAACTGCTCATTTTAGAGTGGCCTTTTATTTCTCCTAGCACAAGGTGCACCTGTGTAATTATTTTGCTGTTTAATCAGCTTCTTGGTATGCCACACCTGTTAAGTGGATGGTTTATCTTGCCAAAGCAGAAATGCTCACTAACAGGGATGTCAACAAATTTGTGCGCAAAATTTGAGAAAATAAGCTGTTAGTGCATATTGAAGATTTTTGGGATCTTTAGTTTCAGCTCATGAAACATGTTGTGTTTATATTTTTGTTCAGTGTAAGTACTAGGCATAACTCCCAAACTACACGTCAAGGGTTGTGTGTCTGTTTCTCTAACGTCTGTTTACATTCATTGGGAGTTGAAGCCTAAGGCAAATCCCTGTGTGTACATATAGTTATATTCTATTCTCACCACTGGAGGCTGCTGAGGGGAGGACGGCTCATGACAATGTCTAGAATGGAGCAAATGGAATGGCGTCAAATACATGGAAACCATGTGTTTGATGTATTTGATACATTTCACCTACTCCCGCTCCAGCCATTACCACAAGCCCATCCTCCCCAATTAAGGTGCCACCAACCTCCTGTGATTCACACCCACACGCACACACCAGTGGAGGCTGCTCAGGGGAGGACGGCTCATAATAATGGTTGGAACGTAGAGAATGGAATGTTGTCAAACCACGTGTTTGAGGTATTTGATACCATTCCGCTCCAGCCATTACCACTTGCCCGTCCTCCCCAATTCAGGTGCCACCAACCTCCTGTGGCACACTTTCACACTCTTTCACACTCTTTCACACTCTTCCACACTCTCACATATGCTGTGTTACTCTGTTTATTATCTATCCTGATTGCCTAGCCACTTTTACCCCTACCTACATGCACTGGTGGAAAAAGTACCCATTTGTCATACTTGAGTATAAGTATAGATACCTTAATAGAAAGTTACTCAAGTGAAAGTCGGCCAGTAAAATACTACTTGAGTAAAAGTATAAAAGTATTTGGTTTTAAAAATACTTAAGTATCAAAAGTTAAAGTATAAATCATTTAAAATTCCTTATATTAATCAAAACAAAATGTATTTGTCACATGCACCGAATAAAACCGGTGCAGATCATACCGTGAAATGCTTACTTACAAACCCTTAAAACCAACAATGCAGTTAAGAAAAATAAGGTTAAGAAAAGATTTACTCAATAAACTAAAGTAACACAATAAAATAACAATAACGAGGCTACAGTGTGTGTATATATAGGGGGTACAGGTACCTAGTCAATGTGCTGGGGAACAGGTTAGTCGAGGTAATATGTAGGTAAGGGTAAAGGGGCAAAGCAGACAGCACCATTTTCTTGTTTTAAAATGTATGGATAGCCAGTGCCACTCTCTAACACTCAGACATTATTTACAAAAGATGCATTTGTGTTTTGTAAGTCTGCCAGAGGCAGTGGGGATGACCACGTGTTATCTTGATGAGTTCATGAATTTGACCATATCCCAGTCCTGCTAAGCATTCACAATTTAACAAGTACTTTAGGTTGTCAGGGAAATTGTATGGAGTAAAAAGTATAATATTTTCTTTAGGAATGTAGTGGAGTAAAAGTTGTCAAAAATACTACTTAAGTAGTACTTTAAAGTATTTTTACTTAAGTACTTCACACCAAAGCCTACATACACAAACTCAGCAAAAAAAGAAACGTCCCTTTTTCAGGACCCTGTCTTTCAAAGATAATTCGGAAAAATCCAAATAACTTCACAGATGTTCATTGTAAAGGGTTTAAACACTGTTTCCCATGTTTGTTCAATCAATCCTAAACAATTAATGAGCATGCACCTGCGGAACGGCCGTTAAGACACTAACAGCTTACAGATGGTAGGCAATTAAGGTCACGATTATGAAAACTTAGGACACTAAAGAGGCCTTTCTACTGACTCTGAAGAACACCAAAATAAAGATGCCCAGGGTCTCTGCTCATCTGCATGAACGTGCCTTAGGCATGCTGCAAGGAGGCATGAGGACTGCAGATGTGGCCAGGGCAATAAATTGCAATGTCCGTACAGTGAGACGCCTGAGACAGCACTGATCATCCTCGCAGTGGCAGACCACGTGAAACACCTGCACAGGATTGGTACATCCGAACATCACACCTGCGGGACAGGTACAGGATGGCAACAACAACTGCCCGAGTTACACCAGGAACGCACAATCCCTCCATCAGTGCTCAGACTGTCCACAATAGGCGGAGAGAGGCTGGACTGAGGGCTTGTAGGCCTGTTGTAAGGCAGGTCCTTGCCAGACATCACCAGCAACAACGTTGCCTATGGGCACAAACCCACCGTTGCTGGACCAGACAGGACTGGCAAAAAGTGCTCTTCACTGACGAGTCGCGATTTTGTCTCACCAGGGGTGATGGTTGGATTCGCGTTTATCATCCAAGGAATGAGCGTTACACCGAGGCCTGTACTCTGGAGCGGGATCGATTTGGAGGTGGGGGGTCCGTCATGGTCTGGGGCGGTGTGTCACAGCATCATCGGACTGAGCTTGTTGTCATTGCAGGCAATCTCAACGCTGTGCATTACAGGGAAGACATCCTTCTCCCTCATGTGGTACCCTTCCTGCAGGCTCATCCTGACATGACCCTCAGCATCACAATGCCACCAGCCATACTGCTCGTTCTGTGTGTGATTTCCTGCAAGACAGGAATGTCAGTGTTCTGCCATGGCCAGTGAAGAGCCAGGATCTCAATCCCATTGAGCATGTCTGGACCTGTTGGATCGGAGGGTGAGGGCTAGGGCCAGTCCCCCCAGAAATATCCGGGAACTTGCAGGTGCCTTGATGGAAGAATAGGGTAACATCTCACAGCAAGAACTGGCAAATCTGGTGCAGTCCACGAGAGGAGATGCACTGCAGTACTTAATGCAGCTGGTGACCACACCAGATACTGGCTGTTACTTTTGATTTTGACCCCCCCCCCCCTTTGTTCAGGGACATATTATTCAATTTCTGTTAGTCACATGTCTGTGGAACTTGTTCAGTTTGTCTGTTGTTGAATCTTGTTATGTTTATACAAATATTTACACATGTTAAGTTTGCTGAAAATATATGCAGTTGACAGTGAGAGGATGTTTCTTTTTTACGTACCTCAAATACCTCAATTACCTCCCACCCAATTACCAGAGCATACCACCCTGCATCCCACTGCTGGCTTGCTTCTGAAGCTGAGCAGGGTTGGTCTTGGGTGGTCCCTGGATGGGAGACCAGATGCTGCTGGAAATAGTGTTGGGTGGCCAGTAGGAGGCACCTTTTCCTCTGGTCTAAAAAAAAATATCCCAACGCCCCAGGGCAGACATTGCCCTGTGTACTGTAGGGTGCTGTCTTTTGGATGGGACCTTAAAGGGGTGTCCTGACTCTGTGGTCACTAAAGATCACATGGCACTTATCGTAAGAGTAGGGGTGTTAACCACGGTGTCCTGGCTAAATTCCCAATCTGGCCCTCTTACCATCACGGTCACCTAATCATCCCCAGTTAACAGTTGGCTATTTTCCAGGTTGTTGTTGTAAATGAGAATGTGTTCTCAGTCAACTTACCTGGTAAAATAACGGTTAAATAAATACACCTGCACATTGACTTGGTACCAGTGCACCTTGTACAGCCTCGTTATTTTATTGTGAACTATTATAGCTAACTACCTTTTTTTATTTAACAAAATGTTCTTCCTTTTTTGCGTTGTTGGTTAAGGGCTTGTAAGTAAGCATTTCACGGTAAAGTCTACACCTGTTCTATTCGGCGCATGTGACACAACAAATTTGATATTTTATTATATTTTATTCTCAGGGTTTGGGAGTGAACAGTTCGACGGACCGCAGTGTCCTGAAAAGGCGGATCAAAGACATTCACACAGCAGCGGAAAAGGAGCGCAAGGCTCTGGACAAACTGGAACGCCAGAAAGAGAAACAGCGCAAAAAGGAACAGGAACTACGCAGGCTAAACACAAGCTAGACATAACCACCAGATGGCGCTAAATGACCACAGAAATACTCCTGACTAGAAACTGGTGCTGGGGGACCATCTCCAACTTTCACATTATCATGATAGCATTGATGCTAAGTGGAGTTTTGTGCAAAACGTTGGAATTTGCACATAGACTTTTGTACTGTACCTCCGGTTTGGATGTGAGGCTTTGAACCCTGTGATGGGCGGGACAGTGTGTTGTCTATCACTGACACATGATCAATAACAGAATGAAAGCTCCATTAACTTCTTGTCAAACGGCTTTATTTTAGACCAAGATCACGGCAGGACTGTCCATTTCTAATTTGGGTCCAGAGGTGAAAAAGCTTAAAAAACCCGTGTTTGAGACCAATCAATCAGTGGTTGACGCAACATGATAGGTCCCGCCCATATTTGGGTTCACACGTCTCATTCTTCCTGGCTGTGACAAATGTGTTCTTCTTTGTCAATCAGTAAGGTTATCCACCCTTGTGGAAAATGACAAATATTTTGTTACTCGAAATGAATATGTGTTATATGTGACTTCTACACACATTCAATGCATTGACAAAATCATACTTTTCCCATAACATTTGACTGTACTCGCATACAGAACATTCTAGCAAATAACACACTATCAAAACCTAAACCATGGTCTGAGTTATTATAGGAATAATATAATTACAGAAATTAGCATTTATTTATTTTACAAAGAATATAATCACAGAATTGAGCTTTTTTTTTTAAATCTCATAACCACAAGCCAGTAACACCCAACCACATTCATATTGTAGTATGCATCAATACTCTGTAAGCCACTGTCAATGGACAGGAGTTAAACTTGAAGTAACATGAAGATTTGTCCAGGACATTGTCAAGATAAGACGCTGATGAGACAGATGTGCTTTTTGAGCATATTTATAAATACTGTATGTTTGTGGTGTACGTGCATGTTTGTGACGTACGATATTCTGTCTGTTTATGTGTACATATGTGCTATCTGAGGTAATTTATTTGGTAACGACTGTATGGGGATGGGACTGGCTCTCCTGAAAGGAGTCTTCTGAGGTGGCCACTTTAGAATTCTGGGTGTTGTCAATCTTCTGTCTCTACTCCCACGTTGCACCAATCGTCATCTTAGACGTTTTTGTCTTGAGAGACTCGAAGTTTTTGAATCCTGCTGGAACAAGACAAGAAAGACACATCGATCCTCTTTGGAGGATTCAGCGCCCCGTATACTATCCAAGCATACTATCCAAACCGTATTCCCATTTTGCCCAGTTTTCATATGGAATTCTTGGACTGGTTTGTGGTCAGTAGAATCATTGACATGGACATTAGCTCCGGGTTTTACACATACATGATCCTTAGGACTCGTTCCTTGATTTCCGTCCTCCCATGATGCGGTTGGTTCATTTATGTTCAACTCCTGTGTCAAATGGAAATATGTATTAAATATGTTTTAAAATGCAGAATGCATGTCAGCACTCCCAAACTTCTGCTGTGTCTGGTCTCTGGTCTCTCAGTTCAACATGTGGGCTGATTCACACTCGGTTTGTACAACTGATATGCAACGCATCTGATACATCGGGGGTGTGGTTAGAACCCTAACCCAACTCAAAATAACAATGTAGTCCAACTCAAAATAATAGGTTAATCCAATTCAAAATTTGGTAGGATTTGACTATAACAAAACATACACAAAGTAGCACTTGGTTCATCTGGTTTTACAATGGCACTTTATACATGTCACGTTACAAAGTCAACATTCTGGATTTCTTGGTTTACATAGCACAGTAAAAGATCAAGAACACATTGCATGTTAAAAAGAGAACAGGATGAGAAAGGAGGATCTGGAAGCTCCTGTTGATAGTTTCAGTTCTCCACCATGAAACAAGACTTGAAGTCCATACACACACCCACACCCACAGAGAGAGAGAATACAGAGTCTCTAGAAGATCACCAGTAGGTCAGAACGACAGAGCCAATATACAGACTGAGAACAGGTGGAGTTTCACCAAACGGCGCTGATTGCTTTAGTCAAGTGACAACAGTTTGACTAGCATGAGTCATTTGTTTTTCTTGTGTATTACCTTGTAACCTTGAAATGGCTTTTAACATTGTCTCTGTAAACACCACGATAACGTCAAAGAAACACGTCACATCTGTGTGCATTTATAAGGACGGCTTGAACCCACAATCACACTTGGAGGTGTCCATATCCCACTAACCCCAGTGTCCTCGCCTGTAGATAAAAACTCATACAGAACAATTTAACAAGGACCCTGATGATCAAGATGGACCATAGAACACACCCCACCCCTCCTCAAAACCCTATTACCCACACTGCACCTGCGTCTTAAACACGTGACTGATGTCAGCTATACAAAGTGCATTCCCTGGTACACAAAAAGGAGCATAGCATGTTTTAGTGCACTTGTGTGTGTGTGTACATGACATCCACACATCCAGAGTCCCAGAACTGAAGTAATTCACACTGAGGATTAGACACTTAGGGTCAAAGTTCAGCAGGTTGCATTGAAGTGCTACGAGATCGTTCGTTGGCACGGTAGGATTTGCATGTAGAATATTTACATCTGCGATTTAAATAATTAAGTTGTCGTCCAAATCATAAAATAATTGATAAAATAAAGCATTATAAAATAATATATTTATTTTTGTATCATTACATCTATCCTACTGTACTATTGACAGAGTGTGTTGGTTAATCGTACTATGTATGCATTTCTATTCATTCTCCAGGTATAATGGAAGCAGGTGGATTGGCTTTTGGATAACATTTCAACAACATAACAATGGCTAGGCCTCACTCAGAATGCATTGTATCAACGAGCAACGGACGTAGGTGAGGAAACCTGACAAAACAGTCATGTTGTCTTTGTGAAGAAATTGTGTAGGATTTCCTGCAGGACTCCTGTATGAGGTTTTTGACTGTAAGTCGCTTTGGATAAAAGCGTGTGATAAATGGCATATATTATTATATTAAGGGGAAACTCAAGTACTAGACACTGCGGGCCAAAGGAAGCTACAGATGACACTCCACATGGTTCCACGATAAAGATGTCTGTATGTTTGGCTGACTGACTGACATAAATAATAAAAAAACAACTTGAATAAATATATGAAAAACATGAATTTGAACAATGGAGAGAGAGTGTGTGTGTGTGTGTGTGTGTGTGTGTGTGGGTGGGTGGGTGGGTGGGTTGGGTGGAGTAGCCAGAACAACAATCTTTCCCTTTGAACATTCCAAACACAGAAATGTTCCAAAGGGTTTTGCCGCATGCCCTTCTCCCCTAGTGCCAGTGTGTGGCTGGCCCGGCATCAGGCCAGGGTTTGGGGCAGTATCTTCCACACCCTACAGGCTGGCCCATGGAGCCAAGGGGTCCAGGAGATCAGAAAAGGGATGGGGTAGGGGTCCTGCTGGATGAAGGGCTGGGGGGCTGTGATCCCCCCTCTGGAGGGTGGTGGTTGGGGAGAGGGGGGTTAGGTCCGCACCCAGCAGAGGGGCACCCAGAAGGTCTCACGCTCCAGCCGCTCCAGAATGCCTCGGAGTTCTGTGCAGGCGCTGGCTGAGTCCTCCTTGATTAGGACCCGGTCGACCAGGTGGCCATACTGCTGGTCCATCTGCTGGGCTGACTGACGCATTTCCTGCAGGTCCTCATCCTGACAGGTATGGATGGATGGACGGATGGACGGACAGACAAACAGACAGACAGAGGAGAATCAGACAGACAGTCAGACATGAGGAAGCATAAGAGTGAGGAAGGCTATAAAGGTGATATCAGATTAAGGAGAGGAGAAATTAGGAAAGGAGAAAGCATGCCATGCAAAATAAAAGATTGAGTAACAGAAAAAAAGGTTAAATAGCTCATTGATACATTCATGTGAGCACATTTCAGACTCCGCTCACTGTAACAAAAAGAGACAGCAGGTCTCACCGTCACTCGCCCATGATCTCCCCCTGCTGGTGAAGTGGCAGCACTACGACGGCGTCTGCTCTCCGGGACACGCGGCTTGACGAAGATGACATAGGGCCTGAACTCAGATGTCCGCAGCGTCTTCAGAGCCTAAGGGGCCAGGGCACAGTCAGATGCAATTTCACACAGTCTGCTTTGGTTGTCACACAGAGTACACAGGGTTTAGAGAACAGATACTATCAGAGAAATGTCCTCTTGAGATGTCAGAGATGCTACGGATAACTGTGACACAAGCGAATGTGGCAGCCAGCCTGACTGAAACAGGAAGTACTCTCACCAAGAGACCACAGGAGAAACGTCAGGGGCCATCATAGAATAGGGTTTGACACAGACGTTATGACAGAATGGGATATGCTTCACTGCAGAGAATGTGCCTTGGCCCTACCTCTGGCTGCACGTCCACTAGGCACATCTTGTTCTTGGCCTGTACAGAGCGGATAGCCTCTATACTGGTACCATACTGGTTCTCCTTGTACTCCCCATGCTCTATGAACCTGGACACACAGGACACAACTAAGCACGAAACAGACAAAACAAAGCAGAGTACTATAGAGACAGGGACAGTACGGCCCTACAGATCAGCCATATAGTATCAAAGAGAACTCACTTGTTGCTCAGAGCATCTGCGTCAAACYCCAGTTTGGTGACAAAGTGGTATTCCAACCCCTCTTTCTCATGAGGCTTCTTGGGCCTGGTGGTATCTGGAGACACAAGTGATAGGGGGAATATCGGGAAAGCTGTGATGGTTTTACTGGTGTGGCAGTTCTTTACAAGGGTGTCAGAGGGTGTCGCCGTCAGTGTAGAAAGAAGAGGGCGAGATTCAGAAGGTGTAACTCACGCGGTACGGCCACAGCATAGCGATGTGGGTTCTCTGCTATCACCTTCTGTTTCAGCTCATTGATACGAGCTCCCAGGGAGCCTTTGTGCGAGTGAGAGAGAGAGAATGAGAGACAAAGAAAGAAAGAAAGAAAGAAAGGGAGAGAGAGAGAGACAGAGAAACAGAAAGAGATAGCAGAGAGAGGGAGTGACGCAGAGTTATTTAAACAGAACTGTCAGGGACAAATAATCGATATTTGCTGAGAAAAATCCGCATCAACATCAAGTTAAGTCCAACTGATTAGTTACTGGATGCGCCGTTTGTTGTGCACTTTGATTAATTAACTTATCAGAAACCTAAATAGCATTAGGTACTGTAGATAAGACCTCACAGGCCTGGTCAAGCAGACTGACTGCTTAAAGTGAACGAAAATATGTGCTGCGAGATCGGGCTGGTTCTCACAAGCCTACCACACAACTAGAGGAAGTTGCTGTTTGTAGTATTGGCCACTAGAGGGCAGTATCATCAAAGTAGAATGACTCCACACTGCCATAGTCATCCTGAAGCTGTTGTCTTACCGATCAGAACCACCAGGCGGGGTCTCTCGTTGGGCCGGTGCTGGTAGCGAGTCACCTCCTCGTAGGTGGCAAAGTCTGGGTCGGTGGGGTCGCGGCTGGCCGCTCCTCCGAGGGATCCTGACCGCTCCTTTCGGCTCAGACGGAAACTCCTCCTCAGACCCGCTGCACAGGACAGGTAGGTGGAAGGAGCAGGGAGAGCAAAGTGAGGCAGGGAGGCACAGGGTCAAAAGGTCAGATATGATCATCAAGTGATTTGATACACTGTCTAACACATGCTCTTTCTACATCATGAACCGTATTCTCGAAAGGCATTTTAGATAGCGCCTGTGGTTGTTCTCAAACATTTGAAATGCACAATACCAGTGTCCTTTCATATCAGGCTATCATGCAGATCAAACCCTAACGTAACCATACCATTACTATCACGTGTTGGTTATCAAATAACAAAGAAAGTGCAACCCTTGATAATCATGCATTAAAAACCCCCCAGTGAACCGTGTGACCATTAAAACACGAGTGGTAAGCTGTGATCCGTCATTAATCAGTGCGTGGTACTACAGGTTCCGACAGCCCGACCCGTGCTTATCTCTAAGGTAAATGGGCTGCCGGCGGCATTGTGAGATATCGACTGAATCTGCTCATTTACACGCGTGTGTCCAACACGTATCAGTCACATGCAGCTGATATCTGACAAGGGGGTTTAGCAGCTCCACTCGGACAGTGAGAAATAAGCTCTGGGACTGAGAGGGAAGCTGCTATCAACATCTAGCTCTAGCTATCAACACTTCTGCTATCAACATCAAGCTCCCGCCTCTCCTTTCTCGTTTTAAAGGAGACTTGGCTTCTCTCAACGAACAGCTAATAATGCTACAGTAAAGATAAAGGAGAGAGCTTCTTTGCCACGGAAGGACAATGGTCTGGTCTGTAACACATGTAAGAGTATACAGTACTAACGGAGACATGCTGCTTGACAGAGAGCTACAGGAGTGGACCAGGAGGGATAGGGCAGCCGGACTCTGGAGACCACGGTGTAGTGGGAGTGACACGCACACACGCACACACGCAGACCGCACACACAGTCTCTCCAGGCCCAAGGGTGCCCATCCCCCCCTGCCTGCGGACAGTGGGAATACCTGAGGGAACAAGCCGGTAACAGTACCTGAATAAAATTCCCAGGAAAACACCTGGCCACAGGAGGGCGCCACTGCTTTACACTTAGGAGAGACTATAACTGGCATTAGAGCATCACACAAACCAGCCTCGCGCCTCAGTCTCCACACAGGGTGAAACAAGCAGCAAAACGTGCCTGGTTGGTTGAGGGTGCAATGCGTCCAACGCAGCAGGGCCCTCGTAGGGGGTGAGGATACGAGGGGTGCACATCAGCCATAGCAGCAGAGGCAAGAGGCAAGAGGGGAGTCTCAGGGGGATCCAAACACTGCTTCAGTTTGGGGCAAGGCAAGGGTGCTGAGTTTAATCTCCATATATAAGGAGTAACCTGATTGGTTGATGTCAGTGTTCTGTGTCATTACGAAGGTAAACAAACATGTTTACCCCTTTGATTACTGGCACTCAAATGAGGTGTAGACTAATAAAGTTGGTCTTATTGCCATGGGAGGGCAGTGTTTGACTGTCAGCTGTGTTCAGATCACTCCGTGTGCTCTGCTTTTCACTCCAACAGTTTCTGGGGTATGGGGGAAGGGGAGGGGCCTCAAGGTCATGTAAGGGTGAAGGAGGCGAGGGGAGGACAGTGGGAGGGCAGCAGGGGGCTGAGGATTCCGGGAAAAGCGTTATATTGTCGTGCCAATGCAATTTCAGTCTGGATGCAAACGCTATTACCAATCGGTAGCTTGAGGTGTAAATCCAATTGATAACGCTCATTAGCAAGTAGTAACATTTTGAATGCCCTGAAATGACTGCTACTCTGGTGTCTGGGGAACTGATATGAGCCTAATGAGCCTGTTTACTCTGACAGAACGCATAGCAGCCATTGTGTCTCGATATCTACTGGAGATAAAACTGTTTCACGTCTGGCACTCGCACTCTATCACACCCTCTTCAGCACTTTTCTCATTACCCTAATTACGTAACGAGACCGATTTGTTAATGACACCTGAAGGAGTGAGAGACTAAACTCCCCTTTTTCGCCCTCCCTCTTTCATATTAATCTGGTGCTGGAATGCACACTCTCTCCTTCAATACTAGTCTTCCCTATCAAATGAACTGGGATCAGTTCCGTCTCCTCTCAGCATTGTCTCCCCCCGCCACCTCTCTCCTCCACCTCTCTCCTCCTTTCTCATCACTTCCCCACACAGACACCCCAACTCCAGCCAGTCCCACCCTCAGGACATCAACGTTCCCCCAACCCAAAGCGGCATTTCAGTTAGCCAGCAGCACACAACAAGTCCTGAGGACACATAGAACATCAGACGGCAAAAGAGGTAAAGGTGGCCAGAAGAGGAAGACGTGCAGGCCTCCACCTATGTACGTCCATTGAAATAGCCCTCACAATCACAGTCCTCTGTGGGAGGCAAGCAGGGAGAAGAGGGGGCGGGGTGAGCGGAGGGTAAGTAACCTCGAGGAAGGACCAGAGGGGTGGGGAGGGGGGTACAGAGGGTGGGGGGGGTGGGGGGCTGCGGGCCCGAAGCAGGACAGCAGGGTCGGGCAGCGCGGGGCAGCGGGCAGAGGGGTGGGCGCAGGGTAGGTCACTAAGCCAAGGTCAAACAGAGGTTTCAGCAGGACAGGCCCTCAGCCGGAGCCCGCAGCCACTGTGGCAGCCTATGAGGAGTGGGACAGACACCACACAGACACCACGAGCACTTCGGAGGCAGTCGACTGGAAAAGGAACTGGGCTCTTGCGTGTCCAACATGCTTTGTAAATGGACAGCTCACAAAGCTATGGTAGCTAGCATACAAAACCTTTGCAATTACAACTCCAGAACTGCTGAATCAATATTTAATAACCAAGCAATAATATCTGACGTCTCTGAAACTCTGGACATGCAACCAAAAGTGCTGACAATGGTAGATTCACAACTCAAGATACGATTAGAAAATAGCGCTGACAGAGAAAAATGGGGCAGTAGAAAAGACGACAGCAGAGAAGGGAGAGGGAGAACGAGAAATCCTCTGCAAGGAAGAAAACAGGTCACCAAGACACAGTAGAGGAGTGAGGAGAAGAAGGGATAGCAAACTGCAGTAGACAGAACAAGATGATTACAGAGGAGAAGAGGAAAAGAGAGAACAAAATAATAGAAGCTGATGATGATGATATGGAGAGGATGGGTCATTGCTATCTTTAGGCCGTGCTTTCCAGTCTGCAGGCCTGCCTTAGCATTACACACTACAATAAGGTACGGGCTCTCAAAGTATGGCTCTTTAGCATTGCCATAATATGCTTTACGTAATGTTCTTATAAGGTAGGGTAGGTGCTGGTCCCACACTTAACAATATCCTACAAGGTTGGGGCCATATCAGAACATTTTGATAAGATGCTTAAAATAATCTTGAAAATTGATTTTTGGCGTTGTGCCCAGTCCGTTATTAGAACGCACGCACGCACGTACTCACACACACACTGCAATCGCGGTGAATCTCTATTCTGGTCTCGTAGGCTGCCTATAGTGGGGAGGATTTAAGCTGGAAGCAGAGCAGTACAGGACCCATGGGTCTCATCCACCCCCGCAGCACAGGCACACACACACACAACACACACACACACACACAACACACACACACCACACACACACACACACCAACACACACACACACACCACACACACACACACAACACACACACACACACACAACACACACACACACCAAACGAAAGAGAGGACGGCTGAGAGCTTTGATGCCTCTACTAATATACCTTCTAGTACCTGCAAGCAGACAGTAACCGTCCTCTCGTAGTCATGCCAAGCAGTTTCAAAACACGGAGCTCAAATTGTCAAAGGAAGTCATGAGAATATAAGAGTAATATAAGAACATAAACTGTCACCACATGTCCATGTATCTTGATTATGCCTAATTGTGGATGGTTACTAGTATTCTCTGCATGTCCATGTCCTGTCTAATCACGACAGTGGCAATAAAACTAGTGCAGCACTGCCCTCATTCCCTGATCTTGGTTATGTGTGAGTGAGGGGAGAGACAAGAGAGGAGAAAGAGAGAAGAGAGAAGAGAGAGAGGATTGCAGACATCTCTGCACCAGTATACTCACCTTTGTCACATCCCTGGTCATCTGAGGTAAGCAGTGAGGGAAAGGAGGATATGAGAAATCTTTGACAAACAGTTACACAAAAACCCAACGGACACGGGATATTGGTTGTACCTCCTCTCTCCATCTTCTCTAAATAACCTTTTCTAGCAGGTGAGTCGTTGGAGAATGAGAGAAAAAACGTGTGTGAGAGAGAGAGAGAGAGAAAGGGATTTGAGATTTTTGCCAATGAACTAGTAGATTACGGTAGAATGTCATCAGAATCATGTATGGATCATAAACGAAATGGTCTCAGTTCAGCTCTGTTCTATGACGTCATCGAGGGTCGAGCCTCTGACCCACATTAAAAAGCAACCTCAGGAGCTTCTCTAGTGGCAAGGAAATAGAGAGAGAGAGAGAGAGAGAGAGAGAGAGAGAGAGAGAGAGAGAGAAGAGAGAGAGGAGAAGAGAGAGAGAGAAGAGAGAAGAGAGAGAGAGAAGAGAGAGAGGAGAGAGAGAGAGAGAGAGAGAGAAGAAGAGAGAGAGAGAGAGAGAGAAGAGAGAGAGAGAGAAGAGAGAGAGAGAGAGAGAGAGAGAAGAGAGAGAGAGAGATGAAGAGGAAGATATGATGAGAGAGAAGAGTAGAGAAATGATAGGGTAGATGACTGTAGAAACAGGTTAGAGAGAGAGTCCACACAGACATGGGCCTCCATGGTATAGCCGGCTAGCTGACATATTGCTAAGCTCTTGTTGTCTCCCTGGGGCTCAGACCTAATCGGATCGCCTGTGGATTATGGACCACGAAGCGCCACCGCTCTCATTGAACACTCACCTGGCCACTTCTATTCAGACATACCCAATACTATTACCTCACAACATAGAGCAGGAGAGAGACAGAGTGGACAAAATGGACATTGTTACACACTCATCCTGTTAATTGGTTCTAGTCTGTTGTAGTCTCTCTCACTATAGAGACACACTTTGTGCTCACCGGCCAGATGGACCAGACATGAAAGATTAATTCATATCTTTGTGATCCCTCCCTCTCTTCTCCCCCCTCCCAAAGCCATCTCTCACTCTTTTTTCTATTTGTTCCTCCCCCTCTCTCTCTCCCTCTCTCTCTCTCGTCCCTTTTCAAAACACATCCTCATGACAGCAGAGAATAAACAGTCAATACTAATACTCCCGAGGACACCAACTACCAGCAAAAAAAGGGTAAATAAATGTCAACATAAAAACATCTATCGGGTGGAGAAATCTATATCTTATAAAAAACGAACATGAACCATCACTGACAAAGACGTTATACTTCAAAAGAGATGCTTGCGCTTCAGTTTGATATTGGGTACAACAGCGAACACTTGTCTGTATATCTGTACACTCTTAGAAAAAAGGGTTCCAAAAGAGTCCTTTGGCTGTCCCTATAGGATAACCATTTTGGGTTCCATGTAGAACCCTCTGTAGAAATGGTTCTTCATGGAACCCAAAAGGGTTCTACCCGGAACCAAAAGGGTTCTACTTGCAACCAACGAAAGGTTCTTCAAAGGGTTATCCTATGGGAACAGCCGAAGAACCCTTTCAGGTTATTGATAGCACCTATTTGTGGACACTTACAGGTGGGATTTTTAGGGGATTTAGGGTTCGGAAGTGTGCCCGTTTTTACCCGGTAAGCCAGCCGTCTGAGAAAATGTACAGAGGAGGACAGAAAGAGAGAATAAATAATAGAGAGAGAGAGAGGGGGGGGGGGAGAAAGAGAGAGACCAGGACAGTGTCAGAGAGATAAACAGAGATAGGAGGAAAAGAGGCGGTGAAGGAGGGAGGCAAAGAGATTGAAAAAGAAGATTAGACCATGAGAGAGACAGAGAGATATAACACATACTGACCCCTGCCTCAAATGTGTTTTCAGTGAAAGAAGCAAAGCTAGTATGAGAGATTAAACCCATGGCTTGGCTGAGGTTCCCCTCTCTGTATTTCAGCCACCACGATTAATCCAACACAGTGTGAGTGTTTGAGTGTGTGTGTGTGTGTCCGCAATCAGGCTGCAGCCGCCGGTATCACTCCCCCCTGCTTAGCTAAGATGAATACAGAGTGGGCAGTGGGTTGGGGCTTGGGTGTGTTTATACCCCCAATGCAGAGCACCCCCACACGTTTACATATTCACCCTATTGAGGGATTATGACACTGACATAATGGAGCGTTCCCATTCAATCCTATATTTAGATCCATGTGTTAAGATCCAAGCGGCTCTGATACTTGATTTAAAAACACATTTGACCCCTGAAAGTGGAGCACATGAATATGGAACAGATAGAGACAGCTCTATGGCGATATCMGCYCTGTTMTGAAAYCAATTCAGTCCACATACTGCACKTYATATAAGAGTCCTACAGTARATGRATAAGAGGCATAATGTGACACAGTACAGTACAACCACTAGGCTTGATCMGATCATTTTCATATTGTARTTAGACTCTTCTCTGAGCTATGAGCTAYCACCTGTCCATGGACCTCTCTGCCTATAGMCTCACCTCTCCTGGAAGAGTTTGGAGGGYATGAGTCCAGCKCGGAGGTTGCTGTCGCCCACCCGTTTGGCCTGCCACCAGGTGGGGTCGTCCTGTGTTACCACCTGCAGGATGTCACCTCGCTTGAAGGGAAGTCCCGCCTCCTGACAGGGCGTGGCCTTGTCATCAGCAGGGATGTAGTCAAACAGGGCCCTCATGTAGACCTGAGAGACCACACACACACACACACACAACTGTTAAACCATCTCAGAAATACATACGGTATGTACAGAAAATAATTGACAGATCACCTCAAACTAGAGAGAGGGAAAGTGATGCTTTTGTAAATAGATTTCAGAGTCTATCTGTGAAACTCGAGTCACATGACTTGGACTCGAGTCAGAAATATGATGACTTGCAACTCGACTTTGACACCAATGACTCGTAACTTGACTTGCACTTGAGCCTTATGACTCGACCTGACTTGATACCCTCCCCAAGCCCAAATATAAAAAATTATGCTATTAAAAAAAGTGTGCAGAGCATCAACTCTTCATTTAACGGATTACAGTTTGAATCGGACAGCAGCCAATCAATTTGTGCCTGCTGAGAAAAAGTTGTGCGTGGCAGTGCAGAGGAACGTCGGTGGGTGAATTCAGATGGAGCCCTTGGAAAGATGATACCCAAAATTATTATTTTCGGATATAAAGTCGACGCTGTATCAACAAAAAATGGATTGCAACTTCAAAACACGCGGGAAGAAAATTACAGACGGAGGCGCAACAATTTCCAACTTTGTTTGACATTAGAAGCTGCACAAAGAACGGTAAGTCGTGGCTAATAGAGCCGACAGCTATCCATCACACGAGGTTGTGTGTTTATGAGTGTGTGTAACTTGTTTCTTTTTGCTGGCTTGTGACGTCTGGAGCCTGTATTGTTATGTGCCCTCCTCACTGCTTGCCTAGATTAGACAGATTGACTCGCCACCCCGCTGTTTGGAGCTGGAAAAGATCAAATGAGCACATTTGTGGCAGAGTGCCTCCTAGAATGGTTGTGTACTCTTCCTAACCTGCTGATTACGGCGAGTGCTTGAACCTCTGATTGTGTTTATGCTTCACACAAATCCCACCATCCCCCTCTCTGCTGTCCTCCGCAGTTTTGAGCTTTCTCCTTTGATAATGAAAAACGGCGGTTTATTTCATCTGAGGCACCGCATTCAGATTCAGTTTTCCAGATAGAAATGCAATACATAGATCTGTACTCGATTCTCTATTCTACATGGCAAAGGCTGTTGTAGGTGATGTATTTCTATGCAACCACCCCGCACGACCCGACCCAGCCTACCACGTCTCTCCCGCTGTTACAGAGGGGGGGGGGGGGTCTTTCTACCCATGTATTTCCATGGAAAAGTAATACATTTATAGATATTTTTTTAATCATTCATGATTTGCGTAAATGTAATATACTAACTATTACTCTACTTGTTAAAAATATGAAGTGGTATTACATTTGGCGAAGAGGACATTATGACTTGTTTAGGATTCGAAACTCAAAGTTCAGGACTTGAGACTTGACTTGGTACTTGACGGTCTTGACTTGAGACTTGACTCAGATTTGCCTGTCTTGACTTGGGACTTGACTTGGGACTTGAGTGCTAAGACTTGAGACTTACTTGTGACTTGTAAAACAATGACTTGGTCCCACCTCTGCTATATATACAAAAGTATGTGGACACTCCTTCAAATGAGTGGATTTGGCTATTTCAGCCACACCCATTGCTGACAGGTGTATAAAATCTAGCACACAGCCATGCAATCTCCACAGACAAACATTGGTAGTAAAACGGCCTTACTGGAGAGCTCTGTGACTTTCAATGTGGCACCGTCATAGGATGCCACCTTTCCAACAAGTCAGTTCGTCAAATTTCTGCCCTGCTAGAGCTGCCCCGGTCAACTGTAAGTGCTGTTATTGTGAAGTGGAAACGTCTAGGAGCAACACCGGCTCAGCCGCAAAGTGGTAGGCCACACAAGCTCACAGAACGGGACCACCGAGTGCTGAAGCGCATAGCGTGTAAAAATTGTCTGTCCTCGGTTGCAACACTCACTACTGAATTCCAAACTGCCTCTGGAAGTAATGTCATCACAAAAACTATTTGTCGGGCGGGTCATGAAATGGGTTTCCATGGCCAAGCAGCCGCACACAAGCCCAAGATCACCAAGCTCAATGCCAAGAGACGGCTGGAGTGGTGTAAAGCTCACCACCATTGGACTCTGGAGCAGTGGAAACGTGTTCTCTGGAGTGATGAACTACGCTTCATCATCTGGCAGTCTAATGGACAAATCTGGGTTTGGTGGATGACAGGAGAACACTATATGCCCCAATGCATAGTGCCAACTGTAAAGTTTGGTGGAGGAGGAATAATGGTCTGGGGCTGTTTTTCATGGTTCGGTCTAGGCACCTTAGTTCCAGTTTAAGGACATCTTAACGCTACAGGATACAATGAAATTCTAGACAATTCTGTACTTCCAATTTTGTGGCAAACAGTTTGGGGAAGGCCCTTTCCTGTTTCAGCATGACAATGCCCCATGCAAAAAGCAAGGTCCATACAGAAATGGTTTGTCAAGATTGGTGTGGAAGAACTTGACTGGCCTGCACAGAGCCTTTAACTCAACCTCATCAAACACCTTTAGATGAATTAGAACTCAGACTGCAAGCCAGGCCCAATCGCCCAACATCAGTGCCCGACCTCACTAATGCTCTTGTGGCTGAGTAGAAGCAAGTCCCTGCAGCAATGTTCCAACATCTAGTGGAAAGCCTTCCCAGAAGAGTGGAGGCTGTTGTAGCACCAAAGGGGGGGACCAACTCCATATTAATGCCCATGATTTTGAAATGAGATGTTCGACGAGCAGGTGTCCACATACTTTTGGTCATGTAGTGTGTCTGAAACACGTCTCGAATTACACCTACACATCTCAGTGCATGTTGGCACAAACTGTTTTAATTCCTCTGCCATTGACTCTACTGCTGTATGTGTGAGCCTGAACCCAGGTTGTATTCTGACCCTTCCTCCATTCCAGAGCAGCTGTGTCTGTGTTTGTCTGCACTGAGCGTGCCCAGACCGTTGTGTTGTGTTCCTCACCTTGCTCTCCTTCAGACGGTCCTCCTCCTTAACGGCTGGGATTATCTTCAGGGTGATGGAGCCCTGAGACTGGGACTGAACAGCAACACACAGAGAGGAGCAGGATGTTAGCTACACAGAAATACACATCTTCCCAACAGAGTTGATGCTGCATGCATTGCCAACAGAAATCAAGGGAAAACAGCGCTGCTGGAGCTGGTGGTCTAAAATAATAGGAAGACATGACGTATTCTACTCTAGTCTCACCAGAAGCTGACTGATCTCATCAGGCCTCTTGTGAATGATGGAGATGCCGTTAACCTCCCGTAGCTCGTCTCCTACATGGACCAGTCCTGGATGGAGGGGAGGAGGTGGTGAGGGGAGACAACAGGCGAGCTGGAGTAGAGATCTATGCATGTGTTCCAAATGGCACTCTATTCCCTAAATGGCACCCTATTCCCTATATAGTGCACTCCTTTTGACCAGGGCCTATAGAATCTGGTCAAAAGTAGTGGGCTGTATAGGGATTAGGGTGCCATTTGGGTTGCACACCGTATCGTGTATCGAGGAGATCTTGCACAGCACTGTATCAGTAGCAGGTGTACTATATCAATCATGCCACTATTAACTGGGATGAGATATGGACAATAGGGCTTGGGAGTGGTGGTATCACTCTCTTCAGTCATGATCTACTGCAGTCACATCATTGAAACCTGACAAAGAGGGATGAGCGATGGGATCAATTCATCTCATTACCGCACAGAGGGAGAGAAGGGGAGGGAGGGCAGAGAGGGAGAAAGGGAGAGAAGGCGAGAAGGAGGGAGGGTAGAGAGGGAGAGAGGGTGAAAGGGAGAGAAGGAGAGAAGGAGGGAGGGCAGAGAGGGAGAGAAGGAGAGAAGGAGGGAAGGAGAGAAGGAGAAGGAGGAGGGTAGGAGGGAGGGGTGAGGAGAGGAGGAAGGAAAGGAGGAAGGCAAGGAGGAGAAGAAGGGTAAGGGAAGAAGGGTAAAGATCAAGAGGGAGAGAAGAGGAGAGAAGGAGAGGAGGAGGTTCAGAGGGATAGGGAAGAGAGAGGAGAGAGGGAGAGAGGAGGGAGGGCAGAGAGGGAGAAAGGGAGAGAAGCGAGAAGGAGGGGAGGGTAGGAGAGGGAGAGAGGGTGAAAGGAGAGAAGGAGAGAAGGAGGGAGGGCAGGAGGGAGAGAGGGTGAAAGGGAGAGAAGGAGAGGAGGAGGGAGGGTAGAGAGGGAGAGAGGGAGAAAGGGAGAGAAGGAGAGAAGGAGGGAGGGCAGAGAGGGAGAGAGGGTGAAGGGAGAAGGAGAGAAGGAGGGAGGGTAGAGAGGGGAGAGAGGGAGAAAGGGAGAAAGGGAGAGAAGGAGGGAGGGCAGAGAGGGAGAAAGGGAGAGAAGAGAGAAGGAGGGAGGGCAGAGAGGGAGAAAGGGAGAGAAGGAGGGAGGGTATCGAGGGAGGGCAGAGAGGGAGAAGGAGGGAGGGCAGAAAGGGAGAGAGGAAAAAGACAGGCATAAGCACATAATGTACAGTACAGAGAACAGACAGATGGTAATGCCCCTTTTTCTATGTAACGACCCCCCCCCCCCACACACACACACACACACACACACTACACACACACACACACACTACACACACTAAACACACACCAAACATATTAAAGACACGCACGTCTCAGATGGTATTTCCATGGTAACAGCAGCGGTCAGCTCGTTGGAGAGAGAGTGTGTAATGTGTGATATGTGACTCTCAGGGGAAAGACAGAGCACAGCTTCAAACAGCCTGATAACGACGGAGATCCTCGTCTGTCTGTCTGTCTCTCTGTCTACCATTATCTCTCTCTCTCGCTATGCTGCTGCTTTAATCTCTGCAGCATCTCGGAATCATCAGTGGAGGATTCTCCCAGCTGCAGTTTCTACACAGGATGTTACCGTTCAAATGTATATCCACTGACATACTTTAGGCTACAGTATACTGCTGCCTAGAAGGCCATTTATATCCAGACCTCTGATTAATTGTCGAAGTTACATCGTCTCGGTTAGCCATGCTTTCAGACATATTATGTCTGACAATATTATCTGAGCAGTCCATAGATCTCAGTTGACAGACCAACAAAAACGTACTGTCTTGTCTGTGCAAGTTACAGAGGAAGGGGATGATGAATCAGGACGTGTCAGACAGTGTGGGTTAAGACCAGACACAGAGAGGGACAGGATGGGACTGAATCACTCACCACTCCGGTCTGCAGCCCCGCCCCTCATGATGCGGGCCACGATCACAGACCCTGTGGTCTCATCCCGTCTGATGGTGGCCCCCTGGAACAGAGAGAGATGGATGTTTCCTCCTCCCGGGATTGTATCCTCATTCGTCCCATCTATTCTTTCTGTTCCTTCCTTGTATTCTTTTGTTTTCTTTACAATCAACCAATCAATCAACACAGCCCCAGTCCCACTTCGCACTTCCCCCACCCCTATATCTCCTCATCCCCTCATCCTCCCATCCTCTACAATTGTATCTCTTCTCTCTGTCATCCTCTCTGTTACAATGACTCACCAGTGGTTCCTTGTTCTTGACCAGTCTGACAATCTTCACTGACTCCTCCTCCAGCTCGTCCTCGAAGTCGTCAGGCAGTGGTGGCAACACGGGGTCAAAGTTCTTCTGGGCAACCGTGTCATGAACTGACAAAACTGCCTGATGGGAGATGACAGAGAGAGAAGGATTAATGTTAGAATTGCAGAACTGCATTCTGAGCAGTGGTGTAAAGTACTTAAGTAAAAATACTTTAAAGTACTAAGTCGTTTTTTGGGCTATCTGTACTTTACTTTACTACATTCATAAAGAAAATGATGTACTTTTTACTCAATACATTTTCCATGACATCTAAAAGTACTTGTTACAGTTTGAATGCTTAGCAGGACAGGAAAAGGATCACACACTTATCAAGAGTGGTCATCCCTACTATCTCTGATCTAGGGGACTGTCACGTGTATTCCCTCTCTGGCCTCTGGGTCACCAGACTGTTGATTATTACACGCACCAGCCCTTATTGACAGTCACCTGGACTCCATCACCTCCTTGATTACCTGCCCTATTTACGTCACTCCCTTTGGTTCAGTCCCCAGGCGTGATTGTTTCTGCATCTGTCTCTTGTTCTGTTCATGTTTGTTTATTTATTAAATGTATTCACTCCCTGAACTTGCTCCTTTCGACTCGCAGCGTACATCGTTACAGGGACTCACTAAACACATGCTTTGTTGGTAAATTATGTCTGAGTTGGAGCGTGCCCCTGGCTATCCATAAATAAAAAAATAAAAAATTGAAAATGTGGCCTTCTGCTTTGCTTAATATGAGGAATTTGAAATGACTTATACTTAAGTACATTTGAGCAATTAGATTTACTTTTGATACTTAAGTATATTTAAAACCAAATACTTTGAGACTTTTACTCAAGTAGTATTTTACTGGGTGACATTCACTTTTACTTGAGTCATTTTCTATTAAGGTATCTTTACTTTTACTCCAGTATGACAATTGGGTACTTTTTCCACCACTGATTCTGAGTGTACCAAACATTAGGAACACTTTTGTATACTTAGTGTACATAGAGGTTGACACAGATTGAGCGATCCAATACAAATGGATGCATGAATAGCCACCCCACCTTCCATAACCAGGTCTCTCTGTGTGTATTGGGTGTTTTGTTTACCTTCAGATGGGGGGACGTCAACAGCTGTAGGAGTTCCTTCTCCTCAACACTCATTGGTCCACTCTGCAGCTCCTCTGCCACCTGCCGCCAAATCACAAGAGAGCTGTCAGTCAGACCATGACCTCTGACCTGGTATTAACCTGTGTGTTCAACAGTGTGGGCTTGGGATATAACTGAAAAATGTAGCAGATATATACTGAAAGTGTAGCAGACTGTTAGTAGTCTGGAATAGAATCCACAAATATAGATATATATACTGTAGAGTTGCACGGCTGTTGCCAAAAGCAGCAATAAACAGAGTGTGCTTGCACACACACAAATACACACACAGGAGAATAAACAGCCAGGACTTATGGCTCAGCACTTTCCCACTTAACTGGCGCGAGGAGAGAGAGGAGAGGCAGGATGTGGAGAGAGTCTCATTAGTGTTTAGATGAATCAGCAATTTCAGACCACAACACATTACCGCACGGTAACCTAATAAATCTCCGTACCTTACTACCTGCATCTACCGCTCCTCGGTCCTCGGCAAACACACTGGGACTGACTCTATAGGACGGGCGCTTCACACTTTGGCAGTGTGTGTGTGGTGTGTGTGTTCCTTGTGTTTGTGTGTGTGTCTGTGTGCGTGCGTTCTTCAACTTACATCCTCAGCCAAGGACGCGGCGCTGTGAAGGACAGGTGTAGGACTCTGGCGCTCGTACTGTCTCAGCTTCTCATGGATCTGCAACACGCAGCCAATCACAGGAGAGGTCAGGGAGGTCCAACACACACGCACGCGCACATACACAAATTAAACAACATAAGGTGTACCATAACTTCCATTAACATTGGCAACGTTGCCACCCAGCAGGGGTGCAACTTTCACTGGGGATGGTGGGGACATGCCTCCCCCACATTCTGAATTTGTATTTTGGTCCCCCTGGGTTTTATAATTGGAATGTGATACAAACGAGGCCACGATGTGCTTTAGGACCATGCGGACACCTCTGAGCGGTCAGGTAGGCTGTTTGGAGTGTTTATCCAACTGGATAAAATATATATATATATATATGCAGTACCAGTTGAAAGTTTGGACACACCTACTCATTCCAGGGTTTTTCTTTATTTTTACTATTTTCTACGTTGTAGAATAATAGTGAAGACATCAAAACCATGAAATTACACATATGGAATCATGTAGTAACCAAAAAAGTGTTAAACAAATCAAAATATATTTTATATTTGAGATTCTTCAAAGTAGCCACCCTTTGCCTTGATAATAGCTTTGCACACTCTTGGCATTCTCTCAACAAACTTCATGAGCTGCTGCTCCAGTTTCAACTGTTCTGCCTGCGGCTATGGAACCCTGACCTGTTCACCAGACGTGCTACCTGTCCCAGACCTGCTGTTTTCAACTCTCTAGAGACTGCAGGAGCGGTAGAGATACTCTGAATGATCGGCTATGAAAAGCTAATTGACATTTACTCCTGAGGTGCTGACCTGTTGCACCCTCTGCAACCACTGTGATTATTATTTTTAGACCCTGCTGGTCATCTATGAACATTTGAACATCTTTGCCATGTTCTGTTATAGTCTCCACCCGGCACAGCCAGAAGAGGACTGGCCACCCCTGGTTCCTCTCTAGGTTTTTTCCTAGATTCCGGCCTTTCTAGGGAGTTTTTCCTAGCCACCGTGCTTCTACACCTGCATTGCTTGCTGTTTGGCGTTTTAGGCTGGGTTTCTGTACAGCACTTTGACATCAGCTGATGTAAGAAGGGCTTTATAAATACATTTGATTGATTGATTGATTGATAGTCACCTGGAATACATTTAAATGAACATTTATTTTGGCTGGGGGCAGTATTGAGTAGCTTGGATGAATAAGGTAGCCAGAGTAAACTGCCTGCTACTCAGGCCCAGTTGCTAATATATGCATATTATTAGTAGCTTTGGATAGAAAACACTCTGAAGTTTCTAAAACGGTTTGAATGATGTCTGTGAGTATAACAGAACTCATATGGCAGGCAAAAACCTGAGAAAAAATCCAACCAGGAAGTGGGAAATCTGAGGTTTGTAGGTTTTCAACTCATCGCCTATCGAATATACAGTGGGATATTGGTCATATTGCACTTCCTAAGGCTTCCACTAGATGTCAACAGTCTTTAGAACCTTGTTTGATGCCTCTACTGTGAAGGAGGGGGGAATGAGGGCTCTTTGAGTCAGGGCTCTGGCATAGTGCCATGAGCTGACTACGCGTGTTCACGTGAGAGAGTTAGCTTGCGTTCCATTGCATTTCTGAAGACAAAGGAATTCTCCGGTTGGAACATTATTGAAGATTTATGTTAAAAACATCCTAAAGATTGATTCTATACTTCGTTTGACATGTTTTTCTACGAACTGTAATATGACTTTTCATCTGAACTTTCGCATGGACTTGCCCGCGCGTCGTGAGTATGGATTGTGTACTGAACGCGCAAACAAAAGGAGGTATTTGGACATAAATGATGGACTTTATGGAACAAATCAAACATTTATTGTGGAACTGGGATTCCTGGGAGTGCATTCTGAMGAAGATCATCAAAGGTAAGTGAATATTTATAATGCTATTCTGACATCTGTTGACTCCACAACATGGCAGATATCTTCATGGCTTGTTTGGGCTCTGAGCGCTGTACTCAGATTATTGCATGGTGTGCTTTTTACGTAAAGTTTTTTTGAAATCTGACACAGCGGTTGCATTAATTAAGGTGAGGTTTATCTAAAGTTCCATGTATAATACTTTTGACTGGTACTGTATATATATAGTTATGTCCCCCCCACTTCTAAAACAAAAGATGCGCCCCTGCTACCCAGTCTTATGTGTACCTTCATGAGGTAGCCCAGGCTTTTCTCACTGAAGACGTCTTTGAGGAAGACCATGTCCTCCTTGTGGTTGGCATCAGGACGCAGCTGGGATGTCAGAAGGGCCAGAGTCTCGTGCAGGCCTGCGGAGGAGGAGAGGAGGGAGGGTGAAGGAACTGGGATACGTTTTTGTTTACATCCTCAGATCGGACTGAGTAATGCAATCTATAATAATAGATACCATTCAGCAGACACTTTTATCCAAAGAGATTTTCAGTCAAAACCCGCTACCCTGGACAACTGAGCTACATAGTAAGCCTGGGATTCGATTTTGATCCATAAAGGTTGCAGCATGTGTGGTGTATTTAATCTCACCTGTGCCTGCTGAGAGAACCGGCATGGCTTCTTTCATGGGTCAGCAAAAAGGTGAGGCCTGGCAGAGAGAAGCAGAGAAAATGGATGAAAATGAGTCACATACTCCCTTTAGTTCTCTTCATCTCATACACACTGTGTTATTCCTAAAGAGAATGTCACTGGGTTGAAAACTGTTTAAGGGTTTAAGGGTTTTGCAGACAATTTTAGGTGATCCTAAAAGTGCTGCATACTCCAATGATGTGTGTACCTCCGTGTGTGTGTGTGTGTGTGTGTGTGTCTGGAACAGATGTGCTGGGATCTGGAGAGCGGTAGACTCTTAATGGTGCCAGTACATCCTCTATAGACAGGTTCTAGCCTGCGTCTTAGACTTCCTGTGCAGTAACCAGCCAACGCCTCACCTCAGTGTGTGTGTATGTGTGTGTTAACAAGATAGAGACGCAAAGTAGCGTGATACATTCTCAAAGCCGGGCACCATTCATCACATTGACTGCTAGCACCGTGTCCGCTGTGCTGTGGGCTCCAGGGTATGCAAAGGAAGCTTTGTTTACGTGTGTGTGTGTGTGTGTGTGTGTGTGTGTGTGTGTGTGTGTGTGTGTGTGTGTGTGTGTGTGTGTGCGTGTGCGTGCGCGTGTGCGTGTGTGTGTGAGAGGGGTGAGTGATTGAGTGACTGTGTGTGTGTGTCTGCTGAATCTGTCCTTTCTGCTTCGTCTGTCCACTAACACCAACAACACAACCACATCCTTTACACTCAAGTCTGCTGTCCGCTGTGGGAGAATCATGACGATATACCCCTTTAAACAGCCATTCCTTCACTGTCAAACTAACAATGAATGCCCATAAAGCTCCCTGGTCTGTTGGCAGGGAGAATTACGGCATATCCTGGATGAAGCAAAATGCTTATATAAAACGAAATATACCCCTCAAAATATAACAAATACTGCACATACTGAAACTAGAACATTCTCCCAAAACAGATGTTATATTGTGTTTACTTCTAAAGTACACTCTTAGAGAAAAAGGTGCTAAGTAGAACCATCTAGTTCTCCCTAGAACCCTTCATGTCGGGTTCTTTAGAGAACGCCCTGTATATGGTTCTACCTAGAACCCTTGAAGGGTTCTACCGAGAACCCTTTTATCTTTGGAGGGTTCTTACTAGAACCCTCTATGAAAGGAGCTATAAATCTGCAAACAGTGATTGTGCCCATAGAAATAGATGTGGCGCATGCTCATGGAGGGCGCTGGATGTTCCCCAATGCTGGAAAGGGGGCCTGAGTGAAAAAGTTTGGGAACCCCTGACCTAATACAGGGGTGTTAGGAATCTCCTGGTTTACAGGCTACATCAGTCCTGCAAGTAACATTATGCTGGCTTGCAAAGTGATGTTTAATTCCTATTGGAATCCAGCCAGAGTTAGGATATCCAACAAGTGGAATTTTAAATCACCCGCAACCTCTATTCAGAATGACTGCCATGGTAGAAAAGATTAAATACTGAGACTATCTCAGTCATCTTAACTGGAAAAACCATCTCAGTAACGGGTGCAATAAGTCCAACTAACAGATTGGACTAGTTTAAAAAAACGTATGCTCTTTATCTCTGTGTAGCATAAAATGTATCAATCAATCAACGTACATGCAAACACACAGACATTAAAACAAACAATTCTGAAATTCACCTTGCAATAGAGCATGCTGGGAAAAGCAGAACCCTTCTTGCTTTCCAAAGAATCATCAAAGAACCCTTTCTTCCAAAAACGTGCCTTAGGATGTTAAAGGTTCTAGTTAGAACCCTTGTCTTCCAAAACGGGTTCTTCATATCAAAACAGTTCTTGGGAGAACCCTATCCCTCCGCAAAGAACCCTTCTGGAACCTTTTTTTAAAGAAGGTTCCAGAAGAAGAAAAAAAACACTGATTCCAATACAGCATCAGCATATTTCTCCCAGCTCCCCCAGCCCTCTCTCTTCCCCCTCTCCTCCTGGGGTAACCCAGGCATACGGTAGAATAATGTACGGTAACGCAGAGTAATATTACACCAGGCCTACGGATCAATCCCCATCTTCACTCCTCTTTATGCACTCCATCTTTTAACCTGCCTACATCACAGATAGCCACCCGGTATACGCTCTCCCAGACTACTGTGTCCCAAACGGCACCCTATTCTCTATATGGTCCACTACTTTTGACCACAGCCCTATGGGCCCTGGTTGAAAGTAGTGCACTATTGGAATAGAGTGCCATTTGGAACGCATATCTAGACTGTGGGCGGCATAGTGTCACTGTACTGTAGACTATATTCAGCCACTGTTGCCAGCAAGGCCCGTGTTAACACTGATGCCACCACTACAGCCACAGCTGATTCAATACTATTGTAACGCTGTTGCAATTCAACTAACAGTTTTACAGGCTTGAATAAACAACAATGACCACTTCTGCAAGTGCATCTTATGCATCTAAATTACCCCCATTACACCCATAAAAACACAGACACGCACACACACACACAGGCAGATCCACTCACAGGTCGCACTCACACTCACAGGTCGCACTCACACTGCCAGGCAGGCACTTCAAACAGTGCATCACCTCAGCCAACCAGCTAGACAGACAGAGAGATAGAGAGATAGAGGGAGAGAGAGAGAGAGTGTGTGAGAGAGACATTTTAAATGAGATTTGAAATGTCTTTATTCCTTTGGAACTTTTGTGTAATGTTTACTGTTCATTTTTTATTGTTTATTTCACTCTTGTATTATTATCTATTTCAATTGCTTTTGGCAATGTTAACATGTGTTGTCCATGCCAATAGAGCCCCTTAAATTGAATTGAATTGAGAGAGGGAGAGAGAGAAAGGGGAGAGAGAGAAAGGGAGCTGGAGGGGAAGAGGGGAAAAGAGGAGGTAGGCGGCAGAGCAAGTGGACGGAGAGATGGATGGAGGTGCTTGTCACTCACCTGCGAGGGTGTTGATGCTAAACTTCCATGTCAAACCAAAATAAAACACAGTATAGGGTTGGATAACAATGCATTGCCCCGTTCTCTCTCTCTCATGCAAAAGACTGACACATCCATGGCCCACTTTCACATCTCTCTTGGCAGAAACAGAGCTTCCACTCATGGAAACGGTTATACAGCATAATATACGTGACATATAAAAGCTGCATTTTATGTTTTATAAGGACAGGCGCCATGCAGCTCTGCATGCACAATAACTAGTGAGGTGGAGAGTTCTTCATGTACGGTTTAAGCGGGTACAATAATAGCTCTTTACAGGTCCAGCGCTGCAACCCCGAGTGTATTCTCCTAGTGTGCTTCAGATCCTTCCTCACCGTGCTGCTGCGATGCTCCATCATTACAGCAGGCTTAACTCCTACTGAGACAGCAACCAGCTCATGAATTATGAACAGAGAGAATGAAACAGTGGGAGAGGGATGGAGAGATGAGAGAATGAGGAGGTTAGGAGGGAGGGAGGAAGGATGGATGCCTCTTTCTTGTTTAGTACCTACTGTGAGAATAGAAACTTCTATTCCCAAGTGCCACACTACAAGGGTGGCCATTGTTCACTAAGAAACTGAAGACAACAAGAAGAAACACGAACACAATTCTTTCTTGGAGATCCACCAGAATGACAGTCGGTAACAATCTAACTGAAGCAGTATACATAAGAAATAAGGCCCGAGGAGGTGTGGTATATGGCCAATATACCACGGCCAAGGGCTGTCTTAAGCATGACGCAACGCGGAGTGCCTGGACACAGCCCTTAGCCGTGGTATATTGGCCATATACCACAAACCCCCAAGGTGCCTTACTGCTATTATAAACTGGTTACCAACGTCATTAAGGCAGTAGAAATACATGTTTTGTCCTACCCGTGGTACACGGTCTGATATACCACGGCTGTCAGCCAATCTGCATTCGGGGCTCTAACCACCCAGTTTATAATCAAGGACAACTCGTGACAAAACCCAGCATGAGAGCTTCAACATCAACGTTCACTTACATGTGTTATTACGTGCCTATTACCTACGATGGGTATGTAATCCTTTTAAAAGTTCCCCTCCTCCCTCTAACCGCTTTTTTGAACAGCAGAGTCAGTGGATGGGGACCAGAAATAGAGAGATCATTTTCTTATGTGCAGAGACTGAGATGAATGAAGACAGGGTGTGAATGCCTAATAAATCTAAGCACAAAGACAGCCGAGAGAATTGGCGCTGCAGAGAGAAGAGAGGAAAGACAGGCTCACAGTGCCTCCAACACACTTATCATCCTCTCAAATGAACATGTGAAAAACCACGCAGTCACAAAGATACACAAAAAATATGAGGTTAGAAAGAGAAAGGGCCTCTAAGACGTGCACACAGAAAGACACCTGAGGACAGGACAGGGAAACACGCACAAACAGAGAGACATGCACACACACACAGCGCTTCGCAGGCCCACGTGGTGCCTTAGCAAGGTAGCAGAAGCATCAGTACCTTAGGTCGTAACCAGGCGATAATGAGGGTGTTGATTAGAGGCCTGGGAATACCTGACAACTCACAGGAGGCTGCTGAGGGGAGGACGGCTCATAATAATGGCTGGATTATAGTGAATGGACTCGTATCATGAGTTTGACACCATTCCATGTATTCCTTTCCAGCCATTACTATGAACCCGTCCTCCCCAATTAAGGTGCCACCAACCTCCTGTGCTGACAGCAAGGTTGTAACCTTGGCCTGGGTAGACCTGCAACAGCCTCAGCCTCTCTCTTGGAACAGCAGGGGTCTCCTAGTCTGACAGGCACCATACTGTGTGACAGACACCATACCGTGTGACAGGCACCGTACCGTGTGACAGGCACCGTACCGTGTGACAGGCACCGTACCGTGTGACAGGCACCGTACCGTGTGACAGGCACCGTACCGTGTGACAGGCACCGCACCGTGTGACAGGCACCGTACCGTGTGACAGGCACCGTACCGTGTGACAGGCACCATACTGTATGACAGGCACCATACTGCTCTACAACCCCATCGCCCCAGGCAACGAGATACAGGGGTCATAGGCTTCCACATCTGCATTGCTCGCTGTTTGGGATTTTAGGCTGGCTTTCCGTACCGCACTTTGTGACAACGGCTGATGTAAAAAAGGCTTTATAAATACATTTGATTGATTGATAGGCTAGAGTATGCCCCGGAAGAAACATCAGCAGAACATTGTCATCATCGTCTTCATTTTAACCACCAACCACATCAAAGACTACAATCCATACCATAGCATAGATTATAAGGACTCTACTAGATTTAACGGAATAGAACAGAAGCCAGCACACTGGATAGGAGCAGTGTGAAGCAGAGGACAAATGAGTAGGGGACCATCCCTAGGTGAATATGAATGTATAGCGTCTTTACAGCAGTGAGAGGAGCTTGGTGCCCCACTGCACATAACTGCACATAACATAATGTTGTCTATCTGTCTCTCTGCTATCAACCGACCCCTGCACCATTTGTTCCTTCTCTATCAACACTGCACCCATAAGAGCCCCTCAGGCAGGCTACTACAGTACAGCCACCGTATGCTACCGGCCTACCAGGCCCTTTTTAGAGTGTTACGTACTCCTCAACGTACGTTGTTGTTGTCGTTCTAGCGTCGTCACAGCAAACGGCAGCGATTTCTGAGAGCAAAGATTTTGTGGCTGGGCTGATGACGTTGGGTGAGAATACAGCATGAGGAGAGACTCAGAGGGCTGCTCCAGTGGACATACTGTACGTAGACTAGAAGCTCAGTGATCTATGGCTGTAGGGTGCGTGTGCGTACCCAAAATGACGAAACAAATCTGTTTTAACAGATTACCGTTTGGAGAAGGACGAGTTCACGGCTTGGGTCAACACTGTCTGTCCCACTTTTAGGGTCAAATGCTTCCGTTCTGAGCCTGTGGGTTTATATTATGCATATGGTGGGAAGTGACATTTACAAAGCAGGCACCAAATGTTATGTTGCAGGCACCAAATGTAATGTTGCAGGCACCAATTGCTGTAGAGCGTGGCCTGATGCCAATCCCAAATAGCTTCTAACTAACTATGTCAGCACATCAACATTCTACACAACAGTCAGTGAGTGGGTGATGACACGAGGTGCATACAAACTCTAAAATCAGTGAGTGATGACAAACCTACCCCCCCCCCCCTGCACCCACGTACCCCTGCCACCACACTGACTAAGTGATGAACAGTTTCTCACTGACAGCCCTGATCAATAATGAGGCAGACTGTGTCTTGTCTAACACCTCTGCTCTACGACACTGGCTACTGTCTGCACAAACACTCAACTAATCCACTGCCACTAAACAGCACTGACAGCAGCGGTTAGCATAGTTGGGCAAGGTCCAAATGTGTCTTTCACATGCAGCACACGTTACCCCTCACTACTGGCCCCTCAATCTTCCTCTAATCGACATGCATTTTCCAGCAGCTGGGACATGGACCTTGGCAAACAGCCAAAAACCCTGTCTCTTTTGTACAATCACACAAGCACGCACGCACGCGCTTGCGCATAAACGCAAGCGCGCACACACACACACACACACACACACACACACACACACACGCACACGCACACACACACACAACACACACACCACATACCACACACACAGGCATGCACACACATGCGCATAAACGCAAGCGCGCAACACACACACATACACACACACACACAGGCATGCACACACATGCGCATAAACGCAAGGCGCACACAACGCACGCGCACGCGCACGCACGCACACGCACGCACACGCAGCGCACACACACACACACACACACACACACACACACACACACACACACACAGAGAGGTGACAACATCAGGAATCTCATGTTGACAACACACAGGAGAAGTAGCAGTGTGGTCCAGGGAATCCAAATACCATTCACCATGTGTAATATGGAGGAAAACCTTCAGTGTTGACATTTCACATCCTCCTTGCTGCATGGTGTCAGTCAAACACACCCCGCCCCTCTCCTCTCCTCTACCACGCACTTAAACATCCACACCGTTCTAATGGCCAGGCAGGCTCACTTGCTGGGAGCTCCCTCTATTTCAGCTTTTCCCTCTCTTCCTCTCCCTCTTTCCATTCCCACTTCCTCTCTCTGCCTGATGCGCCCTCTCCCCCTCTTCCTCCCTCCTTCTGTCATCCTACGCCCTCTCTCCCTCTTCCTCCCTCCTTCTGTCATCCTCCTCTCTCTGCAGTGCTACGGTGCTCCGCTTTTCTCATGTTGCCGGCCGGCCGGCTGGCAGAGAAACAACACAGAGCATTTTCCTCTAGCTGACGCTTCACAGAAAGACCAGAAATACAAACATAAGGAGCAGACATGACAGTAATGTACACACAGATTTTCTTACCGTTCTCTCTGTCCTTCTCTCTCTGTATGTGTCTCTCCTTCCTCACTGCAGCCACACTGTTTCTTCGCTCCGATTCCTCCCCCGGCTTCTGCGCTCACAAACCTGCTGCTACAGAATGTCCGCTCCTCCTTCTTCTCTCTCTCTTCTTCTCTCATTCCCTCACGTCCTCCCTCCTCCCTTTCACCAGCTCTCTCACTCTACCTCTCTCTCTCTCCTCTCCTCTCTTCTCTCTCTCTCTCTTCTCTCTCTCTCTCTTCATGAGACTGCTTTGGAGCTGTATTGGAGCTGACAGCTGGGATCTTTATATTGCTATCTGTTATGACATATACAGGCATACTGTATATGGCCAGTACCCTCCAGAACAGAGCATCTATTCTCCTCCGTTAGCCCTCTCTCCTCTGTTTTCTCAATCCCTCTCTCCTATCTCTCCTTTCTGCCCTCCTGGTTAATTGCCTTCACCCGGCTGTCTTCGATACTCTGCTCATTCTCTCTCTCAGTCAGTCTAGAGGATGAAAAAGAGACAGAGAGAGAGTGCTGTCCCTCCCCTCTCCTCCTGTGTCGGTGTGTGGCTGCTGGCTGGCTGAGCTATGGACGATGGCTAGCTAGCGGCCGCTTCTCCTTTGTCCGCTAACGTGCAGCTCTCTCACAGAGACACACAGCGTCTGAATAAGGGGTTCCCCCCTGTATTCTCATGGTAATAAGTGTTGTCTGTGTGCTTTTGTGTCATGTGAGGATTTCTCCATGTCCTCGGGGTAACAAGTGAGCAGCACAGAGAAACACACACACCACACACACAAGACAGTCATATTCTCCAATAAAGAACACATTCTCACATTATTGAATTTATTTTATTTAACCAGGCAAGTCAGTTAAGAACACTTTTATTTACAGTGACGGCCAAACCCAGACGACACCGGGTCAATTGCGCGCCGCCCTATGGGACTCCAAATCCCAGCCGGATGTGATACAGCCGGATTTGAACCAGAGACTGTAGTGACACCTCTTGCACGGAGATGCAGTGCTTTAGACTGCTGTGCCAAACAAACAACATAAACAGACTACACACATCAATAAGGATGAAGATGTGACAGACAGCCATTCCTCTGTCTTAGTGTGTTCTCTATATGTTTGACTTTGTGCACTGACACTGGGGCAAGCACACACACACACACCCCACCCCCCACACCCACACCCCACCCCCACACCCCCACAGACACACCTCCACTCCCACAGACCACTGGTTGACTGTCGTGACCTGGAATACGTGTGTATAACAGCATCATGACACCCCTGGCCTCTGAGAGGTCACATGTTACGAGGGGCGTCCTCCTCCCTGCCAACCGGCCTCGTTAATTACAGTAGAGGTCGTTATGGGTCTCTGGTCTATCTGATTCACAGGCATCTGTTAACCTCATCCTCTCTGGGGAGAAAGGATGGACCAATGGAGGGATTTGGGGAGTGTGTGTGTGTGTGTGTGGGGGGGGGGTGTCAATAGAAAAAGGGGCATTACCATCTGTTTGTTTTTCTGTACTGTACATTATGTGCTTGTCTGTTTCTTCATAGCATCCCTCTCCCCCTCTTTCCTTTTCTCAGCCGGCCCTCCATTTCACATATAGGTCACAGAGACTTGGTCTGCAATTAACACGTGACACACTGATATCTCAGTCTACAAAGACAGCTGAGGGTGAGACAGGCTAATACTACCTATCGTGTGTTGTTTCTATGATTCATATCATTCAGGTTAGAATGAGAAAGAAGGATTCAATGTCTCATATAGACTGGACCACCCGTCACCACATACAGTGCATTTGGAAGTATTCCTACCCCTTCTTTCCCCCCACATTTTGTTATGTTACAGCCTTATCTAAAATGGATTAAATAAAAATCTTCATCAATCTACGTACAATACAACATAATGACAATGTGAAAACAGTTTTTTTTGGTGCAAATTTAAAATAAAAAGCAAAGTAAGTATTCATACCCTTTGCGATGAGACTCGAAATTGAGCTCAGGTGCATCCTCTTTCCATTGATCGTCCTTGAGATGTTTCTACAACTTGATTAGAGTCCACCTGTGGTAAATTCAATTGATTGGACATGATTTGGAAAGGCACACACCTGTCTATAGAAGGTCCCACAGTTGTCAGTGCTTGTCAGAGCAACAACCAAGCCATTAGGTGGAAGAAATTGTCTGTCTGTAGAGCTCCGTGACAGGATTGCGTCGAGGAACAGATCTGGGGAAGGGTAACAAAACATTTCTGCAGCATTGAAGGTCCTCAAGAACACAGTGGCCTCCATCAGTCTTTCAGTTTTTGACGATTGCTTAAACACTGAAAGGGAATGCTTAGACAAAAGCATCAAACCTTTTGTAACCATGCCTTAAACAAAGGCACCAAAAGTACAAACCCATTTCCTGCTTTGCACTTTGTTTGCAATTCTGCAAGACACCTGCAAAACACTACACACTGTTTCTTACATTAGACACTTCGTTGAAGAATGAAATCTCTTGCAATCATCGGGAAAACACTTTTATTCAAAATGCAAAACATACCTGAAATTGGCAAAACCCCCAGACACACATGAAAACACTTCTACAGTAATTAAACACCAGTTAGTCTGAGCCTCAGCACTACATATAGACCTCAGGTAACATCACCTCTTTGGTGAGAACTTTGCAAACATGGAGGCAGTGAGAGCGAGAGGAAGAGGAGGAGAGAGAGGAGTGGGAGGAGGACGAGGACAAGAACAAAGAAGGGGACCAGGCAATAGACGGAGACGTATTTCCGACGACATTAGGGCCACTTTGGTGGACCATGTCATAAATCATGGCCTGACGATGAGGGAGGCTGGGCAGAGAGTCCAGCCCAACCTGAGTCGCTACACGGTAGCATCCAGAATACGGACATTTAGACTGGAGAACAGGTATGTCTTCAACTTTCTACACTAGACTGTACCTATGTAATTGTTGCACATCATTCTGCATCACAGTACAATACAACGTAGTCCTACAATATTAGGTCTATGCTCCTCAATGAACAAAAAAATAGGTATAGTGCTGTGAAGTACATGTAATACAGTTTTGATGTTACTGTGTACAGTATGACAGCCGGTAGCTTGTAGTTTTGACTGAATGTGTCTGACCCAACCCACCCCCCACCCCCATAGACATTGTAGTCCTGTGTTTTGAGTTACACCATATTCACAGTACAGTGTTTGCATTTTCTGTTACAGAGAGTCCTGGACATTGATGCAGCTGCACAGCCTCATGAGTTCATTTCCATTGAGGAAGCTGGATTCGATCTAGCTAAAAACCAGGCGTCGGGGCCGAAATGTTACAGGACAAAGAGCCGTTGTGAATGTCCCTGGGCAGCGTGGGGGAAATATCACCTTGTGTGCCACCATTAGTCTGCAAGGAGTCCTCCATCACCATGGCACCCTGGGTCCCTACAATACTGCTCACATGATCATATGTCTGGATGCACTACATAATGCAGCTGTACAGGACGGACCAGAGCAGCCCGGGTTTGTTGTCATCTGGGATAATGTTAGTTTCCACCGGGCTGCTCTGGTCAGGGACTGGTTCACCAACCACAATAACTTCACAGTTGTATACTTGCCCCCTTACTCCACAGTTCTCGTTCCGATTGAGGAATTACTTTCGGCTTGGCGTGTGTATGACCGCCAACCACATGACCGCCTGCCTCTTCTACAAGCAATGGAAGAGGCATGCGGAGACACTGAGGTGGGGTCAGTCCAGGGATGGACTGGCAATATTTTACCCGTTGCCCAGCCAGGGAGGACATTGTTTGTGATGTGGATGAGGTGATGTGGCCAGACCCTAACAGAAGGCGGGATCCATAAACCATCCACCCCATCCCTTACAATACTTTTTGTTTACCATCGCACTGTAATTTTACTGTAATTATTTTTGTTTCTGTGAGTTTACAGTAACATATAGTATTGATTACTATACTGTAATTCTACTTTTCTTTGTGTTTTTGTTGTTGTTTTAAAAACCTGCAATGGCAAAAGTCGAATATAAGCTGTATATATTTCTTTCTGAAGCCTTTCTATGTTTGTGTTCATTGAAATGTGAGTGGATGTACTGTTCTGGAACAATCTTTCACAGAAGCCTGTATGAGAAAAATGAAAAAGGTATACAAAGTACTAAAGACAGCAGTGTTTTGTATAAAGTACATCAGTGTGTTGTTGCTGCTTTGAAAGAGTAAATCAAATGGTGCAGGTGTGTCTCATTTTGTTGCAAAAATGCCATTTTGAAAAAGGATTGTTAGATTTTGATGGCAGAGTTTCATTTGGACGTAGAAGTGAGATATTTATCTCCAAGTGTTGTGTCTTTGTTTTGACACAATGAGCCAAATTCTGCAACAAGTGTGTAAGCATTCGCAAAAAACTGTAGATGGAAGAAGTTTGGAAACACCAAGACTCTTCCTAGAGCTGACCGCCCGGCCAAACTGAGCAATCGGGGGAGAAGGGCCTTGGTCAGGGAGGTGACCAAGAACCTGATAGTCACTCTGACAGAGCTCCAGGGTTCCTCTGTGGAGATGGGAGAACCTTCCAGAAGGACAACCATCTCTGCAGCATTCCACCAATCAGACCTTTATGGTTGAGTGGCCAGACGGAAGCTACTCCTCAATAAAAGGCACATGACAGCCCACTTGGAGTTTGCCAAAAGGCACCAAAAGCACTCTCAGACCATGAGAAACAAGATTCTCTGATCTGATGAAACCAAGATTGAACTCTTTGACCTTAATGCCAAGCATCACATCTGGAGGAAACCTGTCACCATCCCTACGGTGAAGCATGGTGGTGGCAGCATCATGCTGTGGGGATGTTTTTCAGCAGCAGGGACTGGGAGACTTGTCAGGTTCGAGAGAAAGATGAACAGTACAGAGATATCATTGATGAAAACCTGCTCTAGAGCGCTCAGGACCTCAGACTGGGGCAAAGGTTCACCTTCCAATTGGACAACAACCCTAAGCAGGGGATTTTGGGCCCCGTGAAAAGATATAACATTGGGCTCCACCACCACAGGCCACACCAACCCTGCGCAATTGCTGTAACCACTCACCTCCAGAACCCAATCGACCCATTCAAAGCTTTAAAAAGCTCTACCTTTGCAGGCTCGCTACTCTCTTGTAGTCCAATATTTCCTGTACGATATTTACTGACAGTGAGCTGTGAAAATATAACACTGTGCAGACATGCAAGCAACATTCTGCATACAGTGGAATTCACTATTTGATGCAAGACTGATACCCCCTGTAAGAAATGTGCTAAAGGCCATCTCGCCCGAACAAGGAACCAACTTCGGCGGAAGTCGTACCATCGAGTCTAAATGTAATTTTAATGGTAAAATTCTTGAATAGAAAATTCTCTTAACATGAATGAAAAACTTAAAATAAATATAACTCAAATATACATTAACCTCTTCAATTAAAATCAATGAACATGATCATCTATAGAATGATATAACAAACAAAATAGTAAAATCAGCAGCAGATTGTTGAACTAAGTATACATACCAACTAGAAAATAAGCAGCTGTAAAAGTGGAAATGGAAAAGGCCTGATGGTGGCGCTAGAGGAAAGGTCAAGAGGTCACCAAATCAATAGGTTTCTTCCACTTGGGGTGTTGATTGTGCACAACAAATTCTATGGCAATCCAGCCATTACTTTGAGATATATCTTGTTCTCAGCCTGTGGGAATCATGTGTGTAGTGATCCAATATCCATAGCCATGCCATTTAACAGTTATCCCTGGCCCTTGCTCAGCCTTACTCAACAAGAGCCCAGCGCCGAGCCTTCTTGCTAGCAAAGTCACTGATCAGCTTTTTTTTCAACATCCTCACTTTGTCTGTCTCTTCCTGTGCATCTTCTCTCATTTGCTCCATCCTCATCATCTGCATTGGTACTGTCTTTCACCTCTTCCTCCACTTCCAAACTCCTCCCTGACAAAACTGTATCACTTGAAGAGGGTCCTGGCTCTGTACATGACGCATATGATAATATGTCCTATAATATAATGCCATTTGTAATAACATTATAACCAAATTTTCAGTTACTACCATTTTGTTGACTTAAATGATCTGCATGCACCACGGAAAAAATTAAACAGCACTGAATCCTGCAGAATATTGACCCAAATAACCTGCAGTTGCGTATTATCACCACTAGATGTCAGTAAARGACCATATTTCAGTCTGCATCAAAGCAATGAAAATATACTTTGGCCATATGACGAAGGTATTATTTTAACATTGGCTGTCACTTATACAGACTGAGTCACTCAATGCTTCAAACTATCCAGCATCCAATACAAAAAAAATACAAAAAATAAGTACAGTGTTTTAATTCTTATCATTGAAAAGGATTTAATAATTTTTTGTTTTTTCATAATAATAAAAAAAGGAATTCCCACGGATCCCCTGCAATTATGCCAACTGACATGTCATTCAACACAATGCTGCTCACCTCCTTCAGTTGGGAGTAGGGCTGGTTCAGGGGTATGGGGAGGGGGAGACAGGGGCTGCTGAGCCTGAAGCTGCATCTGTTGGGCCTGGCACCAGGCAGGGGCAGGGACAACTGATTTAGTATGAATAGCTTGCGAAAAGTTTGCCTGCATTGATTAAATGTCGGCTGAAAGAGGAGCAAAATGTAAACACTCAGAATTTTCTGTGAAGATATTAAGTAACTAATGTTATGGGAGCAAAAGTAGCCTATTTCACTATGGACTAAGGCTAGCTAACAGGTTAATTTCCACCACTCACGGACTACACCCACCTTCCTTTGTAAAAAATAGGGTGAAATACTGTCGCCTTTTCTTTTCTCTCTCCTGTCTTTCTTTTCTTTCTTTTTGTTTTTGGAAGCCAGACGTTTCTTTAGGCACCTGGTTTGGGGACAGGACCGAACCATTTCATGTAAGTAGGGTGGGTTTGGGGGGGGTATGCAAAACAGAGGCTCTCAGGATGTTTACTTTTTGCCAAAAACAAGAAAAGAAAAAGAAACCTTTAGTTTTATTAGTACATTGTAACTAAAAATATTATATTAACTATATTTTATGATACTAAGACAATGCAGGAGTGGCTTCGGGACACACGTCTCTGTGTCCTTGAGTGGCCCAGCCACAGCCCGGACTTGAACCCGATCGAACATCTCTGGAGAGACCTGAAAATAGCTGTGCAGCGATGCTCCCCATCCAACCTGGCAGAGCTTGAGAGGATCTGCAGAGAAGAATGGGAGAAACTCCCCAAATACAGGTGCGCCAAGCTTGTAGCGTCATACCCAAGAAGACTCGAGGCTCTGATCGCTGCCAAAGGTGCATCAACAAAGTACTGAATAAGTCTGAATACTTAAATAAATGTAATATGTCCGTTTAATTATTTGATATATTTTGATAAAAACCTGTTTTTGCCTTGATATTATGTGGTGTTGTGTGTAGATTGATGAGGGGGGAAAAAAAACAATTTAATACATTAGAATAAGGCTGTAAAATAACAAAATGTGGGAAAACTCAAGGGGCCTGAATATTTTCCCGAATGCACTGTGTACTGTACAGCCTATCAGCATCTAACACAATATCAACAGCCAGCAGACTCACTGCAACAAGAACATAACATAATGGATTACAGCAATTACATAAAAATGATCAGACATTACATAAAAATGATCAGTCTATTAACAACAGCTCCTGATAACAACCTTCGAGAGGAGCCACATCGTGATCTAACCCCTGGATCATGTCGAGAGGGAGTCGTGACACATCCTAGCCTGAAAACAGGCCCCCACACTGGGCATGAGTCACTTCCTCACCCGCCCCCCTCCCCTCTCTCCAAGGACAGGATGACTTACAGACTCAGACAGATAAACAAACAGCCGATAAAAAAGACAGAATGCACATAGACTGTGCCACTGCCAAGCATCAGCTTCTGTCAAGAGTTGTACTTGATTCAGTACTGATTTAAGAGGAAGCGTAGGCATTCCTCTGTTATGGAAGACGCCAGTCCTTTATAGGCACTCAATGAATGGCCCTTATCTTGTAGTACACTTAGTCTAGATAAAATATGATCTCATGAAAATTGATTACTACTGATGTTATTATTGGATTTTCCAGTGGGTGTGAAGCGATTGGGGTTATATTATTTGATATATAAAAATAGGAAAGGATTAAAGGAGCAATCACAGCGCCGACTGTGCTGAAATGTCCTGATATTAACTGCCCTCATATTTATTTCTACTCTCTCTCTCTCTCTCTCTCTCTCTCTCTCTCTCTCTCTCTCTCTCTCTCTCTCTCTCTCTCTCTCTCTCTCTCTATATATATATATATATATATATATATATCTCTCTCTCATATAAATCAGATTGCTGTCGTTTAGCTGGACTGGAGGCTTAATGCACCTTTAGCCTCACTGTTTTCTCTCCCTGCAGCAGCCAGGAGTGTTCAATATGATTGTCTATCTCCTCCCTCCCTACCACTCCCTGCATTAGCTCCTGGCAGACAGCCTTCTCAAGGCGTAGCTCTCAACTCAGGCCCCTCCATCTCCACCTCTCTGTCCAGGCTGCTGCAGATAACAGCTAGGAGAGTGATCCGATACGACCAATAACAGTGGAACACATTCGAGTTTGAAGCTATCAGATAGATAAGTCACTTTGCCAGAGATACTGCATGTGGACAAGAAAATAGGATGAACTCATAGCACCGCAAATTAGGTCAATTTTAGTCGAACTGATACAGTGTTTAAACAACAAACCACAGGTAAGGCATAGAATTCATTTCATCCACTCCCGTTTTCTCCTTTACACTACATTTCAAATGCTTCGCTTTTTATTAAAAGTCAATATTGCAGAGCACAAAAAGGGCAACAAGGCCCTCCGGATATGATGGGTGAGAAAATAAACAGATGTATAAATGGATGATTGTATGATCGGCGGGACAAATGACTGAAGAAGTGAAAGGAGGGGTATAATTCTATCAGTGAGGTGGACCATGCAGCGTTTTGGCAGCTGCCACCCGGGATGCTGGGAAATGTTTAATTGTGTTTAAAGCTGCGGTTCTGCAGGAGTAGGATACATTCATTTAAGCCAATTACAGCCGGCCTGCTGCCTGTCTGCACCAAACAGAGAGGAGAGGGAGGAAGGAGGAGAGAAGAGGGAGGGAGTAGGGAGAGAGGAGACAGTGGACGGGATCCTAACCTTTAACAGCTATAAAATAGTTGACCAGGCCAGGTGGCTCCAGCTCTCTTTCTAGTACCAGTCTTCCCTTTCATAGAAATGTACTAGATTGTATTATTATCATCATCTGTCATGCACTGTTAAACTTGAAGTCATAGTGATAGTAAACAATGAACATCCACCATCTGCCTGTGTTACACCTCTTCTACTCCCAAACAGCAGCCCTTTAGACAATCTGCTCTCCATGCAGCTGTTTGTGGTGCCTCTACTACCCCTAGCAATACATAGTTGTTCCTATTCCATCACATCTCAACATTTCAACACTCAAATCTCCTCCGGTAGCAGTTGACATAAGGCTGTAACGTAACAAAATGTGGAAAAAGTCAAGGTGTCTGAATCATTTCCGAAGGCAAAACATGCTCTTTCCATGACATAGACCGACAAGGTGAATCCAGGTGAAAGCTATGATCCCTTATTGATGTCACCTGGTAAAGGTGGGGCGGCAGGGTAGCCTAGTGGTTAGAGCGTTGGGCTAGTAACCGCAAGGTTGCAAGTTCGAATCCCCGAGCTGACAAGGTACAAATCTGTCGTTCTGCCCCTGAACAAGGCAGTTAACCCACTGTTCCTAGGCTGTCATTGAAAATAAGAATTTGTTCTAAAATAACGGTTAAAAAAAATAAAAAGCAGTGTAGATGAAGGGGAGGAGACAGGTTAAAGAAAGAATTGAATATGTTTGCCATTCAGAAGGTGAATGGGCAAGACAAAATACTTAAGTGCCTTTGAATGGGGTATTGTAGTGGGTGTCAGGCACACCGGTTTCTGTCTATAACTGCAACTCTGCTGGGTTTTTCACACTCAACAGTTTCCCGTGTGTATCAAGAATGGTCCACCACCCAAAGAACATTCAGCCAACTTGACACAAATGTGGAAAGCATTGGAATCAACATGGGCCAGCATCCCTGTGGAACGCTTTCGACACCTTGTGGAGTTGAAGCTGTTCTGAGGGCAAAAGGGGGTGCAACTCAATATTAGGAAGGTGTTCCTAATATTTTGTACACTCAGTTTAGGTAGGGCTAAAGTGACTAGGCAACAGGATAGATAATAAAAAGTAACAGCAGTGTATGTGATGAGTCAAAAGAGTGTAATGCAGATAGTTTGGGTAGCTATCGGTTAACTATTTAACTAGCTATTTAGCAGTCTTATGGCTTGGGGGTAGAAGCTGTTCAGGGCTCTGTTGGTTCCAGACTTGTCTACGACTTGCCTATGACTTGGGTGGGCCATCCTTTGACACCGCCTGGTATAGAGGTTCTGCTATGGGGTTTTGAATGTAGTCCCTGTCCATCTGATAGTGGCGTGATAATCCATGTCCCTGGGACAGTGGTGGTGTGATAAATGTCCAAACCACGGCTCTATCTCACCGTGTGAGTCTGACTGAATGAGACAGACTGGATCTCTGGGTAATTTATCTCTTTATCGGTTCAACACATGAAGAGGAAGCTGTAGAAGGCTTTTCAAAAGGAGCAGGGGACGTTCCTCGAGACGACGCCCTGGCTCTGGTTGCTCCAGGTTCGATAGTTGTTGGACTGCGTCCCCATTCCCACAGCTCCGGCGGGTCAAAAGACTGGGATGTGTAGCGCACGGACACTAATTCAACTGGATGTGCCTATGGGCTGGGATGGGCTGATGTAGGCTAAATAGCATGAGGCATCTTCCATGTACAGTGCCTCAAAGTATTCATACCCCTTGACTTATTCCATATTTTGTTGTGTTACATCCTGAATAAAATAAAATAAATCTCACCCGTTAATGACGAAGTGAAAACATGTTTTTCAAAATCTTTTCAAAATGTATTGAAAATGAAATACAGAAAAATCGCATCACACCCCTGAGTCAATACATGTTAGAATCAACTTTGGCAGCGATTACAGCTGTGAGTCTTTCTGGGTAGGTCTCTAAGAGCTTTGCACACCTGGATTATACAATATTTGACCATTATTCTGTTCTTCAAGCTCTGCAAAGTTGGTTGTTGATCATTGTTAGGCAGCCATTTTCAAGTCTTGTCATAGATTTTCAAGCCTACTTACTAAAACTGTAGCTAAGCCACTCAGGAACATTCAATGTTGTGTTGGTGAGCAACTCCAGTGTATATTTGGCCTTGTGTTTAAGGTTATTGTCCTGCTGAAAGGTGAATTAGTCTCCCAGTGTCTGTTGTAAAAATCCTCTAGGATTTTGCTTGTGCTTAGCTCTAATCCGATTATTTTTATCATAAAAAACTCCCTAGTCCTTTCCGATGACAAGGATACCCATAACATGATGCAGCCACCACCATGCTTAAAAATATGAAGAGTGGTACTCAGTGATGTGTTGTGTTGGATTTGCTCTAAACATAATGCTTTGTATTCACGACATAAAGTTAATTTCTTTGCCACATTTTTTGCAGTTTTACTTTTTGCAAACAGGATGCATGTTTTGGACTATTTTGTATTCTGTACAGGCTTCCTTCTTTTCACTCTGTCATTTAGGTCAGTATTGTGGCGTAACTACAATGTTGTTGATCCATCCTCAGTTTTGTACTATCACAGCCATTTTAAACTATTTAACTGTTTTAAAGTCACCAATAGCCTCGTGGTGAAATCCCTGAGTGGTTTCCTTCCTTCCCTGAGTTAGGAAGGACGCTTGTATCTTTGTAGTGACTGAGTGTATTGATACACATTCCAAAGTGTAATTAATAACTTCACCATGCTCAAGGGGATATTCAATGTTTGCTTTTATTATTTTTACCCATCTGCCAATAGGTGGCCTTCTTTGCGAGGCATTGGAAAACCTCCCTGTTCTTTGTGGTTGAATCTGTGTTTGAAATTCACTGCTCGACTGAGGGACCTTGTATGTGTGGGATACAGAGATGAGGTAGTTACTGTACTCAAAAATCACGTTAAACACTATTATTACACACAGAGTGAGTCCTTGCAACTTATTACGTGACTGCTTAAGCAAAATGTTTACTCCTGAACTTATTTAAGCTTGCCATAGCAAAGGGATTGAATACTTATTGACTCAAGACATTTCAGCTTTTCATTTTTAATTAATTTGTAAAAAAAAAGTGAAAAAAAGTGAAAAACATATTTACATTTTTACGTAATGGGGTATTGTGTGTAGGCCAGCGACACAAAATCAAAATGTTATCCATTTTAAATTCAGGCTGGAAAAAGTCAAGGGGTGTGAATACTTTCAGAAGGTACTGGGCTTTCTCCTATAGGGCCCACTCACGAGAGCTATGGCTGCAGGATTTGTGTGGGTGTAGTTACAGACAGAAGGGTGTTAGAACCTCAAACTAATGCCAATAGGGACGGACGTTAAGCTGCAGGACAGAATGATTAACACATGCACACACTGATACACACACACACAAAACACACACATGCATGCACGTACACACAAATTGAGATTTATATGCCAGCCCCTGATTTCAGCCCCCTCTGTGTGTGGGGGTTTCCGTGTGTGCTTTGGTGCCCCACTAGCCAAGATTAAGACCTCACAAAGCCAGCATTACCAGCACCAGTCTGAGTCCCTGTTTGCCTTTAAGAGCATATGAGGATCCGACTCTAAGTCCTAATGCCACAACATCATTCTGCTTGCCAAATATTCACAGGCATTCCTCTTCCCACAGCAGGCCTCTGGAGAGGTTAGACCAGGGCAGCAGGCCATCCTGGGTGACAATGGTAGAGGTACTATTACCTATGGGCCCTCGTCAGAAATAGTGCACCGTGAAGGGAATATAGTGCCTTTTGGGACACAACCTAGGTAGTACAGCCGGTGTAATAAAGGGATGCTAGTTGAAACGCTGTGAGAACAACAATAACATGAATGGCTATGTGTAGGGAAGGACCTCCTTCACACTGTGGTTGGTGTGGCGACCCAGTCAGGTTTTTATAGACTGGTGTAAAATGCATTATGTAGGCCTACATCACTGCTGCGGCTGGTGCAGACTGCAGATTGAAGTCATGTTGAAATTCAGTCCAAATGTATTCCTGAAAAAAAGAGCATAAACAAAACTGCCAAATGAATTTATAGGTAGCGTCTGTTAGTTGGAACCTGACGCTCACCACAGCAGATGTTGTTTTTTCACAGCACTTCCTCATTTCCGCGTGAAGAAACGCAAACCATTCTGAACGAACAGAAGGTAGAAAACCGAGAAGCATTAATATCAGTGCAGGAAGTTGCTCTGCTCACGTTTGAGTGAATCGCTTGATCCTTAAAAGGGGGATCCGTCCTCCGTCCCTCTCCCTTCTCTCTATATTCCGAATCTGGATCGAGGATGAGTTGTCTCACACCAAATAAGTACAGTATCTGATAGCATTGCTATGAAATCTCCACGAAAGCACATCTGGCATCTGCAGTGCACTCTTCCTAAACAAGGTCAGAGCAGAGCCTCTACCCTCTGATGAATTTAGTGGAGATTTATTTGGACCAGCAGGATGGGCCATTCCAACTCTGTCCATATGGGCTCAATCCAAATCCACTGCACCTCCCTCTGCTACACCCTGTGTTACCGTGGATTACCAGCACTAACATAGAGCTCTGTTCTTCCGTCTATGAAATGAGTTAAATTGGAGGCTGACATCACAGGATTTCCTAATTACTCAGACTTGATTAAAGTGTAGTAGGCATGGCTTCACGGGCTCTGCACTGCGACTGACTGACCCGGTCCTCCTTTCGACAATGTGTGTCATGTGTTTGTTGGTTATCTAGCGAAGTTGTTGGGATTAGAGCAAAAAGACGCATTTCCTTTGTAACCTGTGGACTATACACAGATACATGCACTAATGTTTATTAACGACATTTTTCTGCATGATAATGTAAGGCAAAGTCATGTTGTGTGTTCGAATGTATATATTTTCATCGCACTTACATCCTTCTCTGCAGTAAGACGTTTCATTTACAAAAGTTGTACATACATTTAGAAAATTGTGCACAAGACACATACTCACAAATACACACAGACATATGAGACTTCCATAAACATCATATTTTTGCGGAAGTGTATAGACATGGTAATTGGCACATCTGAGAACAAGCTTTGTCGAGAGTTTTTTTGCATAATTTTCCTATTCTTCAAAAAGACCAATCAAAACAGGCACGTTTGCAGATGCAGGCAGCTTCAGCAGGGAAGGTACTAATAACAGAAGATGTAGGTCTACTCAGCTCCAGGCCAGACTAATAGACTGTAGAGTAGGTCTACTCAGCTCCAGGCCAGACTAATAGACTGTAGAGTAGGTCTCTCAGCTTCCAGGCCAGACTAATAGACTGTAGAGTAGGTCTACTCAGCTCCAGGCTGACTAATAGACTGTAGAGTAGGTCTACTCAGCTCCAGACCAGACTAATAGACTGTAGCGTAGGTCTACTCAGCTCCAGGCCAGACTAATAGACTGTAGCGTAGGTCTACTCAGCTCCAGGCCAGACTAATAGACGGTAGAGTAGGTCTACTCAGCTCCAGGCTGACTAATAGACTGTAGAGTAGGTCTACTCAGCTCCAGACCAGACTAATACAAAATATCCCTTTACTGTATAAACCCCTGAACTAGGGATCCAGCTCCTTCACACACACATCTCTCCTCATGAAAACACAATCAATCCTAAAGTAAAAATATAAAAATAAATTTGCTCTCACTGAGAATGTGTCTATGATTCCCCCCACCCAAACAAATCACATGTAGTGAAACACAAATACATAATTTAGTGCAATTAGCAATAGATGAATCACTTTGAAATACTATGTTGATTGTGAGAGCGTAGAAACTACAATGCAGAAGGACCAATCTTCAATAAAATATATCAGTAATCTCTTCAATAAGACATAGACATACAGGTAACTAAATGTACCAGGATACTGTAAAAAAAGAAAAAAAAGAAAAGCTTTACCCTGAACAATGGCGACAACTACTGGCTGTGACAAGCTATATTCAGCTCACTCTTCATTTAATAAGGCTGCGTTTAAGGCAGTCCAATTCTGACCCTTTTTTCCCCCCCAACTAGTTGGTCTTCAGATCTTTTCACACCAGATATTTTTCAAAAGAGAAAAAATAATGATTTGGGCTGCCAGTCTAAACACAGCCTAATGGACACAAATAAAACATAATTTTATATACACTGGTCAAAAAAATAAATGGAACACTTAAACAACACAATGTCACTCCAAGTCAATCACACTTCTGTGAAATCAAACTGTCCACTTAGGAAGCAACACTGATTGACAATAAATTTCACATGCTGCTGCTTCCTGGCTGATGTTTTGGTCACTTTTGAATGCTGGCGGTGCTTTCACTCTAGTGGTAGCATGAGACGGAGTCTACAACCCACACAAGTGGCTCAGGTAGGGCAGCTCAATCCAGGATTGGCACATCAATGCGAGCTGTGGCAAGAAGGTTTGGCTGTCTGTCGCGTAGTTTCCAGAGCATGGAGGGCTACCAGGAGACAGGCCAGTACATCAGGAGACGTGGAGGGGCCGTAGGAGGGCAACAACCAGCAGCAGGACCGCTACCTCCGCCTTTGGTGCAGGAGGATTAGGAGGAGCACTGCCAGAGCCTGCAAAATGACCTCCAGCAGGCCACAAATGTACATTGTGTCTGCTCAAACGGTCAGAACAGACTCCATGAGGGTGGTATGAGGCCCGACGTCCACAGGTGGGGTTTGTGCTTACAGCCCAACACCGTGCAGGAAATTTGGCAATTGCCAAGAGACACCAAGATTGGCAAATTCGCCACTGCGCCCTGTGCTCTTCACAGATGAAAGCAGGTTCACATGCACATGTGACAGACGTGACAGAGGCTCCTGCAACATCCTCCAGCATGACCGGTTTGGCGGTGGGTCGTCATGTGTGGGGTGGCATTTCTTGGGGGGCAGCCCTCCATGTGCTCGCCAGAGGTAGCCTGACTGCCATTGGTACCGAGATGAGATCCTCAGACCCCTTGTGAGACCATATGCTGGTGCGGTTGGCCCTGGGTTCCTCCTAATGCAAGACAATGCTAGACCTCATGTGGCTGGAGTGTGTCAGCAGTTCCTGCAAGAGGAAGGCATTGATGCWATGGACTGGCCCGCCCGTTCCCCAGACTTGAATCCAATTGAGCACATCTGGGACAACATGTCTCGCTCCATCCACCAACGCCACGTTGCACCACAGACTGTCCAGAAGTTGGCGGATGCTTTAGTCCAGGTCTGGGAGGAGATGCCTCAGGAGACCATCCGCCACCTCATCAGGAGCATGCCCAGGCGTTGTAGGGAGGTCATACAGGCACGTGGAGGCCACACACACTACTGAGACTCATTTTGACTTGTTTTAAGGACATTACATCAAAGTTGGATCAACCTGTAGTGTGGTTTTCCACTTTAATTTTGAGTGTGACTCCAAATCCAGACCTCCATGGGTTGATACATTTGATTTCCATTGATAATTTTTGTGTGATTTTGTAGTCAGCACATTCAACTACGTAAAGAAAAAAGTATTTAATAAGAATGTTTCATTCATTCAGATCTAGGATGTGTTATTTTTGTGTTCCCTTAATTTTTTTGAGCAGTGTATATTTTTGTTACAAATCTTGTTCAGAATCCTCTCTTTGTATTGCAGAACAGGATAAAGACTATGATCAGATGAACGGAACGTTTCAAAAGTAAACCATGACATTTGTAGCGAGCAAAATCCTTTTTGGTGGGGTCAGTTATTGACGTGAATCCCTGTGAAGTCAATGAACGTTGGACCCCAAATCGTTCTGAATCATAAAGCTGATTTTGAGAATGGATTCCAGAAGAACATATTTAAAAGCCTGCTGTCAAGTCCCTTGTAGTTGTGTCACTAAACCATGAATAACTCCAGATGCCCTATACAGTACATGGCATCTATCCGAACTTCCTGATGAAAATAAAAAGAATTACACAATTCAACACAAATACAGTGAGAGGACCTATACCTCAATTTGATCGTTAGCCATTTCTGTGCGGTAGCCCCCACCTTCCCTGTAGCCTTCCCTCCTCTCTCAGTCTAACCCGTCCTTCTCTCCTCTCAACGGCAAATATTCACAAAGCATCTCTGAAGTGCTGATCTAGGATCAGGTCTCCCCTTTTTAGTCATTATGATTTAAGAAGGCAAAAAGGATCCTAGATCAGCATTTCTGCTCGGAGACACTTGTGAGTAACGGGCCCTTGTCTCCAGACGTCACTGTGGTTCTCATACGGGTCTCCTCTCATCTGCAGGTTTGAAGTAAGGGTTCTCGTGGCCCTGCACCAGGTAGGAGTAGCGAGACTGGTTCTTCCCCTTGAACGTGTTCATGCTGTCTGAGGTCAGGTCATACGACCCGGTCTGAAACATTGACAGGRGGGAATGTCAGAGATCGTGCTAGACACACATGCACACATGTAGGCACACACACACAGACACATGCAGGCACACACACAAACACACACACATGAAATTAAGATGTCAAAACTGAGCATTCATGAACGTATATGATGGACTATTGAAACCCAATAAGAGTTATTTTCCCTCCTAAACCAAATGGTGGATCACATAAGGTACTGGAAGCTATTGACTGTTCCACCAAGTGTTCATGAAGTATCGGTCTTTCCCATCAACAGGTCAAAGGACAGGGTAGGTTTAGTAAAATCCTCAGCAGAGGTTTTAGGCTTGATTAGTAAGGAGAGGGAAAGCAAAGCATTACTAGACTTAGAACCTTACCTTCTTCCCCCGTTTAGGCAGGATGTGGAATCCCTAAAGCAACACACTGGGAGTCCAGGCAAGGAGGGAGCACATACAT
>NC_036860.1:7915530-8019646 GCF_002910315.2 Salvelinus sp. IW2-2015
AAAAAAGAAAGAGAGAATGAGCACATCTGGGACAACATGTCTCGCTCCATCCACCAACGCCACGTTGCACCACAGACTGTCCAGAAGTTGGCGGATGCTTTAGTCCAGGTCTGGGAGGAGATGCCTCAGGAGACCATCCGCCACCTCATCAGGAGCATGCCCAGGCGTTGTAGGGAGGTCATATACAGGCACGTGGAGGCCAACACACACTACTGAGACTCATTTTGACTTGTTTTAAGGACATTACATCAAAGTTGGATCAACCTGTAGTGTGGTTTTCCACTTTAATTTGAGTGTGACTCCAAATCCAGACCTCCATGGGTTGATACATTTGATTTCCATTGATAATTTTTGTGTGATTTTGTAGTCAGCAACATTCAACTACGTAAAAGAAAAGTATTAATAGAATGTTCATTCATTCAGATCTAGGATGTGTTATTTTTGTGTTCCCTTAATTTTTTTGAGCAGTGTATATTTTTGTTACAAATCTTGTTCAGAATCCTCTCTTTGTATTGCAGAACAGGATAAAGACTAGATCAGATGAACGGAACGTTTCAAAAGTAAACCATGACATTTGTAGCGAGCAAAATCCTTTTTGGTGGGGTCAGTTATTGACGTGAATCCCTGTGAAGTCAATGAACGTTGGACCCCAAATCGTTCTGAATCATAAAGCTGATTTTGAGAATGGATTCCAGAAAACAATTTAAAAGCCTGCTGTCAAGTCCCTTGTAGTTGTGTCACTAAACCATGAATAACTCCAGATGCCCTATACAGTAAATGGCATCTATCCGAACTCCCCTGATGAAAATAAAAAGAATTACACAATTCAACACAAATACAGTGAGAGGACCTATACCTCAATTTGATCGTTAGCCATTTCTGTGCGTAGCCCCCACCTTCCCTGTACTTCCTCCCTTCTCAGTCTAACCCGTCCTCTTCTCCTCTCAACGGCAAATATTCACAAAGCATCTCTGAGTGCTGATCTAGGATCAGGTCTCCCCTTTTTAGTCAATTATGATTTAAGAAGGCAAAAAGGATCCTAGATCAGCATTTCTGCTCGGAGACACTTGTGAGTAACGGGCCCTTGTCTCCAGACGTCACTGTGGTTCTCATACGGGTCTCCTCTCATTCTGCAGGTTTGAAGTAAGGGTTCTCGTGGCCCTGCATCAGGTAAGGAGTAGCGAGACTGGTTCTTCCCCCTTGAACGTGTTCATGCGTCTGAGGTCAGGTCATACGACCCGGTCTGAAAACATTGAACAGGCGGGAATGTCAGAGATCGCGCTAGACACACCACACACAAACACAACACACACACACACACACACACACACACACACACCACACACACACACACACACACACACACACACACACACACAACACACACACACACACACCACACACACACACAACACACACACACACACACACACACACACACACACACACACATCACGCAGCCACACGCACACACACGCAAGACACTATGCAGCACACACACAGACAGACACACAGATACATGCAGACACACACACACAAAAGCACAAATCAAACAGCAACATACATGAAATTAAGATGACAAAACTGACCATTCATGAACGTTTGTGTTCCCGGTATATTTTGAACTATTGAAACTATTGAAATACGAATTATTTTCCTCCTAAAACAAGTGGATCACATAAGGTATTGGAAGCTATTGACGGTTCCATCAATTGTTCATGAAGTTTCGGTCTCTCCCATCACCAGCTCAAAGGACAGGGTAGGTTTAGTAAAATCGTCAGCAGAGGTTATAGGCTTGATTAGTAAGGAGAGGGAAAGCAAAGCATTACTAGACTTAGAACCTTACCTTCTTCCCCCGTTTAGGCAGGATGTGGAATCCCTAAAGCAACACACTGGGAGTCAGGCAAGGAGGGAGCACATACATGCTAACTAACTAGCAAACGTCAACACTCTCTACCATGACAGCTACAGTCGTAGCACAAAAAGCAAATCAAATATTACGTACGATTTTGCCGCGTAATATAGGAGTTAAATAACAAGTAGCATCACAGCATTTAAGGAGACAAAACCTCAAAACATCTTAAATATGTCCCACAAGACAGAGAAGATCTTTGAGTTAGCGCAGGGAGAGGAAAGCAGACAGGACAATTACAATTTGGGGCAATGTACAAGCAGGAGGTTTATCTGGTCTAGAATCCATTAGGCCAGAAGAACACAGGCTTAATCACAAGGGACTCACCGCTCCGTTGGTTTGGGGCTTCATGTCAAACAGGGTGTGTGTGCTGCCCCCCTCGGTCATCTCCATGGGGGCTGAGTCCCAGTTGGTGCTGGCCCGGGGGATTGGGGTGATGCCCTGGGTGGTGGACCAGGGGCCCTGGAAGTCCTCCACAGGGTACGGGCTGCTGAACTCTGCTGAAGGCTTCTTCACCGACTGCGACCGGTACCTCCGAGACACACAGATAGGACAATGTAAATGCACAGCTCTATATCGGTAAGTCTCTCTGATGATACATTGTGGTGAGACGCCAATATTTTGTAGGGTGGGTGTAGAGCCAGGGGTGCAGCTAACACTTGACAGAGTAATGGTTAGAGGAGGGTGGTAAGGCCTCTGATGAGGGGCAGTGTGAATGGAGGTTAGGGCTTCGCAGGAGAGAAGGTAGAGGAGAGGAGAGGAGAGAAGGTAGAGGAGAGGAGAGGAGGGAGAGGAGAGGACAGGAGAGGAGGGAGAGGACAGAGAGGAGAGAAGGGAGAGGAGAGGAGAGGAGGGAGAGGACGGACAGGAGAGAAGGGAGAGGAGGGAGAGGAGAGGAGGGAGAAGAAAGAAGGGAGAGGAGAGGAGGGAGAGGAGAGACGGGACAGGAGAGGAGAAAAGGGTGTTATATTCTTACCAGCAGCAATATGCAAACAAGGCCAGCAGCATGATGAGAAGGACTCCCCCCAGTACACAGGCGATGACTACCACTGCCAACAGAGCCGCTACACAGAGAGAGATACACACATGAAGACACTTCAGATAACAAGGAAATACAAACACCACACTAACTTTTATCACATCTCTGGACCCATTTGGTTCAGTAAGAGGAACTTTAGTCCAACTTACAGTCAGCGCAGTTGAATCCAGCGTAGCCAAACGTGCATCTGGAACAGAACAATAATAGCAAACATGATACACATTTCATATCATCTGACCACAATACATTGTTTTAGGTGACAGTAGTTCCTGGTGCAATTACACAGTAAGGGCACAAGGGGGCGCTATTTACTTGCAGCTATCTACGATGCTTTAATGCATTCTCAACAGGGGAACTCTTGCCTGTCTCAACCAAACAAAAAGAGATTCAAATAAAATACTCACGGCACACATGTGTCTCCCTCTGACCTTTGACCACTGGGACAGGCTATGGAGAAAGAGGAAACATAGGTGAGAGACAGCCATAGAATTACATATAGAACCATGTGACTCACAGGATCTCTATGGAGACAGTGATGTCACCGTTTCACAGAGAGGAACTAACATGGGTGACTAACACTGTGATCTTAACACCCACTCTGTGTACTGTAGCGCCGCTATCACAGGAGAGAACAGGTGAAGCTCGCCAACGTTTGCTCAATAAATTTGCACATTAACCAACATAATAAACACTTGCTCTTAGAGAAGTTGATATACGTTGTAACATCAGTACGTACAATTTTAGATTTGAGGAACAGGCCCTACAGTATGTGTAGTTTAACATGGGGCTGTGGGGAGCGGAGTCATCTATGTTTAGTAGTTCTCCCCATCCCATAACTTCCCTGCTGGACAAAAGTAATCCAGCCCCTGGCTTGGCAGATAGCGACCATGATTCTTCAACTGGTTACCAGGGCAACACCCCTTTTGCCGACGAATACATTAAAGAGATATATACTGTAGTGCCATGGGTCAGAGAGGAGAAACGTCTACACAGCACTTGACCCTCTCTCTGTCTTTCTCTCTCTCTCTCTCAATTCAATTTCAGTTTTAATTTTCAAGTTAGGGGCTTTATTGACATGGGAAACATATGTTAACATTGCCAAAGCAAGTGAACTAGATAATAAACAAAAGTGAAATAAACAATACAAATTTACTGTAAACATTACACTCACAAGTTCCAAAATTAGTAAAAAGACCTTACAATGTCATATATGTGCACTAATAGTTTAAACGTACAAAAAGGCGGAAAATATAAAATAAACATCATATGAATCGGGTAGACATTCTAACAATGGTTTCGTTCTCACTCGGTTGCCACTTCTTTCTTGTGGCAACCCAGGATCACAAAATCGTTGCTGCTGGTGATGGCACACTGTTGTATTTTCACCCAAGAGATATGGGGAGTTTATCATAAATGGGTTTTGTTTTTCGAAACATTCCATTGTGGTATCTGTGTAATCTGTGGGAAATATGTGTCTCTCAATATGGTCATAACATTTGGCAGGTTTCGGAAAGTGCAGCTCAGTTTCCACCGTCATTTTGGGTGTGCAGCGTGCACATAGCCTGCTTCATCTTTGAGACGCCTTTTTAACCAAAAAGCAAGGCTAATGCTCACCAGAGTCTGTACCATAGTCAAAGCGTTTCCTTTAAGTTTGGGGTCAGTCACAGTGGTTAGGTATTCGCCAATGGTGTATATTCTTGTTTAATGCCAACTAGCATTCTATTTGCTCTGGTTTTATAAATTAATTTATTGCCAATGTGTCCCAAGTAATATCTTTTTGTTTTCTCATGATTTGTTTGGGTCTAATTGTGTTGCTGTCCTGGGGCTCGTGATGGGGTCTGTTGTGTTTCTCTCTCTCATTTCAATTCAAATTCAAGGCTATTGGCATGGGAATACATATGATTAGCCTGCCAAAGCTGGTTGAAGTAAGATAATAAAAAGAAAGTGAAATAAACGAATAAAAATCACTCTATTCTAATCTTTACTCTCTCTCTCTCCACACACACACACACACACACACACACACACACACCCCACACACACACACACACACACAACACCACACACACACACACACACACACACACACACCATCACACACACACACACTCACCCACACAACGCGCACGCGCACACGCACACGGACACGGACACGCGCACGCATAAAGTATTTAAATTAATACAAATGCATTCTTTTGATGCTAACTTTCCCATTTTCTTCACTCTGATGCTAAACCAAGTGCGCTCGACCTTGCTCTGAGTCTGTCTCTGTCTGTTTGTATCTCCTTTAATATTTTCTCTCTATCAAATGGAATGTATTCAGCAGCTCTATTATACAGTAGCTAAGCTGTTATCTTGTGTCTTGTGTAACATTTCAATGCACTCAGTACGTACAACCACAAAGACTACTAATACATATAATCACTGAGTCCTATCTTGAATTACCTTTCAATAGGGATAGAACCATTGGAGACGGGTTTGTACTCACCTGTGCAGCTTCGGTTTGAGTAGAAGCTGTTGATGTAGCCAGCCTTACAGGAGCATCTGGTCACTCCATCTTCTTTGTACTCGCACGTAGTAGAGCGGACATCACACGGTTGGGGGGTCTGCTCACATAGGTCAGTGGCTGGGAAAAGGATAGGGACACACCAGTCAGGATAGTGACACTATGTGATGGTACTTCATGTTTTATGGGACTTTTTAATGGCTACAAAGTACGAGAATGTCAGTATATTTGTCTATCAATCAATCAATCAATCAAATGTATTTATAAAGCCCTTCTTACATCAGCTGATGTCACAAAGTGCTGTACAGAAACCCAGCCTAAAACCCCAAACAGCAAGCAATGCAGGTGTAGCTTCTACACTGTTGTTTGGCATTTACATTCTCCTCTGGTACAATAAAGTGCGTATCTATCTATTATTTTCTATGAATAGAAAGTATGGTTCAAGCTCTCAGGTAGTAAGAATCTCCCTGCTGGTTACTCCTTCTACACAGGGTGAAGCAGTAATGCACAGTACCCACCGGTAAATGCAGCTCTTTCCAGTATGGTCCCACAGGTCGACCCACAGGCTTGTATGGCTTTATCTATAGCGGCATTGGTCGAAGTCTGGGTGGCACTGGAACCTAGTTTAAACACGTTGTTCACGGTCGCTATCACACTGCCTTGCCTGTAGGCAAAGACCGTACATAATCACCATTACAAGCCAGCTGATAAAATGCACGGTCAAACCAATGTCCTGGTCATCACAACAAATCCCACTGGGCACACACTGGTTGAATCAACGTTGTTCCCACGTTATCTCACTGAAAGGACGTTGAACCAACGTGGAAAAGGTGTTGAAATGACGTCGGGAACGGTGGGCTACACATTGGATAACAACCATTCTTGACAATGTAGCGTAGAGAACCCTACCTCAGCAGCACGACATCAGTTTGGCTGTATCCAGACTCGTTTTCCAAGGCTCTTCTCAGCTAAAAACAAGATAAGAGAGGATTATTGTCCCGCTCCGTCGGCTCTGAGAGGAGAATACACTGTAACTACTGGGCGTTGTGACTCAGGGACCTACTGCCTCTGAGATCCTGGCTGCTGTTTGCTGAAATATCACTGATGACCGGTTGCTCATTTCAGCCTGAAATGTCTGGTTGAGATGCAGGTCTCCAGAGAACACTTGGGCTGAAAATGAAGGGGGGAAAAGGGAGTCATCATCATCACCATTTATCCTTATAATCCTCAGCATCATCACCATCGTTGTCTTGATTATAACACTAACAACTAGCACTAACCTTGTACACAGCGGCCCTCTAAGAGGAAGGTCCCAGACATACACTGGCAGGTGCCGTTGAGACAGATGCTATCATACGGACAGGGAGTGGAGGGACACACTATGGAGATGGGTGGAGGCAGGGAGGTGGCAGCAGTGACGGCTGACTCCGGCTGGGTGGTGCTTCCACCGGTAGGGGAGGTTGAGGTGTGGAAAGGAGGAAGAGGGCTCTCACTAGTTTTGCTAGTTGGTTGCCCATGGGTTTCTGTGGTAAAAAAAGAAGGAAAGACATAACAAAGATCAAACTAGAAAGGAAGTTTCAACATTGATTAACATCTCACAGTGAAGATAATATCTTTGTTTTTAATCAGTTTGCGGCATTATATTTAGTTCTACTTCAGACATAACACAGATCCAATCATGTTTACAACATATGACACGGACAATTACATTTCAAAGCATACCTCCTGTAGGTGTGATGGTGGGAGAGGGGGCAGGGGTGGTGGAGGTGTCTACGGGGGCAGCAGTGCTACTGCCTGGGGTTTGGGTAGAGCCTGGAGAGGGTGGGCTGGAGGAAGAGCTGAAGGTGGGGGGCGAAGCTGGAGTGCCAGCTGTGGTTGTAGAATCGGTAGTCCCCTCTGTTCCAGTGGTTTTGTCTGTATGAGGGCTCCCTGTAATGGTAGCGGTGGGGGATGAGGACGTGGAGCCATCGGTCACTGGGAGAGAGGTCTCAGGGCCCCTTGTAGTGGCGGCGAGGGGTGTTGAAGACAGGGTACTACCCTCAGTTACCGGGAGAGAGGTCTGACCAGTTGGTGGGATGGTGGACTTTGTGATCCCTGTTCCTGTGGTCTCACTGTCTTTGGTACCTGTATCTGTGGTAGCTGTATTGATGGCTGTTGTTTCATGTGTACCTGGCTCTTTGGTACCTGTATCTGTGCTAGTGTATTGATGGCTGTTGTTCATGTGTACCTGGCTCTTTGGTACCTGTATCTGTGGTAGCTGTATTGATGGCTGTTGTTTCATGTGTACCTGGCTCTTTGGTACCTGTATCTGTGGTAGCTGTAATTGATGGCTGTTGTTTATGTGTACCTGGCTCTTTGGTACCTGTATCTGTGGTAGCTGTATTATGGCTGTTTGTTTCATGTGTACCTGTATCTGTTGGTAGCTGTATTGATGGCTGTTGTTTCATGTGTACCTGGCTCTTTGGTACCTGTTATCTGTGGTAGCTGTATTGATGGCTGTTGTTTCATGTGTACCTGGCTCTTTGGTACCTGTATCCGTGGTAGCTGTATTGATGGCTGTGTTTCATGTGTGCCTGGCTCTTGTACCTGGCTCTTTGACCTGTATCTGTGGTACTGTATTGATGGCTGTTGTTTCATGTGTACCTGGCTCTTTGGTACCTGTATCTGTGGTAGCTGTATTGATGGCTGCTGTTTCATGTGTACCTGGCTCTTTTGGTACCTGTATCTGTGGTAGCTGTATTGATGGCTGTTGTTCATGTGTACCTGGCTCTTTTGTACTGTATCTGTGGTAGCTGTATTGATGGCTGTTGTTTCATGTGTACCTGGCTCTTTGCTACCTTGTGTCTGTGGTAGCTGTATTATGGCTGTTGTTTCATGTGTGCCTGGCTCTTTGGTACCTGTATCTGTGGTAGCTGTATTGATGGCTGTTGTTTCATGTGTACCTGGCTCTTTGGTACCTGTATCTGTGGTAGCTGTATTGATGGCTGTTGTTTCATGTGTACCTGTATCTGTGGTAGCTATATGATGCTGTGTTTCATGTGTGCCTGGCTCTTTGGTACCTGTATCTGTGTAGCTGTATTGATGGCTGTTGTTTCATGTGTGCCTGGCTCTTTGGTACCTTGTATCTGTGTAGCTGTATGATGGCTGTTGTTTCATGTGTGCCTGGCTCTTTTGGTACCTGTATCTGTGGTAGCTGTATTGATGCTGTTGTGTTCATGTGTACCTGGCTCTTTGGTACCTGTATCCTGGTAGCTGTATTGATGGCTGTTGTTTCATGTGTACCTGGCTCTTGGTACCTGTATCGTGGTAGCTGTATTGATGGCTGTTGTTTCATGTGTGCCTGGCTCTTTTTACCTGCTCTTTGTACCTGTATCTGTGTAGCTGTATTGATGGCGTTTGTTTCAGTGGACCTGGCTCTTTGGTACCTGTATCCGTGGTAGCATGTATTAATGGTTGTGTTCATGTGTACCTGTATCCGTGGTAGCTGTATTGATGGCTGTTGTTTCATGTGTGCCTGGCTCTTTGGTACCTGTATCTGGTGGTAACTGTATTGATGGCTGTTGTTTCATGTGTGCCTGGCTCTTTGGTACCTGCTATCTGTGTAGCTGTATTGATGGCTGTTGTTTCATGTGTACCTGGCTCTTTGGTACCTGTATCTGTGGTAGCTGTATTGATGGCTGTTGTTTCATGTGTACCTGTATCTGTGGTAGCTGTATTGATGGCTGTTGTTTCATGTGTACCTGGCTCTTTGGTACCTGTATCCGTTGGTAGATGTATTGATGGCTGTTGTTTCATGTGTACCTGTATCTTGGTAGCCTGTATTGATGCTGTTGTTTCATGTGTGCCTGGCTCTTGGTACCTGCTCTTTGGTACCTGATCTTGGTAACTGTATTGATGGCTGTTGTTTCATGTGTGCCTGGCTCTTTGGTACCTGGCTCTCGTACCTGTATTGTGTAGCTGGTATTGATGGCTGTTGTTTTCATGTGTACCTGTATCTGTGGTAGCTGTATTGATGGCTTGTTTTCATGTGTACCTGGCTCTTTGTACCTGTATCTGTGGTAGCTGTAATGATGGCTGTTGTTTCATGTGTGCCTGGCCTCTTTGGTACCTGTATCCGTGGTAGCTGTATTATGGCTGTTGTTCATGTGTGCCTGGCTCTTGTACCTGTATCTTGTGGTAACTGTATTGATGGCTGTTGTTCATGGTGCCTGGCTCTTTGGTACCTGTATCTGTGGTAGCTGTATGATGCTGTTGTCATGTGTACGCGCTCTTTGGTACCTGTATCTGTGGTAGCTGTATTGATGGCTGTTGTTTCATGTGTACCTGTATCTGTGGTAGCTGTATTGATGGCTGTTGTGCATGTGTTACCTGGCTCTTTGGTACCTGTATCCGTGGTAGATGTATTGATGGCTGTTGTTTCATGTTGTACCTGTATCTGTGGTAGCTGTATTGATGGCTGTGTTTCATTGTGCCTGCTCTTTGGTACCTGGCTGCTCTTTGGTACCTGTATCTGTGTAACTGTATTGATGGCTGTTGTTTCATGTGTGCCTGGCTCTTTGGTACCTGCTCTTCGGTACCGATCTGTGGTAGCTGTCTTGATGCTGTTGTTCATGTGTACCTGTATCTGTGGTAGCGTATGATGGCTGTTGTTTCATGTGTACCTGGCTCTTGGTACCTGATCTGTGGTAGCTGGATTGATGGCTTGTTGTTCAGGTGTAGCCTGGCTCTTTGGTACCTGTATCTGTGGTAGCTGTATTGATGGCTGTTGTTTCATGTGTGCCTGCCTTTGTACCTGCTCTTTGGTACCTGTATCTGTGGTAGCTGTATGATGGCTGTTGTTTCATGTTGCCTGGCTCTTTGGTACCTGTATCTGTGTAGCTGTATTGATGGCTGTTGTTTCATGTGTACCTGGCTCTTGGTACCTGTATCTGTGTAGCTGTATTGATGGCTGTTGTTTTCATGTGTACTGGCTCTTGGTACTGTTATCTTGTACTTATTGATGGCGGTTTGTTTCATGTGTGCCTGGCTCTTTGTAACCTGGCTGCTTGGGTACTGTATCTGTGGTAGCTGTATTGATTGGACTGTTATTTTCATGTGTGCCTGGCTCTTTGGTACCTGGCTCTTGGTAACCGTATCTGTGGGTAGCTGTATTTGAGGCTGTTGTTTCATGTGTACCTGGCTCTTTGGTACCTGTATCTGTGGTAGCTGTATTGATGGCTGTTGTTTCATGTGTACCTGGCTCTTTGGTACTGCTGGTTGGGATACTGTCTGGAGTTGTGTTTGACTCTGTGAGGACATCAGCTGAGGTACGGCCTGTCTCAGTGGTGGCAGAGGAGGAGGTTCCGGTATGTTCCGTGGTAGACGGAGAGACATCTCTGCTAAGGGCAGGTGTGGTGGTGGGTGTTGTCATGCCACTGTCTGTAGACGGACTGTCTTTTTCCGTCGACTCAGGGTACGTGACAGTGTACGCCGTGGTCTTGTGGGAGGAAGTCATCTCTGCTGTGCTGATCGACGAGATAGTTCTGGTTTCTGTCGCAGTGGTGCCGTCTGCTCTCGTAGACTCCGTCGTATCAGAAGCTGAGGTCAGGTCTGTTGTAGTAGAGACCTCTTCAGTTTTAGAGATGGCTGCTGTTGTGGGTGAGGTTCCATCAGTGCTAGGGAGGACAGTTGAGGGGTCCTGGGTGGTGATGGCTCTGTCTGTGGTGGTGGCTCTGTCTGTGGTGATGGCTCTGTCTGTGGTGGTGGCTCTGTCTGTGGTGGTGGAGCTGGGTTCAGTGGAGACTGGGGCGGTGGATCTATCTCCTGGGGTCATGGATGTATCTGTGAGCCCAGGACTGTCATGTGTGCCAGGAGTCGGGGTGTTGGACTCTACCCCTACAGAAAAAGATATCACTACAAACATACAGTAAGTCACGAGCTGAGCTTCATGTGCCCCATACACACTCTGCAAAACACCCAAAACCTGCAATACTGAAACAGACCTGTTATGTTAAGGTCAAAGGTTAGGCAGTCAAAGACTGTGGTCTCAACCAGAAGTCTTAAACCTTGGCCAGTTACTTTTCTGGTGTTCATTTCCCCCCTATAATCAGGGATGACTTAGATCTGAGACTGATGAGTGAATTTAACTACCAGGTAGGAACAAAAAATCTGTAGTGTTTGGGCCCTCCAGATAATAAATGGAATAGTCCTGGTTTACAGCATGCGTTCCAATACCACCTGGGCTATCTGCAAAAACACTGGAATCTAAACACCAAAAGTGTTCAGTGTTTGAGCTTAGTGATGAAAACTCATTGTGGCATTTGCTTTAGCTTTATCTGAGCTCGCCATTCCAGTTGTGTCACAGAGACGTACAAAGGTGCATCACGTCATAAGCGTGACAAAAGACAAGTACACGATCATCCCCTTACTGACGTACCCCAAATGCCACTGACTGCATCACATAATAGGTCAGTGTTGCGTCTAGCCAAGTTTATTACCAGTCTCTTCAAAGAGGACTCAGCGTCTTATTTATCTTAGCGTGTTGTGGCGGCGCCTGTCCACTGCGCTGTTAAACCCAATCTGCTCTGGTCTCTTTCTGTTTGGAGGAGAACACAGGCATTTTCACAGCAGCTTGAAGGGCGGCACACCCAGCAGGAGGCCTTTGATAGAATACTGCCTCGGCCTGCATACACAGAGCCGCGGAGCTGGGACCTCATCTGTATGCGTTGGCTTGAATACATTTTCAACCTCCTTTTCCTATTTTGGTCCTCCAGCTAGAGCAGAGAGGGAACACACGTACAAACAGGGCCCATCCAAATGGCACCGCTATTCCCTACATAGTGCACTACTTTGGCTCGGGTCATATAGGGTGCCATTTTGGTACGCAGTGGTTGACTAACGCCATTATACAAATCCTGTGTTGCTCCTACCTTACCAGAGCAAGAGATGCGGAGGAATGGGGGGGAACCAGACTAATCATTGATTTGGTGTGTGATTTTCAATGGTATTTTTCCATGGTACCGCAGTGTGTACATTGCATCGTGTGACCTAATGGCTCTGTTAGCTTGGTAACCAAATCCCATTTACAGATGAAAAATTACCAAAGAGCACCACACACGCACATCTGTCAAGGCCGAACGTGATGGCCATCCGTATTTGAGATAGAGAACCACTTGTATCCACACAGACTCTTCACCCGCGCGCAGCACACACACACACACACACACACACACACACACACACACACACACACACACACACACACACACACACACACACACACACACACACACACACACACACACACCACACACACACACCACACACACACAACACACACACACACACACTGTGGTGTGAGGGAGTGGATTGAATAAATACAGAGCTATCTGATAGGATGGATGGTGGACTGAGAGAAAGGCTTTTATGATCACAGCTGACGTAATATAGATTTGATTGGTTATGATGATAACAAGGCGAGGTGACCGAAACCAAAAAGCGGCTCCCGAAACTAGACCAGTGTGTGACCAATGATGCAAAACACAGACGTAGTTTACAGTACTGTAGCATTCTGTTAGTTACTCATGTAGATTAAGAATGAAAGAAGATAGCCCCAATGTTCTTAGTTGATTTACCAGAGATGAAAGCCAACAAAGACTAATGAGAAAACACAAGATTTAATTATCCCGTTTTGTTCACAGTGCAAGACACAAGAAGTCAACAGTATGTTCCTATAATGAGATTTCTGTCAGTTATGCCCATCCCACTATCTTCATATGATGATATGATGACATAGCTGTGAGTAAGAGTCTTTCCCCTTCATACTGTACATTCTGGGTGTATCTCCACAATGTGTCACAGTACACTTTAATCTCTTGGTAAGCAAATTAAAACATTCTGCCCCTTGGTTAGATTCCTTCGCATAGATTTGCCAGTGGGCCTTGGCGATGCAGACATGCCTGAGAGAATGTGTTGTGTTCAGACCAGCGTCTTAGCAGAAACCTGATAAAATACACAATAATGAAGCCTAGCAATGTGGTTGCTAACTAAAACCTGGCAACCTAATCTATGGTCCATTCTACTGGAAAACAACCATACAGATTCCAAACATAAGAAATCTCTCTGGCAACCTGAACAAAGAGCAGGCTGAGCATAGATCATCCAGTGTGATCCTGGACAAGGCTGGAACAATGGCTGGAATTGACTACCTATCTAAGATGTATCAATGCCAAGCTCAAACATTTACAGTAATGGAACGTGTAAATGGGTGTTAAAGCAGATGGTGGTGACAGAAAGCAGGCCCTGCCCAACAACACATCTACTGGGAAGTCAAAGCCTAATTTGGCATCTACACACAGTAGGCAGTTAGTCCACTTGTCACGCCCTGACCGTAGAGAGCTTTTTATGTCTCTATTTTGGTTTGGTCAGGGTGTGATTTGGGTGGGCTTTCTATGTTCATTTTCTATGTTCTGTATTTCTTTGTTGTTTGGCCGGGTGTGGTTCTCAATCAAAGGCAGCTGTCTATCGTTGTCTCTGATTGAGAACCATACTTAGGTAGCTTTTTCCCACATGGTTTTTGTGGGTAGTAGTTTTCTGTTTTTGTGTCTTCACCAGACAGAATTGTTTCGTGTTGTTCTATTTTTGGTTATTTTGTCTCAGTGTTCAGTTTTAATAAAAAAACATGAACACTTCCCACGCTGCGCTTTGGTCCACACCTTCTTCATACGACGACCGTTACACCACTACTTCCTGCTATTCTCCATCCAACAAACAGACCTTTCCCTCGGTCAGGCCCATTGGTAGCTCTGAGGTGTCGGTTAAACGCCACTTGATTTTGCACCCTCTAAGTCAGCCTTTCTTTGATTAAAATAGGGCTTGTGACCCAAAGTGGTCTAATTGCAGGAAATTAGCTGTAAAACTGAACCGTTTTTCTCTCTGCCACATTGCAAAATGAGCAGAATTGCATGAAATGTTATATAAAACTGCTAAATGTCCTCTCCACCCCATGGCATGATTTGTAGAATTGCAGAAAACTTGCTTTAAAACCGTGACATTTTCTCTACGCCCCATGGCAAAATTTGAAATGACTGAACACTGAATTTCTAATTTGGGACCCAGGCTGAAAAAGTTTAAGAACCCTTGCTCTAAGTCATGAGCTATACACATCTGTTGTGAGAGGTGAGGACAGGTGAGAACAGTTGATAACTATTGAGAACAGTTGATAACTATTGAAAACAGTTGAGAAGAGTTGAGAACTATTGAGAACAGTTGAGAACTATTGAGAACAGTTGAGAACTATTGAGAACAGTGGAACTATTGAGAACTATTGAAAACAGTTGAGAACTATTGAAAACAGTTGAAAACTATTGAAAACAGGTTGGGAACTATTGAGAACAGTTGAGAATTATTGATAACAGCTGAGAACAGTTGAGAACAATTGAGAATAGACTGGAGGTCAAATCAACAACAAACCGATATCAAAATGATACCGGATGTAAAATCAACAGACTACTACGCACTATACAATACTTTCTAAAAACACCAATAGTAAATCTAGCCACATCCCCAATACTGCTGCCATGCAAACAGCCGTACAATGGACACCATGCTATCCAAGGCAACAGAGTGGAAACAGATGGTCAATTGGTAAGTTAAAGTAATGACAGAGATATCTGATCCCTTTTCTCTCAGCACTGCAACATTCAGAAAACTGCCACGATGGTGTGTGTGTTGTGTGTGTGTGTTTGTGGTTGTGCGTGCGTGTTTGTGATGACCTTTCCACAGTCCCCCCCACTTCTCATTCAAATGCTTCTGTCCTGGAAAAGTTGAACCTCTCTTGAAATCAATCACCGACGTCTCATTTAGATCCACATCAGACAGACGGGCTTGCATCACGGAGTTGGTTCTCTATGGGTGGAATCATTCTGCTATATTCCAACACACACATTTTGTGCATGATGTGGGTAACCCATACACCATGAGAGTGTGGCCATGTAGGAAACTTGAAGATCCCTTCCCAGACAGGTCGACATGAACATGAGTAGACGTAGCTACTGGGGAGCCTTGACGGCGTCATAAAACACCCCCTGCCTACCTGTCACTGGACTCAGGAGGAAGCTCCGGACCTAAGGCACAATTCACCAGGCAAGAATATCACGCCTGACACACACTCACACACACACACACACACGCACATATGCAAGCACGCACGCACATATGCACCCCCCCACACACACGCGCGCACACACACACACACACCTGTGTCATACAGAGTCATCCGAGGATTGTGTCCCTGAGTACAATACCTCCACCACGGCTGATTCAGATTCAGAGTGTTCACAGTAATAGTCACATGTACAGGGTTGCTGGTGTGATTGCAGGGTTCAGTGAAAATCTTAGGCCTCGAGCTCCAACATGCAGGACTAAAGTGAAATAAAATTATGAAAATGGCAATGGAAAAACACAATAGAAATAGAATCATTTCCGTAATGACAGCTGTGGCAGTGATGAATAAATACGTGTCCATTGGTGTGGAGGCAGAGTTAAGACTGTTGAGGGGGTGGGGCGGAATGACCATAGGGGGAGCAGCATGGCCATTCAGGGGACCAAGTGAAATGAAAAACAATAACAATTATAATAAAAAACGTTAGAATATAGACATTAACAACTGCATCATTGATGAATGTTGTTGGGAGGTGGGGTGATGTTTCCCTGTTTCAAGAGCAACGTAAAACTCAACTGGCGAGGAATTAAACAACTCGCAGGGGAGGTTTTGTGCTTGAAATAGCACTGCTATCAGAGGAGGCTGGTGGGAGGAGCTATAGGAGGACGGGCTCATTGTAATAGCTGGAATGGAAGAAATGGAACGGTATCAAATACATCAAACATGTTAGACTCCGGTCCATTAATTCCATTCCGGCCATTACAAGAAGCCTGTCCTCCTCTAGATCCTCCCACCAGCCTCCTCGGCCTGCTATTTCGTTTCAAGTTCCACGTTCTTTTCTTTTCTTTTTTTACATTCTTAAACATCAGGACCGGCACGTAGTCCAACTACCACTCATTTGAAACATTATCTTCACTAACTCATTACCAAGGAACTACTGCTAATGTTGAATCAAGCGTGTCAAACCTGAAGAGACACTGTACAGGTAGGGTGCAGTACAGTATAGTGTAGATTATGTATCAGGTATATTGCAGGACAGTCAGAAGCCCTCTTTTAGGTATTAACCTAGTGTGACAGCCAGATAATCTCAGGCAGACACAATGAGATGATGGGGTTAAATCAGACCACACAGAGGTCAAAGGACACCGATAGGACTTCACCATAGGGGACCACACACCCAGGAAGAGCTCATCTTTTTTGTAAAGTGTATTGAGACATGTGAAATGCACTGCAAATAAAACTTGACTTATAACAAATGGTATAACAAAATGGTCCAGTTTGGGTTGGACCAGATTCACATCAAGTCACTGCGACAGTGTATACATGAATGTCATACAGCGTCAAACCCAGGGTCATACTGCGCGTCACACCCACAGTGCACTAAACACCGACAGACCGACAAACAGAATTGAACTAAACATGGTCACAGTCTGTTACCCTGCCACACCCCCACCCTCCCCTTCCCACACAGGAAGAAAAGGGAACAGCGTCGAGAGGACGCTGAGCAATGTGGGAGTGTGTCCGTTGCCAGGAGACATCCGTTACCAGCTGTCAAAGTTCTGATGGCCGCACTACAAATCACTGAGGGAGAGAGACAAAGAGACAGAGAGAGAGAGAAGGGGGGAGAGAGAGTGGGAGAGAGAGAGAAGAGAGAGAAAGAGGGACAGAGAGAGAGAGAGAGAGAGACAGAGTGAGGAGGAGAAAGAGAGAGAGACTACACGCCGATGACGCTCGTCTGTCACCCCAGCGCCACACTTCACAGGCTTTCGTTTCATGTGGCACAATGGTACTCCTGTGGAGTGCCCCTTTATGAACTCAACCGACTGCCAGATAAACAATTACCTTGCTACCTGTTGCCCCCCCAACCCCAACCCCCACAGACTCTACTCTGTAATGTACTTCTTAGCCAATATGTGTCCCAAATTGAGAAAAGTCCATGACTAGGGTGGCTAGAGTCTTTGACAATTTTTAGGGCCTTCTGACACCGCCTGGTATAGAGGTCCTGGATGGTAGGAAGCTTGTCCCCAGTGATGTACTCGGCCGTACGCACTACCCTCTGTAGTGCCTTGCGGTCGGAGGCCGAGCAGTTGCCATACCAGGCAGTGATGCAACCAGTCAGGATGCTCTCGATGGTGCAGCTGTAGAGCCTTTTGAGGATCTGAGGACCCATGCCAAATCTTTTCAGTCTCCTGAGGGGGAATAGGCTTTGTCGTGCCCTCTTCACGACTGTCTTGGTGTGCTTGGACCATGTTAATTTGCTGGTGATGTGGAAGCCAAGGAACTTGAAGCTCTCAACCTGCTCCACTACAGCCCCGTCGATCAGAATGGGGGCGTGCTCGTTCCTCCTTTTCCCGTAGTCCACAATCCTCTCCTTTGTCTTGATCACGTTGAGTCATGACGGTTCCTGCATCCAGTACACACTTTCAGTCACTTGGAGTTGCCACAGAAACATGCCCAGTTTACGGGTGGGGATTAGCGAAACTAGTTTTTATCACTACCAGCACTGTGAGGAACACAGACCTGACTACGGAATGCTCACAGAAAAACGGAGAAAGAAAGAAAGAGAGACAAAGATAGAAAGAAATATGGGCCATCGGGTTAGTGACTGACCCCACAGAGACTGAAAACGAAAGGATTTTCTAACTAGCGTCATCACAGTAATGGGACGTCCCTTCAGAGTTGATTACTGTAGTCTAGCCTGTCTGTCCATGCTGTTCACTGTTTACAAATGCTATACTAATAGGAATAACAGTTCCTAATAGTGCTCACAAGTGACATATCAAACACTCTGAAACGATAAGGGGTGTAATAGCATGTATTAACATCTCAGTACATAACATAACATGTAAATAACAACATGTACATGACATAGGACTAGTAATGTAGGACTTCAGTCCATGCTAATTAGAAGTTCCCAGGTACAGGCCTCAGAGCCAGCTAATGAGATGACATTTCTAACATACTGCTTTATGAACTGGTGGACAATGCTTGTAGGGGGCTCTGTATGGAATGTTCCCCTGCTTACATCACACACACACGTGCGCGCGCATGCACACACACACAACACACCACCACACACACACACACACACACCAACCACACACACACACACACACACACACACACACACACACCACACACACACACACACACACACACACACACACCACACACACACACACACACAACACACACACACACACACACACACACACACACACACAACACACACACACACACTAGCAGCAAGCAGGTCAGCTTCCTTCAGCTTCCCCTGGTGTAGGGAGTCTATCTGCCCTTGGGGCCCTGTCCATTTCTCTGTTACCACGGCTGCCACATCAAAGCTGGCCAGCTGACGCCAGTTCGCCAGGGGTGACCCTGTCTCATGGAAATGAGGAGGAGCTTTCATTTTCACCCTTACAGACCAACCACTGCCATATCCCTGTGTCTGCAATTCTCTTTCAATCACTTTCTTTCTCCCCCCCCCCCCTCTCTCATTCAGATAATGGTTCTTTCTGAAACCTCTTCCCTCGGATATGGGGATATAAACCTTCTATTGAACCGTCGTGTTTCTTCGTCCTTCTGCTTAGTCTGGCGTTTGTCAGGCAACTTTGGGTCCTTGAAAAGCGCTTTATAAACACCATGCGCTATTATTAAGGTTGCTGATGCCGCTGCACTGTCTCCGTGACAAAGATTCCTCACATAGTCATAAATGCTACTTGGGGGACAGATTCCTAATTAGTCTAATCAAACTGAACATGTCCATGGTCAATGGAAGGAATGAGAATGGTCCTATCGCACTACATTTATCCAATATCATGATGATGAAGTCTACTGTGCATAGTTGCTCATGGGAAAGTTGCTCGTGACAACGTATAGCGCATCTTACACTCAAATCAACAGGACAATAGCCATGTGCATTGTCATAACTGGGTAAGGCAGGTATCCTGGCGGGTAGGAGCGCTGGGCCAGTAACCGAAAAGTTGAAGGATTGAATCCGAACCCGAGCTGACAAGGTAAAAATCTGTCGTTCTGCCCCGAGCAAGATAGTTAACACACTGTTCCCCGGGTGCCAAAGATGTGGATGTCGATTAAGGCAGCCCCCCGCACCTCTCTGATTCAGAGGGGTTGGGTTAAATGGGGAAGACACATTTCAGTTGAATGAATTCAGTTGTACAATTGACTAGGTATGTGTCATGTCGGTCCCTCTCCTTGTTCGGGCGACGTTCGGCGGTCGACGTCACCGGTCTTCTAGCCATCGCCGATCCACCTTTCATTTTCCATTTGTTTTGTCTTGTCTTCCCACACACCTGGTTTCAATTCCATCAATTCCATGTTGTGTATTTAACCCTCTGTTCCCCACATGTCCTTGTCCGGTATTGTTTATTGTAAGTGCTTGTGCACGTTATGTCTGGGGGTTTTGTCCCATTCTATATATTGTTTTTGTTCACGGTGATTTTTATCATTAAACAGCGCCGTTGTAACACAGTCTTTGCTCTCCTGCGCCTGACTTCTCTACCGCCAGTACGCACGCCTTACAGTATGCTCTTTCTCTATAGGTCTTGTATTATTTGCCTGTGAGATTACATCTAGGGAGTCAACAGGTTTCCTAATTCCCGAAAGATCATTTCAAGCTGTTCTCAAATCAAAGTTAATTTGTCGCGTACACAGATTAGCAGATGCTAAAACAGGTGCAGCTAAATGCTTTTGTTTCTAGGTCCAACAGTGCAGTAAATGTCTAACAGTACAATACTAATACAGAATTATAAAGTGGGGGGTTCGAGCCCTGAATGCTAATTGGCTGACAGCCGTGGTATATCAGACCGTATACCATGGGCATGACCAAACATTTATTTTTACTGCTCTGATAACATTGGTAACCAGTTTATAATAGCAGTAAGTCACCTCAGGGGTTTGTGATATATGGCCAATGTAACACGGCTAGGGTGTGTCCAGGCGCTCCAAGATGCGTCGTGCCTATGAACAGCCCTTATCTGTGGTATATTAGCCATATACCACACCTCCTTGGGCCTTATTGCCTAAAAACCCCCCCCCCCCCCCCCAAGAGATTAAGAAATATCAGAACAAGCAATGTCAGAGTCCGGGATATACACGGGTTATGGGACGAGCAGAGACTTGAATTTTGTTTCAGACAGGGCGTGTTTAAGATTTTCCAATTTGTTCACAATGCCTGGAGGAGAAGGAGAAATGTCCTCTCTACCTTCAGCTTGACCCGTGCCTTGCCCTAGTTGTAAGACTTAAGGGGAGGTGGGTTGTGTGTGTCTACGTCCCCCTCGCTATATCCTATATCAGCCCAGAGGGCTCGTCCAGCCTTGACTATCTGTAGGTAACATATGGTTCCCTAGAGCAGCTAGCGCTCCTCTCTCACTGGGCCTCTGCTCTGAGCACATATCATATCCTATTAAAGCTCGGCCAGCACATGCATTCCAATTACAGAGTGAGATTTACAGCCCCGGAGAGCAGCCACAATCCAACTCAGCGAGAGGGAGGAAAGAGGAGGGGAGAGAGGTGACAAGATGAAAGACAAGATGAAAGAAACAAGAAGAAGACGCAAGAGTGTCTATGAAAAGGGGAAGGCGGGCAGCGAGAGAGAGAGAGATCATGGGTAAAGTCTGAGCGGTATAGTGAGGAGAAAGGAGAGGTTGCAGACAGTCTCCACTGAAAATGCTCTATCCATTAGCAATATAAGAGGAGGGGGAGGGGGGACATTGTTGGACAATGATGTAATCCGGTACTTTAAATGATGATTTACAACCCGATGGTGATTCGACTGTTCTGGAACTGGCCTAGGATCAGTTTGCACTTTGACACACGGAGAGAGACACTAACAAACCGATGTCACACTCACCGTACCCTTTTACTCTGACCTCGGCATAGTGATCACTCGTTGATATCTGGGCTTCATCACACTTAAAAGGGAGGACTGATGAATGTGTGTGTGTGTGTGTGTGTGTCCTCGCTCTGTCCACCCCATCCGTTACCTCCTGTAAAGACCCTGCATGCTCTGCACATATAATATCATGACTAACCACCAAACTATGAAGCTGCTGACATAAATAATGTATGTGGTCCGAGAGGAAAGAGACAGGGTTAAGAAGGGGAGGAGAAGAGACACTGAACATGCTCTTTTTTCCCCCTCTTTGAGAGGTTTCTTATCGGGGGCACACACACACGCTGTACGATGGCGTCCATGGCGCCAGACTCAGGGGAAGAGGTGAATGACCCTCAGGAGGTCCTTCATCTGTATCTTTTTACTGCTGCCTGCCTGCCTGCCGCACACACACACACTCAGTCATGCTTCTTGTACAAGCCTCCTTCAGTTCAGAGCCTAGCTCTCTCCCTGAGTTACAGAGTCCTTAAACACATGACAAGTGATTGAACTATAAAAACAGCCTGCAGGGAGCAGGGGACCAACAAGGACCGAGCCACATGACAGTGGCTCCTCAGGCCTCTGATGGTAACCTTTGACCTTAAATATGGCCTTCCCTATAGGGCAGGGATAGGCAACTTTGATGGAGGCGAGGGCCACAAAAAAATCGGAATTCATCATGAGGTCCTATCCTTTTGGGGGCCCTAAGCGGTTTTGCCATGGGGCGCAGAGAAGATTTCGTAATGTATAACTAATTTCATGCAATTTTACTCATTTTGCAAAAGGACGGCGTTTAAAAAAAAAATGTTTTACAGCTTATTTCCTGCAATTGTACACATTTTCCAATAGGGTGGAGAGAAATGTTTGCCGTCTTTTAATATGATATCTGAATGAGGGTGACTAACAAAATCAATGGGGGCCCCCTGGTCGGTAATTCGACCATGATACTAAAAGTTTAGATAGCTGGATGCTGGACTAACTTACCAATCTAAAAAATGTTAGCTGACATTGGCTATTTGAGGGATTGTCAGTGACAAACATAACATAAGAGAAAAACTGCTGATGCACAACCACATTTCGAAATTGCACTTTGTGTATTCTACTATTTTAACTCGCAACAGTAAGTTGAGATCCCGACTCAGTTCCTAAAAAATTCAAAAATGATTTATCCGTGGGCCAACAAAAAGGGGCACGCGGGCCGCCAGTTGCCCATCCCTGCTATAGTTGGCAACGTGATGAAGCAACCCCAGAGCAGTCCTAATTAAGAGACTGTGACCAATAGAATCAACTTCCAAATAGGGCAGCAGGGCTAAACAGCAGCATGGCTGAGTCTATAGGATAATTAAGATTCCACAGTACACTTCACCAGTGTTGCAGGCTGAAAGAGTATAGAAGAGAGATTCTCTGAATGGTTAAGATGTGTGTCGCAGGGAATTTTTACTATATCCACCATCCCTGACTCACACTCATTAGAACCAATGACTCAGTGTTCAGTAAGTCTTGGCCTCTATTTGGAGATTTTTGGGGAACCTCCTGCTAAGAGTCTAAGATAGCCACTAGTTTTTAAGTATTAATACTGTATATATGAAAAGATATCTATCAGAGCCTTCTTAAGTAATGGTTTCTTACCTTACATAATAATGGATTCAATAACACTTACACTATATATACAAAAGTATGTGGACACCCCTTCAAATTAGTTGATTCGGCTATTTCAGCCACACCCATTGCTGACAGGTGTATAAAATTGAGCACACAGACATGCAATCTCCATAGACAAACATTGGCATTAGAATGGTCTTACCGAAGAGCTCAGTGACTTTCAACGTGGCACTGTCATAGGATGCCACCTTTCCAACAAGTAGGTTCGTCAAATTTCTGCCCTGCTAAAGGTGGCCCGGTCAACTGTAAGTATTTTTATTGTGAAGTGGAAACATCTAGGAGCAACAATGGCTATGCCACAAAGTGGTAGGCCACACAAGCTCACAGAATGGGACTGCCGAGTGCTGAAGCGCATAGCGCGTAACAATTGTCTGTCCTCGGTTGCAACACTCACTAGCGAGTTCCAAACTGCCTCTGGAAGCAACGTCAGCACAAAAACTGTTCGTCGGGAGCTTCATGAAATGGGTTTCCATGGCCAAGCAGCCGCACACAAGCCTAAGATCACAACGCACAATGCCAATTGTCGGCTGATGTGTTGTAAAACTCGCCGCCATTGGACTCAGTGGAAACGCGTTCTCTGGAGTGATGAATCACACTTCCCCATCTGGCATTCCGTTGGACGAATCGGGGTTTGGCGGATGCCAGGAGAATGCTACCTGTCCCAATGCACAGTGCCAACCTAAAATTTGGTGGAAGAGGAATAATGGTCTGGGGCTGTTTTTCATGGTTCGGGATAGGTCCCTTAGTTCCAGTGAAGGGAAATCTTAACGCTACAGGATACAATGACATTCCAGACGATTCTGTGCTTCCAACTTTGTGGCAACAGTTTGGGGACGGCCCTTTCCTGTTTCAGCATGACAATGCCCCCGTGCACAACACGAGGTCCATACAGGAATGGTTTGTCGAGATCGGTGTGGAAGAACTTGACTGGCCTGCACAGAGCCCTGACCTCAACCCCATCGAACACCTTTGGGTTGGGACTGGGATTCAGGCCTAATCACCCAACATCAGTGCCCGACCTCACTAATGCTCTTATGGCTGAATGGAAGCAAGTCCCCGCAGCAATGTTCCAACATCTAGTGGAAAGCCTTCCCGAAAGAGTGGCGGCTGTTATAGCAGCAAAGGGGGGACCAACTCCATATTAATGCCCATGATTTTGGAATGAGATGTTCAACGAGCAGGTGTCCACATACTTTTGGTAATGTAGTGTATTTGAAAATGTAACTTAAGTGACTCTAGGGTAGACTAGTGATGGTAAATATAGCCTAGTTTGAGTCTATACACTGCATTGCTATCCACTTGGCAGCTTTAATGTTATTACCTCGTTATTCCAGTGACATTGCAAACTTATGGGAACAAAAATATAAACATATCCTATTGCAATGGATAGGCAAAAAGGGTTAACGTTCAGAGATTGATTTAAATACCCTACAGAGCTCAGGATTTTCCATGTATATCCTACACGAAATGGCACCTGCTTTGAGAAGTTTATTTGGAACAACATTCCACAGAATGATCTATGCGTACAAGAGCGTTTCAACAACAAGACATTATCATCCTATAAAACATTTAAATGAAGCTTACCTGTGACAACAATCCATAGGAGGATGAAAAGCTGATGAGAAAATAATATCATGTTCGCTCTGTGTAACGTTTCGCCCGAGTTCAGATAATCAAGAGCAACAAAACAGCCGTGAAGTAACGGTCCTACTGGAGACGCAATAACGAACTTCCTTCTTTTGTCCGTGTCTGCCACAGGTGGGTCTCTCTTTGAGCCCGTTTAGAGGTCGCAGCCTTATTAAATGCTTAGTCCCTCCTCATGGGGCGGGCTCTGCTGCCTCCCTCCAACAAGCTCGGTCACTGACAGTCCTGAGTGTCCGCTCGCCACAACCGGGAAAGTAGATACGGTGAGTGTGCCCAAGACCTCGGCCTGTGGTATTTTTGGCATTGGCGATTATTTTATGTGCTTTTATATTACAGTATTTTAACTATTCAACCAACACTCACTTTTGGACATTGTTTGCAAGTAAAACTTCTATGATGACAAATTAAGTATAAAAACGTTTTATAAGACCTGCACTAATGTCCCCATCTGAAGGAAACGTTTTGATAAGTTGAAGCCTGCTACATTTTTCATAGAGGACTTGTTTATACAAATGGGCAATTAAGCTTTAATAAATACACATTTGCGAGTCTTTCTGAGCTATAACCTACTGTAGGATAACGTTCCCGTTGGGAGGATTTTATGGCTGTAGCTGATCAGATAGCATGTCCATCACAACACGTGGCATTTGTTTGCATCTGGCAATATCAACCCGATGTATCAACATTTATATGGTTCCTGGACCATGGCATTTATAACTTTATGCATTCAAATATATGTGAATGGTCTGTTTAGGCAAAATTTGGAGGCATTGTAATAGCCTACTGAATAGACAAAGGCAAATGATGGACACTACACAAAAGGTGCTATTTAGAACCTAAAAGTGTTCTTCGGCTGTCCCCATAGGAGAACCCATTTGAATAATTATTTTTGGTTCCAGGTAGAACCCTTTTGAGTTCCATGTAGAACCCTTTCCACAGAGGGTTCCACATGGAACACAAACGGGTTCTACCTGGAATCAAAAAGGGTTCTCCTATTGGGACAGCCGAAGAACCGTTTTGGAACGCTTTTTTTCTGAGTGTACCTAACCTTTTCTAAAATTGAATCAAATTAGCCTGAGCTGTTCTTGCTCTCCAGGTTTTATTGATCTGAAGACGTCAGACATTTGACAGCACAAAAACTGTCTCAAAGGGTAACATATTCATTAATACGCACATATTTGATCTCGACACTAAACTTTCAGTTGCATCAAATGCTGGCCTCTTATCGTCAGATATTTGAGGAGTGCCAAGGATAACACACATCACACCGGTAGGCTAGCCTATGCAGTGTCCCCACTAGATATTAACGACAACCAGAGACATCTTGCTTAATTCATGAAAGTCACTCCATGATAGGTATATCTGTCTGACAATGCCATTTTAATCGTTCCTTAGAGTTATGTGATTATTACAGGTGAATTAATTGGATTCAATTGAATTTAATTGTATGGATTTTATTGTTTGCGGTGGTGTTAGACAAAATAATCTCCAATCCATTGCCTAATCTCCAATCAAAATCACCAATTGGGCCATTTATGTGCAGGCTAGCCTGCATAAAAATCATATCCGGTCGACCAGTTTTGAAAAACCTCTCAAATTCAACATAAAGCTTGTGTTGTGTCTTATAAGGGGTTGCACCCTGGTCTCATAGACTAGGCGTCAGCGGGGTTTATGTGGCTTAGGCTTTACAGTGATTCAAATCGTGGGCACCGTCCGAGAGAGAACAAGAGACATCGGCATGGCATGCCATGGTCCACTTGACTGGCGGGCCTTGGGGTAATTACACATGCTTAGAAATTCAAACAGATAAAGCAATATTGTGCAACACTCTTCAGTGTTTCCCTTACAGTCAGTGACGGCCAGTATTATCACAGCGCGCATGTAAAGCAGCAATGAGAATCAGTCCCTTGGGTGACCTGGCAGAGGTCATGGTTGGTATGAGTACAAAATTGCTAGACTGCTGGCGACTCTTTGGGGTTCTCTCAGTTGCCATCAGTTTTCAGTTGTCTTCTCATCAGACTGTTGCATAATGGTGTTTTCTCTCCATTTGATAGCCTACAGGACTTGTTCTCGGATGTATGTTCCACTTCTATTTTCATCGGTGGTCTTATGCAAGTATTTGTCCAGTCATAAATTGTATATTCTTTGTGATGAGTCAGCCTGGTCTCAGAGACTAGAAGTAACATATTAAACATAAATACGAAATACAGAAATTAGTATGATAGTGTAACGACCCTGGGTTTATAAGCGCGGAAATCGACTCTGCCGCACGAGGATGCTTTTGCGACACACGCGCTGGACTTCAGGCTAGAAGGTCAAGGGTTCGAGACCTGCTCCCTGCCTGTTTCATTACAATATGTTACATTTGGTATGGTTACATAAGACAGAAGGTTACTTAAAGTGGAACTGACAGCATTTTAACCACTTTGCAGATTTGACACAAACAACAAAATTATGACAATTTTGTCATAATATCAGTCAAAAATATAAAATTCCCAGTTTGTGCTTCAAAACCAACTTGATAAGAGGTTTTAAAAATAGATTATATTTGACTCAAAATTCCATGACGTATAGTAAGGCATTGTTGGCAGAATAGATGGATGCAGTTCAATGCATGATTAATATAATTCACGATTACATTTCTTGGTAGTCCAAAAAAATATTACTCTCAGGTTGTAAATCACAGCTGGCCTGGTACATTGCTTGCTGCCGCCACCCATTCAGTTTCAATGACTCAATATTTTGAACAAAAACAGACGGCTGTCTGTAACTAAGGCTGGGAATGTCAATACAATCAAACTAGTAAGGGCAATGATCACAAGTCAGCCATAACGTGGCTAAAAGGCTAGCGCACGTGTCAAACACAAGGCCTGCGTGCTGAATAGGACACACAGGCGAGTATAAATGAGTCAACAGTTGAGTCAACCGCTTTATGAAATTACAGCCTGATGCGCTCGCATCACTGAATTCAACTTCAATTGCGCTGCTTGCCCGTTTTAAAAATAAATTGGCTATGTTGAGTTGAAGAACAGAATGTACAATGAAAGCACAGATCTCAAAATGACCCAATCTCAAATTATTTGTGTAGTCAACTATAAAGTTAGTAAAAACTATAAAGTTAGTACAAAGATTGTAAACTCTCTGTTTACAACATTTCACGTAACTCATGACTAATTATCAAGGAAGTCATTACTCAGAAATGGGGTCAATAAAATGTACCACTATGTCATTGTGTTTTCCCAAGGAGTGGTCAATAGTTTTTTACATTTTTCATACTGAGATACCATAATGTGGTAACTATTTGAAGGATACACATTAGTTTGGCTGCCAAGTCTTAAAGCTTACTGGTATGCATCAAACAACAAAACTCAACCCCTCAACGCTTTGTTGAGGATAAGAATGAGCTAGAGTATTTATTTTTTATTTAACTAGGCAAGTCAGTTAAGAACAAATTCTTATTTACAATGACGGACTAGGAACAGCGGGTTAACTGCCTTGTTCAGGGGCAGATCAACAGATTTTTATCTTGTCAGCTCGGGGATTCAATCTAGCAACCTTTTGGTTACTGGCCCAACACTCTAACCACTAGGCTACCTGAGTAGCCTGGTTTCCAGATCTGTTTGTGCTTTTGCCAACTCCTCGGCCTGTATGGTGTGAAAACAATCTTCAGGAGTTGTCTAAAGCACAACGAGATCTGGCGACCAGACTAGAGCTAGACACAGATCGATCTATACTATAGGGGAATGTCTCACTGTTCTATATTTTGGAGGTGTGCTGCCCAAATCGCGGCCTTCCTGAGTCCCGACTAAGTGCTTGTGATAAAACTCAATCAACAGTTATTTTTTGAAAGTTATTGATTCTCTGTAGCTAAATTATGCTCTCTCGTGTAGTATTTGGAAGTATTTTATTTATGTTGGTTCATTCAGGAGTAATATCATTTCGGGGAAAATTATAATATATTTCTGGCTAAATCATTTTTGATTTATCAGGGGGTGCTGCAGCACCCCTACTTCACGCGGCTATGTTTGCCATATAGTACTTGTTTCCGGATGTACAGTATCATACGGCATGGATGATGGACATCCACAAATGAATACATACCATACGAAACGTAACATATCATACTAATTTCAGTGTTCCGGATTTACATCTATTCCTGAATCCAGGTTGGATGAGTCCCCTTCCCTGAACAAGTCGGGCCTGTAATATAGAATACATCCACGTATGTCTCAAACTGATTGCACAAACCTTCCAGAACGATGGCAATTTTCTTTTGATGTTTTCGTTGGATTTTCAAATTCGCTTGCCGATTTTTAGAATAAATTGGTTGAGTTGAAGAACAGAATGTACAATGAAAGCACAGATCTCGAAATGACCCAATAATTTTTTTTGTGTAGCCAAGCAACTGTAAAGGTAAATACAAAGATGTTCAATCCAGCTGGCAGGACTGTTATTATTTGCTCTACTTGAGTTGGAGAAATGGACCTAGATTGTTTTGGGGATAGATACTGTAGGTGTTATTGTAGGTGATAAAGGATCGGTGTGGTCCATGAGGCAAATAGAGTTGATGACCACAGGATAGCTATTTGAAGGTGGCCAGCTAACCATACTGTATCTAAGTCTTTCCACAGTACATGACTGATAGTGTTACCATTTTGTTACACTTTCAGTAAGTGAAATGTGGAAAGACCCATCTGTGCTCACGCATCGTTTGGCTAGACAATAAGTTGGAAAAACAGAAATGTACTGCCTGGCAGTCAGGCTACAACTCCAATACGGAAGAATCCATGATGCACAACAAAAGCTGTCAACTTTTTTCAGACATCTGCCATAATGAATATAGAACTGTAACAAAAACAGACCAAAAATCATATATATCTATTTTTTTTATGAGATAAATTGACTACTTAATGACACCCTCTTGATAGCTTATAACAAAGCACAAGGAACTGCTCTCTCAGTTTACAGCATTTACCATAACTCATGACTAATTACCAACAAAGTCATTACTCAGAAATGGAGTCAATCAAATGTAGTATTATGTCATTGTGTTTTCCCAAGGAGTGCTAAATTGTTTTTAAAATTTGAGATACCATAATGCACTGACTATTTGAAGAATACACATTCGTTTGGCTGCCAAGTCTTAAAGCTTACTGGTATGCATTTTAACAACAAAACCCAACCACTCAATACTTTGTTGAGGATAAGAATGAGCTAGAGTAGCCTGGTTTCCAGATATGTTTGTGCTTTTGCCAACTCCTTGGCCTGTATGGTGTGAAAACAATCTTCAGGAGTTGTCTAAAGCACAACGAGATCTGGCGACCAGACTAGAGCTAGACACACCCACATGCATCTATAGGTGAATGTCTCATTGAAAAGATCCAAGATTCAGCAGGTCTGACCATCATGTATCTGGGATATCTGTCAGTCAGTTTTAGGACGACAAATGGGGTCCAACCAGAGTCGAAGGTCTCAATCTACATTTGGGCAAAATGTCCTTGAATCTCACATACTGTACCATCCCCAAACCAACACCAGGCCCAGTCCTGGCTGAGGAGCCTTCAGCTCCAGACAAGCTCAGCTCTGGCCTTGGTCAGTATGAATGGAGTTCAAGTCCCTCTCTCATTATTGTTTACTACTCAATATCTCCTATATATGTAGCCTTTCAACATCTGGGATGTGTAGGAGAACTCTGCTGAGTTATCCCGTGCTTTGATGAGAAGAGAGAAACAAGTTGATAAAGCCTAAAAGAGAGAAAGAAAACTGGCAGGCCACTCTAGGCTTTCATCAAAACAGTGTTTAGAGGCCAAGGTTAAGTCAGTACTTGGCCTCCTTGATGACCAGCCAAGAACACCTCCTTGACATTCCACTCAGCACAAACTGGGAGTCAACCCCATTGATTTGAGCTTTAATACAAACATGTATGTAAACTGTATTCTTCCTTGTTGCTGCACCCCTATTGGCATTATGGGAAATGTGTAACACGACTGCCTCCACATTTCGGTGGGAGTATGATAGGATGACAAAGCCCATTGACCAAACCACGTATCATGTCTGATGTATTATACACTATTCATCCAAACGCGCTCACCTGATACAACTAACAGACATACAGTAACATCGGGGAAGGAATTGACTAACCTGGGAATTGACTAACCTGAATTCCTGGCCATAAATCAATGTCAAACCACAGGTAAATGAACAAGGCACTCCTTCGTGTAGATATAAAGCAGAACGCTTTTATCAAAGTTGGCTACATATTCTTTCATGAGGGTGTAACGAAAGACAAACACATAGCATGGCAACATCAATAGATATGACATTGATTACATCACTGGTAAACGCTGGTTTTGGCTAATAATTCAATAGACAGAAGTAGGTTATTGACTGAGGTTATAAAAATTCATCAAAACATACTCTAAATCTGTAGGCGAATCAAAGGTCAATTATCAAATACATCACCACTACAATGGCAACATTAACAGAAATCAACACATACTCCTACACGTAACTGCATAGAAATCCACACAAACTCCTACATGTAAATGCATAGAAATGGAATACATGGCAACGTTGTCTGATTTTAACCTGGGGAAGCACTTTAATTCCTCAAACAGTGTCTGAAGAGGAACTGACAAGGTGTCAACTCACCAGTGCATAACCATGGGAGAGTGCAGCGCTTTTGAAAGTAGGCTTCCTCGTGGGAACCTCTACTAACAACGCCAACACGACTGTTATTTTGTGTAGAGGACTATGCACACAGTGATGTGTGGGTTGACTCATAACCCGCTATTTAGGGTCACGAAATATTGTGTGGATGAAGGGCGGGTGGGTGGCGGGTTCAATAAAGTAATATAAATCCCTAAATGTACAGCCTAATTATTGTGTGATTTATATCTATAGGCTACATTTATGTTTCTATTGTATTATTTTTAGGCCATCTGTCATTAGGGTCATAAAAAAGGCTCTGCCATGACCAATCTGACATCTGCAGTGGCCGTACAGCATTTACTGTGATGCAGCCTATGCAGAAGTCAGAGCATTAAGAGCCAATCTATGCTTGATCTGAAGATGTGGTCGGAGACTCCGTATGGAGGGTGGGACGCAATTGCGGCTCCTCCAGAGGCATACAGAGGCCAAAATGAGCTCCGTACCGCATCACTGCGCTTCCCAAATGTTGTAACAATGCAGAGGGCTCTGTATAACTCCGCGTTGACATGATTGGCTGACGGTAGGTGTAAAAACTTTCTTCACAACAGCTCTGCGCTGCTCTGTGAAGTACCAAGAAGTAGGAATGCCCTGCCAATGCAGATGTCTTTTACAGGACCTCCCGCCCCGACCTACCGTCAACCAATCATGTCAATGCGGAGCTATACGGAGCCCTCCCCATCGTTACAAAATTTGGGGGGTGCATGGCGATGTGGTATGGAGCTCGCTTTGGCCTCCGGAAGCTCCGCATCTGCGTCATACCCTCTGTATGGAGATTCCGGAATGCATTTCCAGAGCAAGCATAAATTGGTATTAACTTTACATGAGCCAAATAGCCTACACGCCAATCGCCAAATGCTTCTAGGAACGTCAGAAAAAAATGAAGGTTGATCCACTGAGGCAAAAATTTGAGATGAATTCAATAACAGAAAAGCTGCGAAATGGAGAGTTGAAAATAGAGAGAAAGGAGGGCCAGGAAAGTAATGTTTGAGAAAGATTTGGTGAAGTGGTAAAAGAGGATGATATCAGTACTGGCTATGTTATGTGTCATGATTGTGTGGCGCTATACAAATTCGACAGTCACAAGACGGGGACTTCAAATAGGCCTATGGCACGTCAAGGGAACTGTAGACTACTGTTCAGATTAGTTGAATTGAAATCTGGACACCAACTGTAGGTCTACATAACCTTACTAATAACTCCTGCAGAATTAAGCACTTCTTGCAGTAAAACGATACACCAAATGTACATTTTTATCAGGAATCAAGGTAAGACCCAGATGCAGACTGTCAAAGTAACAATGTTTATTGTAGCAACCAGGCAGGAAAAGACAGGCAGGGGTCGAAAATCCAGGGTAAGGCAAAGGTACAGGACGGCAGGAGGATTCAGGGTCCGGGACAGGCAGAGTTCAGTAATCCAGAGGTTGAGCAAAGGTACAGGACGGCAGGCAGGGTCAGGGTCAGGCAGAGTGGTCAGGCGGGCGGGTACTGGGTCAGGACAGGCAACGGTCAAAACCAGGAGGAAGAGGAAAGAGAGGCTGGGAAACGATAGGAGCTGACAGGAAAACCGCTGATTAGCTTGAGTGAACAAGATGAACTGGCAACAAACAGACAGAGAACACAGGTATAAATACACAGGGGATAATAAGGAAGAGGGGCGGCGCCTGGAGGGTGGTGGAGACAAGCACAAGGACAGGTGAAACAAATCAGGGTGTGACAATTTTGACTTGGGAACAGGAGTGGATAAACATGTATTTCCTTCAGCATCTTGAGAGAATGCGAATGCACAGTTGGGGACATCTGTAGAAGTACTATCTTGATCGGTATCATAAAAGCTGATAGTATTTGGTCAAACTGATGCAATTTGGAAATTTCACACAGAAAATCAATTTGTAAGTCGCTCTGGATAAGAGCGTCTGCTAAATGACTTAAATGTAAATGTAAAATCTTTCCTGTTTTTGGGGGGAGCATTTTCTCCCCAGTGCCTAAATGTCTTTGCTTCATGAAAGAAGCAGAGATGACAGAGAAAACTTTACCGAAGTCGACTAGGTTGAAGCATTCATTCTATCGATTTATGACATTCTGGTGAGCAAGGGTTTATTTTGTTGTCATGGGCAACTTACACTGTGTACAAAACATTAAGCCCTTTCCATGACATACTGATCAGGTGAAAGCTATGATCCCTTATTGATGTCACTTGTTAAATCCACTTCCAATCAGTGTAGACGAAGGGGAGGAGGGAGACAGGTTAAAGAAGGCAAGACAAAAGATTTAAGTGCCTTTGAATGGGGTATGGTAGTAAGTGCCAGGCGCACCGGTTTGTGTTGCAACGCTGCTGGGTTTTTCACGGCCAACAGTTTCCTGTGTGTATCAAGAATGATCCACTACCCAAAGGACGTCCAGCCAATTTGACACAACTGTGGGAAGCATTGGAGACATGGGCCAGCATCCCTGTGGAACACTTTCGACACATTGTGAGTCCACATCCCGATGAATTGAGGCTGTTCTGAGGGCAAAAGGGAGGGGAGTGCAACTCAATATTAGGAAAGCGTTCTTAATGTTTTGTACACTCAGTGTATAATGACAAGAGAAGCTGCATGTATCCAATTAGAGACAGTTGACTAAGAAATCGATAGCTTGGGGAATACAAAGTTCTATCTGCAAAAAGATGGATTCTGAGAATTGGCTTTAAAGTTCTGAACCGTGATCGATTTGAATGGCATCAGCAATTTACTTGTATTCTTTTGAACTATATTTAGAGCCCGTTGCACTGTGAATGAGGAAATATGACTGTTTCTCCCTCGAGTTTTGTGAGAAACCACACGCTTGCTCCGTAAATGCGCGTGAGAACTATGCACATTTATCCCAAACAACATGGGAGAAATCGGACTCTTGCGCTGACATGTCAGGACTGTTCTCTTGGTCCTTAACCATGTCTCCGGACTTCACACATTTCCTGAAATATGTGGTGTTAGACTCTGGTGACTATGGATTGTCGTTCAAGTGCTATCTGTAAATCCAAATGTCGAAACCCTCGATCTAGACTTGCCATTATCTAGTTGCTTCTACTGTCTGGAAATGTGCAATCTCAAATCAAATCAAATCAAATCAAATTTATTAGTCACATACACATGGTTAGCAGATGTTAATGCGAGTGTAGCGAAATGCTTGTGCTTCTAGTTCCGACAATGCAGTAATAACCAACAAGTAATCTAACCTAACAATTCCACACTTTTTGACTACCTTATACACACACACAAGTGTAAAGGGATAAGACTCAGTACTTAAACGTACTTATGATGAGTGGTGGGTACAGAACGGCATGGCAAGATGCAGTAGATTGGTATAGAGTACGGTATATACATATAGGATGAGGTTACTGTAGCGGCTATTAAACATATAAAGTGGCATAGTTTAAAGTGGCTAGTGGTACATGTATTACATAAAGATGGCAAGATGCAGTAGATGATATAGAGTACAGTATATACTATGAGATGGGTAATGTAGGGTATGTAAACATTATATTTAAGTGGCATTGTTTAAAGTGGCTAGTGTTACATTTTTACATTAATTTCCATCAATTCCCATTTTAAAGTGGCTGGATTGAGTCAGTATGTTGGCAGCGGCCGCTAAATGTTTAGTGGTGGCTGTAACAGTCTGATGGCCTTGAGATAGAAGCTGTTTTTCAGTCTCTCGGTCCCTGCTTTGATGCACCTGTACTGACCTCGCCTTCTGGATGATAGCGGGGTGAACAGGCAGTGGCTTGGGTGGTTTTGTCCTTGATGATCTTTATGGCCTTCCTGTGACATCGGGTGGTGTAGTGTCCTGGAGGGCAGGTAGTTTGCCCCGGTGATGCGTTCTGCAGACTCACTACCCTCTGGAGAGCCTTACGGTTGGGGCGGAGCAGTTGCCGTACCAGGCGGTGATACAGCCCGACAGGATGCTCTCGATTGTGCATCTGTAGAAGTTTGTGAGTGCTTTTGGTGACAAGCCGAATTTCTTCAGCCTCCTGAGGTTGAGAGGCGCTGCTGCGCCTTCTTTCCAAACGCTGTCTGTGTGGGTGGACCAATTCAGTTTGTCCGTGATGTGTACACCGAGGAACTAAAAACTTTCCAACCTTCTCCACTACTGACCCGTCGATGTGGATAGGGGGGTGCTCCCTCTGCTGTTTACCTGAAGTCCCACCGATCATCGTCTTTGTTTTGTTGACGTTGGTGTGAGGTATTTTACTACCACACTCCGAGGGCCCACCTCTCCCTGAGCCTCGTCTCGTGTTGTTGGTAATCAAGCCTACCACGTGTAGTGTCCATCGCCAACTTGATGATTGAGTTGGAGGCGTGCATGTGCCACGCAGTCGTGGGTGAACAGGAGTACAGAGAGAGGGCTTCAGAACTGCAACCACTTGTGGGCCCACGTTTGGATGATCAGCGGGGTTGGAAGAATGATTAGTTACCTTACGCCGCTCACCACGATGGGGGGGTCCGCCCGTCAGAAGTCCAGAGCCCCAGTTGCACAGGGGGTCTGAGAACCCAGCGAGGTCTCGAGCTTGAATGACGATTTTGGAGGCTACTATGTGTTAAATGCTGAGCTGTAAATCGATTGTAACATGGTCATTGTCCTCACATGGGTATCCTCTTGTCTAGGGTGTCCGGTAGGGTGGAGGTGATATGGTCCTTGGACAAGTTCTCGAAAGCACTTCATGCATGACGGATGTCTGGCTGTCATGTCTGAGTTTCGCGAGTGTGTCCTGGGTTTTGGTCCTAGAATTGGTCCTGGGGTGTCCTGGGTTGTCCTGGTTATGTCCTGGAATGTGAGTGCTTAGCGGTCCTGCGGTAGTTCGTTTAGCTCAGTTATCCTCTAGCTTTCTGTTGGAGACGGAGGAACGAATGGTGGCCCTCTTGAAGCATGTGGGAACAGCAGACTGGGATAAGGATTGATTGAATATGTCCGTAAACACACCAGCCAGCTAACCCAGGTCCTGACATTCTTACCCCTGCCGAATTAAGTAGTCAGAGAGGCCTAAAGTTTCTGCATATGAATGTAAGAAGTCTTCTGCCGACGCTTGATTTTGTGAATATATGGATAACAACTGCTGACCCTGATGTATTTATGCTTTCTGAAACCTGGCTCGAACAATCTATTACAGACAAAAATATTGGCATAAATGGTTACAATGTTTTTCGTCCAGATCGTAAATCTAAGGGTGGTGGTGTTGCTGTATACGTAAAAGCCAAGTTCTCTGCGGTCGTTCTGACTTCTGTCACTAAACCTAAACAATTTGAATATCTGTCTTTGAACCTAAACCTTGGCTCATTTTATTGTTGTATCTTGTTGTTAAAGACCATCTGCTACTGCTGGCTCTCTGGATTGTATTTTCAAATTGTTATCACAGAATGTCAATTCCGAGTTTGTCCTGATGGGTGATTTGAATCAGGACTGGTTAACATATAGCTCTGATCAACTCAAAATTCTATGCAATACCTATAATCCCACTCAGATTGACAACAGTGTAACTAGGTTGAATATAAAATATCCTCTGAAATCCTCTTTGATTGATTTGATCTTATCCAATACTCATCGTTTTAATGCTTCTGGTATTTTTGCAAATGACATAAGGGATCACTGTGCTATTGCCTGTGTGAGAGATGGTAAAATTCCTAAGCAATCTCCACGTGTCATTACGAAAAGAAACTGGAAGCGGTTTGATATTCCAGGTTTTTTACATGCTGTATCTAGCATTGAATTGAATCGAATGGAATTAATCCCTGATGTTGAACCAGCCTTTTCTTACTTCCACAACGCATTCCAAAATGTATGCAAAAGGCCCCTTTTAAAAAGTTCAGGATTAAGGGCAGAGAGAACCCTTGGTTTACTGAGGAATTTGCTAAAATCTTAAGGGAACAAAATGCTGTGGGCTAAAGCAAGAGGGTCTGGTTCGGCGGATGACTGGATGGCTTTTAAACGTCTAAGAAATATGGGTGTGGCTATGATCTGTAAATTGAAAGCAGACCACTACCTGAAATCTACTTTGGATAATTGAAATAAACCATCCAAATTTTGGCAAGTAGTGAAAGGTTTGGAGTGCAAAAAAGATAGACAGCTTCTCAAACAATTGTTGGTAGACACACAGATTGTAACTGAGAGAACCTCCATTCTGAAAGCCTCTAGATGCAGGCAGTTTATTTTAAAAGGTCAAAGGTATAATTGAGCCCCCTATACATTTTCCTGACACCCCTGTGCACTCCTTTGCCAGGTTCTCCTTTTCATCCTTCTCTGCTTCAGACGTGTGTAAAGCCCTGAAAGAAATTGATAGAAAAAAATCCCCTGGCCCTGCTGATCTAGACCACCGCCTCCTACACCTAGCTGCAGACTTCATTGCTCCCCCTTAAAACATGTATTTTTAACCTCACACTTGATGTTAAGGAAATCCAAGTTATGGAAATCTGCTTATGTACTGCCTCTCTTGAAAGTTCCTTCGCTACTTGACTATCGACCCGCATCAAAATTGTCTCCTGTCTAAGGTACTGGAGTTGTTAGTTTATAGGCAGCTGAAGGTCTACCTCCAAGAAAACATCTTAAATGGAATGCAATCAGGTTTTAGGTCTGGCCACAGCACTGTTTCAGCAACATTGAAGGTTTTAAATGGCATCCACTGTGCTCTTGACAAGAAGTTACATTGTGTGTCTGTCTTTATTGAGTTGTCGAAGGCATTTGACACCGTGAACCATGCTGTGATAGTGCAAAGGCTAAAATGTTGTAGAATTGCTGGGCATGTTCTAGATAGGTAATTTATACATCAATCAAAACGTACACAATGTGTAATGGCGGATGGTTATAAATCTGAGTCCATAGAGTTGTGCTCAGGTGTTTCCGCAAGGTTCTATTTTGGGCCCACTGTTGTTCATTTTGTATATCAACAACATTGGGGAATATATTGAAATGGTGCATGTTCATTTTTATGCAGATGATACTGTTCTTTATTCAAGTGGTAGTAGTTTCTTTAGCTTTTGAAAATGCCCAAAGAGTATTTAACATAATACAACAGAATATGTATGATTTAAAGCTGGTTCTGAATTCAGCTAAAACAAAATGCATGGTATTTTCAAATGCCAGACATGTTACTAATCATGTCATTGCAACATTGGCTGTACATACTACAGAGCAAGTCAAATATGTACAAATATTTGGGTGTGTGGGTTGATGATAAGCTGAGCTTCACTGTGCATGTAGAGAACTTGATAAGGAAGCTCAAACTGAGAATAGGTTTTGATTACCGGCATAAGGCTTGTTTTTCTCTGAAGGCCAGGAAGGAGCTGGTACGATGTACATTACTGGTGGTTTTAGATATTAGTGAGGTTATATACAGTGGGGAGAACATGTATTTGATACACTGCCGATTTTGCAGGTTTTACTACTTACAAAGCATGTAGAGGTCTGTAATTTTTTATCATAGGGACACTTCAACTGTGAGAGACGGAATCTAAAACAAAAATCCAGAAAATCACATTGTATGATTTTTAAGTAATTAATTAGCATTTTATTGCATGACATAAGTATTTGATCACCTACCAACCAGTAAGAATTCCGTCTCTCACAGACCTGTTAGTTTTTCTTTAAGAAGCCCTCCTGTTCTCCACTCATTACCTGTATTAACTGCACCTGTTTGAACTCGTTAACTGTATAAAAGACACCTGTCCACACACTCAATCAAACAGACTCCAACCTCTCCACAATGGCCAAGACCAGAGAGCTGTGTAAGGACATCAGGGATAAAATTGTAGACCTGCACAAGGCTGGGATGAGCTACAGGACAATAGGCAATGCAGCTTGGTGAGGAGGGCAAAACGTTGGCGCAATTTCTTAGAAAATGGAAGAAGTTTCAAGATGACGGTCAATGTCGGGTGGCGCAGTGCGTCCCTAGGTCACTGCATCGCAGTGACTAAGCTGCGCCACCAAGAGTCTTCTGGGTCGCGCCCAGGCCTGCGGGTGGGTTCGCGCCCAGACTCTCGGCAGCCGGCCGCAACGGGAATCCCGTGGGGCGACGCAAAATTGGCATTTGCGTCGTCCGGGTTAGGGAGGTTTGGCCGGTAGGCGAGGGTTTGGCCGGTAGGGATATCCTTTTGTCATCAGTATGGTAAAAAATGTATAAAAGTATGCACTCTATCTGTAAGTCGCTCTGGATAAGAGCGTCTGCTAAATGACTAAAATGTAAATGTAAAGTAAATGCACCCTCGGTTGCGGCTGCCATGCAAAGATCTGCACCTACGTTGCGGGTCATCAAGTGATCAATGAGGAAGGCGATGGGAGAGCCCAGAACTTACAATGGCAGGACCTGGTCATGACCTGAAGAGAGCTGGGACCACACAGTCTCAAAAGAAAAAATAAAACCATTAGTAACACACTACGCCGTCATGGATAAAATCCTTGCAGCTCACGCAATGGTCCCCCTGCTCAAAGCCAGCGCATGTCCCAGGCCGTCTAAGCTTGCCAATGGACCATCTGGATGATCCAGAGGAGGAATGGGAGAAAGGTTCCATGTGCGTCTGATGCAGACAAAAATAAGCTTTTGGTTCTAAACTCCACTCGCCGTGTTTGGAGAAGAGAAGGATCGTTACAACCCCAAGAACACCATCCCAACCGTGGAAGCATGGAGGTGGGAAACATCATTCTTTGGGGATGCTTTTTCTGCAAAGGGACAGGACGGACTGCACCGTATTGAGGGGAGGATGGACGGGCCATGTATCGCGACGAATCTTGGCCCAACACAACCTCCTCTTCCCTTCAGTAAGAGCTATTGGAGATGGATCGCTGGCTAGGTCTTCCAGCATTGACTTAACGACCCGGGCAAACACACAGCCAGGGCATACTAGGAGTGCTCGTATAAGAAGCATCTCAATGTTCCTGCGGTGGGCCTAGCCAGTCTCCCAGACCTGAACCCCAATAGAAAATCTTTGGGCACGGGAGCTGAAAAGTCCTTATTGTCCCAGCGACAGGCCCCGAAACCTGAAGGATGGAGAAGTCTCGTCATGGAGAGAGTCTGCGGCCAAAATCCCTACTGCAGTGTGTGCAAAACCGCTCCCAAGACACTACCAGAGAAAAACGTATGATCTGCTGTAATTGCTAATACATAAGGTTCTGTTACAAATCATTAAGTTCTGCTTTTCTGAGTATCAAATACTATTCATTGCAATAAATTGTGCCCTAATTAATTACTTAAAAATCATACAAGTGATTTTCTGGATTTTTGTTTTAGATTCCGTCTCTCACAGTTGAAGTGTCCCTATGATAAAAATGACAGACCTCTACATGCTTTGTAAGTAGGAAACACTGCCGATTTTGCAGGTTATCAAATACTTGTTCTCCCCACTGTATTTACAGACCTCACCCACTACAGAGAGCACTTGATTCAGTATATCGTGTGGCCCTCAGGTTCATTAGGAATTTAAAAAACGTCTAACATGATTGTGATCTCTACAGGGCTGTTGCCTGGTCGTCATTGACCTTGTGTGGGTTTAAACACTGGTATATACTGATTTAAAATGCCATTTCATCTCTTTTTTTTATCAGGTTGGTAAATACATATGAATTACAGTCCCCTTCTCATTTGCTTTGAACAGTACCAAGAATTAGAACAAGTCATGGTAGAAATAGTTTGTTGATCTAGTTTAAACACTTGATCGATGTAAATATCATAGAACAGGTCATTGTCTTTAGGACAGCTGTTTTTTAGTCAAAACAGTTTTTTTTAACATAATATATAACTGTACTGTATATGTGTCTAGTTTTGTTTAATGTTAGTGTAAGTTGTTCCCCCTGCTGCTATTGGACCAGGTCTTTTGTGAAAAACAGATGTTACCTCAATGAGAACCTGTATAAATAAATATAGGTAGAGACCATTGCACAGAACAAGGCTGTCAATAACTCATTTAACAAAAATGCTGATAGAACCTTCTAGTCCCAAGTTTACAAAATAGCCTACCAAAATGTCAGAAATAAACTCAGCAAAAAAAAGAAACGTCCTCTCACTGTCAACTGCGTTTATTTTCAGCAAACTTAACATGTGTAAATATTTGTATGACCATAAGATTCAACAACTGAGACAAACTGAACAAGTTCCACAGACATGTGACTAACAGAAATTGAATAATTTGTCCCTGAACAAAGGGGGGGTCAAAAGTAACAGTATCTGGTGTTGCCAACAGCTGCATTTAGCACTGCAGTGCATCTCCTCCTCATGGACTGCACCAGATTGGCCAGTTCTTGCTGTGAGATGTTACCCCACTCTTCCACCAAGGCACCTGCAATTTCCCAGACATTTCTGGGGGGAATGGCCATAGCCCTCACCCTCCGATTCAAACAGGTCCCAGACGTGCTCAATGGGATTGAGATCCGTGCTCTTCGCTGGCCATGGCAGAACACTGACATTCCTGTCTTTCATTGCAGGAAATCACACACAGAACAAGCAGTATGGCTAGTGGCATTGTCATGCTGGAGGGTCATGTCAGGATGAGCCCGCACTGCGTTGAGATTGCCTGCAATGACAAGCTCAGTCCGATGATGTGGTGACACACCACCCCAGACCATGACGGACCCTCTTTCTCCAAATCAATCCCGCTCCAGAGTACAGGCCTCTGTGTAACGCTCAATCCTTCTACGAAAAACATGAACCCGACCATCAACCCTGGTGAGACAAAACCGCGACTCGTCAGTGAAGAACACTTGCCGCCAGTCCTGTCTGGTCCAGTGACGGTGGGTTTGTGCCCATAGGCGACGTTGTTGTCGGTGATGTCTGGTGAGGACCTGCCTTACAACAGGCCTACAAGCCCTCAGTCCAACCTCTCTCAGCCTATTGCAGACAGTCTGAGCACTGATGGAGGGATTGTGCGTTCCTGGTGTAACTCGGGCAGTTGTTGCCATCCTGTACCTGTCCCGCAGGTGTGATGTTCGGATGTACCGATTCCGTGCAGGTGTTTCACGTGGTTTGCCACTGCAAGGATGATCAGTGGCCATCCTGTCTCCCTGTAGCGCTGTCTTAGGCGTCTCACTGTACGGACATTGCAATTTATTGCCCTGGCTACATCTGCAGTCCTCATGCCTCCTTGCAGCATGCCCAAGGCACATTCACACAGATGAGGCAGGCACCCTGGGCATCTTTCTTTTGGTGTTTTTCAGAGTCAGGACACTAAAGAGACTTTTCTACTAAGTTTTCATAACTGACCTTAATTGCCTACCGTCTGTAAGCTGTTAGTGTCTTAACGACCATTCCACATGTGCATGTTCATTAATTGTCTATGGTTCATTGAACAAGCATGGGAAACAGTGTTTAAACCCTTTACAATGAACATCTGAAGTTATTTGGATTTTTACGAATTATCTTTAAAAAAACAGGGTCCTGAAAAAGGGACGTTTCTTTTTTTTGCTGAGTTTACATCTACATTAGGCAACCAAAAAATCCTGCAACACCTAAAAAAAAAAAAAAAAAAAATCCACCGTCTGACTTTAGCCTACAATATATTTTCTATATTTGCGGGTTAGGGTCAGGGCATCAGATTTTAGCAATGGCTTATTAGCAATTGCGTGCAGGTAAACAAACAGTTGGCTCACAAAACGCATCTGACCAACACCATATAGTCCCAGTCACAGGACAGAAAGAAAAATAAGGACAGTAGGCCCTAATGATAAAGACAATGCCACGTGGAAGCAAAGCTGTGTATGGCAGGATACAGATATTGCTTGTGACAGACCTTTAACAAGTCATGTAAATTCAGCCTAAAAACAGAAATACTATAAAGCACGCTGTGAAAGTATTTGCAATTAACACACCACAAATCCCAGATGACTTTTGCCTTAAGTGAACACCTCATGGACAACGTGTAAAACACGATTTGAACAAACCACTTGTTTAAGTGTCACACCAAAATCAACAATCTCGATAACAGCATTTATTTCCCCTAATCAATTATAAATTCACTGGACAGGTACAGCCCTGAAAATCATTACAAGAATCTGGAACAAAATAAGAGGGAAGATAACGTCAGCTACAAATTTTGTAAACTGACAAAAAAAGTTTTGCGAATAATAATCATCCGGGGCAAGATTTAGATGTAGTGTTTTGTAAATTCTCTTGTAAACAATAGGCATACAATATAGAAAGTAACAAATGTTACCTTGGAGACAATGAGTTGAACTGTAGACTGCAACACTGGCTGGCAAGATTAGGCATTTACAGAACCCTAAAGCAATAACATACCCTCGACCAATAAATGTCATTAACACAATGTTTTAAAATAGCCACATACAACAGCATCTCTGCTCCATACATCCAACCTTTTGTCCTGTCCCTGCTTGTGTGTTTAGTGATAACGAGGTATAGAAAAAGGTCAATGGCATTATTGTTCACCTCAGCCACCTATCCAATAAAAACAGAGCATGGTTGTAGTGGTCAGTCATTGTTCCCTATGATATTGCAAAGTCACAGAATCATGAAACATGGCTGAATGACTGCAAGACAAAAAAGGGGCATACGGAAATAAAAGGATAAATAAAAATAGAATATATTTTTTAAAAGTGTGACAGCATTTCTAGCACAAAAGGCCAGTCGTGGCTATGGAAGAAATTGCAATTGTTTGATTTACAAAAGTACATCAAATAAATTAAAGATTCATTGCAGGACCACAAGAAATTACATAATCAAACGATGCATTAGACACATGCACAGAGAAATGTACATTTCATTTAGACAATGTGTACATCCACAATGGCACCCTGGTCAAAAGTAGTGCACTTTATAGAGTGCCATTTGGGACATACCCAATTTATTTGTAGACATTTTCCAGGACTAGGCACCCCATTCCTCATAAAATACCATTGTGGTAGTGCCAGCACACCAGAAATGTCTAATGCTTTGGGTTTGTTATAGGTATATGGGTTATATTTAATCACACGATCACTTCCTTAAATGGTTTCCAGGCTTTCTCAGTACAGGGGAAGGAATATTCAGCCACTTTAATACACTTAACTTTAAATAGTAAAGCAAAGATGCTGAACAGAGTGAATTACTTAACACGTTCACTCCCAATTTAACCGTTAATACATTTCCTTAAAACAACCCCCCCCACGTGATAACATCCAGGAGATAATGCTAATAAAAAAAACTCCCCAGTTCCAAACCACCCCCCTCCCATCCCATCCAAAGCCCCCCCTTCCCCTAACAACCCAGTGCTCAAGATGCATTCAACCCCACATCTGCATACGGTAGTAACCCCAACCAAATCAACACATCTCTTTAGAAAGCAAGTCAGTTTGTTTCAAAATGTCTTCCATGATCTTATGGGGTAGTTTAGTTTATTCAATGAATTAAATGGCTCAAAGTGCTAATCGGACTCTTAAGGAAAGAACAGAATTGAAGAGGAAGAAGAGGGGAGAAAGATGAGGAAGGCCATTCCACAGCTGTCCAACAGCAACCTCTATTGGCCAAGGAATAGCGTCACTATGTTCTCCTCAAACTAACAAGGAAAACAATTGACCCCCCCAAAAAATTCCTCTACCTCACCTGGCAGTTCCCCAGAATGATTATAGCTGTTATTATACATGTATATATTGTTATAAATATATATGGCCCTTATTGAAAGAAAACACGAGTTTCACATTGACAAGAAAGTACCATAATCTCTATATAGCTAAGTGGAAAGTGTTCTCAGTGTAAGTGAGCTGGCAGCAGCCTCCATTATTTGTTGCACTCATCAACCAAGGTATAAAACAAGAAATAACCAAACAAAGCATCCTCTTTGTAGTTGCACATTTACACCTCTAAAATGAGTGCTCACTGCACTATACAATTTCCTCCGTTTACACTTTTTCCTGAGTAATACTTATCCTTGTAACAGACAATATCATTATTTATTTTTTGCTATTTCAGTTCTGGGCTATTTCCTGCAGCCATCATTGTTATTCTCATTATTATGCTAGCTACAATTGTAAAGTTGATTGCTAAAACCCTTAAGCTCATGGGAGAAAAAAAACAAGTTCATTGCTACTCTGTTGTTTGCTTTAAAAAAAAAGGTACTTTTCATTCTAACGATTAACGAGCAGACCAAAAATGACACAAGAAAAACAGACTAAATACATAGATATTTACTTAAAAAATATATCTTAAAAAATTGCATTTGAATAGTCCTTGAAGACCAGTCCTGGGGAGAGGGTTGGGGCATACACATAGCGGCAATGTAATAATAATAATTAAAACTTCACTTAATAAGAATAAAATAGGAGCACTAAAAAAAAAATATATAAAAAAATAGACAAAACATGAACCTCCAACAGAATGCTGTCCCCTCTCAGGCCCTTATCTGTAGCTTTGGCTTGTTGGGGTTTTGGAACCTGTACTTACTGCCTCATTGACGTCGGCTAACAAACTAGTATACCCTGAGAATTCGGAGACTGGCGTCCTTATCCTGTGGTCCACCTCCCCGCAAGAGTCAGTGCCGTACGACAAGGCGCCGCGGCCGGCCGACTTGAACTGGGATCCAAAGGCCTGGGCAAAGTTCTCGATCGTGTAGGAGCACTTAGAGGGGTCCAGAGAAGCCAGGTTCTGCGAGTCCTTCTGGCTGCCCAGGTCAGACGGGCTGATCTGGTAGGAGGAGGGGGAAGAGGAGGAGTGTTGCTTCTCCATCTGGTCGGTGAGCTCCTGAGAAGGCGTAAGCTGCTGGTGGGTGGCAGGCTCCAGGCTGTTTAGGTGGAAGCCGTGCTGCGGAGAAGAGTCCGACAGCATCGCAAAGTGGGACTTTGGCACGGAGGAGGGCAGGGTGGGAGAGGCCACCGGCTGGCCGAAGCCACACTCCAGAGGGGACGTAGTGTACATGTGCTTGTCTGTAAAGAGTGGGTTGCGTTGGTGGGTGGTGGTGAAGGGCCCTGTAGCTGGGGGCCCGGGGCCCAGGGGGAAGCCTGTGTTGTGGCTGGTGCGTTCCAGGGCCTGCAGCAGGAAGCGGGAGTACTCGTGCATAATGACCGTCTTGTCTCCAGACGGGCTGGGAGAGTCTGCATCGTGGCTCAGGTCAGAGCCATCTGCTGAGACAGGGTGCAGCACCACGTGCTGGTCACTGAGGTCAAAGTGCACGTCGTGGTGCGAGCTGTCTGGTTTCTGGGTGTAGTGGTCCAGCAGGCTCTGCAGCACCTCGTCAGGGATCCCCGACCTGTCGTGCTTGTCCACGCCCATGGGGGAGGAGTCTAGCAGACTCAGCGGCGAGTCGCTGTCCATCACGCCTGAGACCACCCCCTGGATAACCGACTGCTGGGATGACAGGTGACCAACGTTGACCTCATAATCGTTGGTGCTGCTCCCTGCCACCCCGGCCCCTGATGCTGCACTGTTGGCCGCGTTAAGGTAGCGCCTCTTCTTGATGAACTGCATGGCGTCATCATAGTTGGTGCTGGTGGGACCCGATTTTGCCTCAGAGCCCTGCATGAGGCCCATCCCCACACCCTGCTCCATATTTCCCTGCTTGGCCTGCCCCAAGTCCCCCTGGTCCAGGGCCTTGCGGTTGGCCTTCTTGAAGGCCATCTTAGGGGATCGGCCGTGATGCTCGTGGTGCATACTGGGCCCTGGCGGAGTGGACGAGGACACAGTGTGATTCTCCACGCTGTAGTCATGGAGACTGTAGCCTCCCGACGGCGCCCCGTGGATGTGTGCTCCGCCCAGCCCTCCTGCTTCAACCGGTCCTGCCGCTTTCTTCCTCTTGCGCTCCCCTCCCTCAGAGTTTTTGGACTTGCCCCTCTTCCGGCCCGAGGCCCCAGTGTTTCCCTGAGTGATTCCGTAGCTGCCCTGCCCCATGTCCTCACAGCCCAGGTCCAACATCCCGGGCTCCAGACCCTTCTTTATGGCTTCTCCACAGGTTCGCTTGTGCTTGAGTAATCGGTCCGTCCTAGAAAAAAACTGCAGGGCAGAGAGACCATAGGTAGGGTACAGATCGTAAACAGCAGAATGGGAGAAATATAACTTGTCAGGTCATGCCTCATGCCATAATGTAAGTGGGCATTTTAGGGTGTATTGTCCCTGAGGGGACATTTGTTTTGGCCATTCAAAAGTGCTGCTGCTTCCACAGGTTAAAAGCAGACATGCACCATAACCACTCCCCTCCCAACATGTCATCCTATTTCAGTAGATTTTTCATGTGGAGGTCACTACCTGTTGGCAGGTCTCACATCTGTATGGCTTTTCTCCACTGTGGGTCCTCTTGTGTCTCTCCATGTGGTATTTCTGAATGAAGCGCATGTTACACTGGTCACAGCAAAAAGGCTTCTCTCCTGTCATGGGAAACATCACAGAAAATCTAAAGAAAAATAACCATCTACAAAACATAGGTTTGCTCATTGTGTCATCCAACTAATGGTGCTTGACATGTGTGTGTGGGATATATGACATGCCACTCACCGCTGTGGATCTTCTCGTGCCGCTGTAGTAGGTACTTCTGGATGAAACTCATATTACACTGGCTGCACCTGAACGGCCTCTCACCTAAGGCAACACCACAGCCACACAGTTATGGTTACTAAGTTAAATCCTCCGTCTGCCTACTCTATTCAAAACTAATACTGCACTGGTTTAATTTCAAAGTTTCCTACAGTGACTTTGTGAAAAACTCGTTTTTCTAACACAAAAGATCTATTCCAAACATTTCTGGAGATATTTTTGCTTTTATAATCTAGTGAGAAACTAACCGAGACCACACTGAATGCTAGAAATGAAAAGACATTTTGATCAGTGGCCTATGTGAATGAGTACCTCCCATAACAAACATCTTGTCTGTCTATTCAATTCAACACAAATACTGAACTTCTTTCATTTGTGAAAGTGAAAAATGTTCCCTCAAGACATAATTTTTAATGAAAAACCGATTAAAAAATGAGCCTAATAGATCAGTCAGTAGGGTCCTGGGTACCTGTGTGGATGAGGACATGTCTGCGCAGGTGGTATGAGCTCCTGAAGGATGCGCTGCAGTGCTCGCAGATGTGGAGCTTCCCGTTGGGCCACAGGCTGCCTCCATCTGCATCCAGCATCATTGATTGCTTTTGGACAAAAGAAGGTCAATTCAACTACCAAATGCAATTTAACTCATTCATTTAATGCATGATCGTTTCACTGAAGATACACTAAGTTCAGGAAAAAAATACTTAGATGTAATGGATCCTAAACTATTGAAAAATTATGAAACAATGGATTCTCGTGCAAATTTCAGAGAATGAATCATATCTAAATCAAGATAACAAGATGCATATCACACACATACAACTTGAATAGAAAGGACAGTTCACACACCTTGGGCTCTCCACGTTTCCTCCGGGGATTGCCCTCTTCACCATTTGACCTTCGACCTCTCTTTCCTGAGGACTCCTTTCCTAACCGACTCGGCAGCTGGATGACAAAAGGGAGGCGCAGAGTGAGCGAGAAGACAAAATTAAATGAGCACTTGAGAGAGTGGGAAGGGCCTAGTTCAGTCACATAGCCTACATATTGCATGTGTACACAAGACAAAAACAGACTCATGCAGCATTTAGTGAATGCTCATTTGAGCCATTGCAGAGGCCTGCCTTTGGGAAGTGCCAGAAGGTAGAGTAATAAACCACATATTTATGGCTCCCTCTGTGCATCTCTCCAGACAGTTAAGCTGTCATTCAAATGGGAGAACTGCTGTTCATTTAGGATGCGTATCAAAATGGCCTATATAAGGGAATAGGGTGTCATTTGAGACACACTTAGAATCCCATAGAAAAGGCCTATGCTTATTAACTAGCAGCTCAAGTGTAAATACAGACTCATTAATATTCAGCATGTTCACCCACTATGAAGAGCAATCTTCAAACAAAAGGGTCTGGGGTTTAGAAAAGGGACACTGGGATTTTAATCCCCCCCCCCCACTGCCATTTCAATTACACTTCCCAACACCATATGGATACTAAGAGCATGGCTGTCTGAAATGGCATCCTATTTCCTATATAGTGCACTAATTTTGACCAAAGGCCTATGGTCCCTGGTCAAAAGTATTGCACTATATAGGGAATAGTGTGCCATTTCGGACACAGACTATGAGTGTGGATGGGTGCATGTGAGAAAGACGACGGAGTTCTCAAATATCAACCAATCATTGTATTAGATCAGGGGAAAGGCTAGCCAAAACAAACCTGTCTCATTTCCGCAACCAAAGGAGCGCAGGCTCAGTGGGCTCAAAATGTCTGCAAGCTCACATGCATGTCATTATCCTGAAAATAATAGCACCATTTGGGGTGCTCTGACTGCACTCCAAATGAAACTACTCATAACTTTAGTAGGAAATCAGCTTTTGAGTGGAGAAAAATGATTGTCTTCCAGTCTCCTCAGTAATATAATCATACATGTGTATAGATAACGCAGTTAAATAAAAGGTTAAATAAATAAATCAAAGTTAATGTAATGTAATGTATTCTCTAAGATGTCCTTGGATAAACTTTTAAACCATATTTAGTGAGCGGGAAATGATATGTCTAGCTTTTCAATGAGCATGCCAAGTGCTGCCTAGTAAACCTCTGGAGGCTGGCTATTGTTAGGTAGAGAGAGAGCATGTGTGTGTGTAAAGACAATGTGTGAGTGCAAGCTCAAACAAGATGACAGCGTCCTTGCCAAGACGTTTCCATTCACACGGAGAGGCCCAATTCCAATCATTTTGGGAGGGATATATTTTGCATTTGATGCCTTATATTTAGGTCAACATTACTAAATCCTCCCACTCTGCTGCCCCCACCCTTTCACACATTACCCCTAACCATCAGTCTTTGGTGAGATTGGCCATTTTACAAACCCACACCCCAAAAGGCAGGTGGACATCTGATCAACCAAACCTCCGGAGTAATTATTATTATTTTTACTAATTGTAATGCTGCAGTAAATTAGACATTTCAATAGAGAACATTTTCCTTTAACATAACAAAAGAGGGAGATTTGGTGTGGGTTAAGGCCAGACACCATAGGCTGAAAATACATTTTTGCATTTACCTATCAATTTTGAGATTTGTTGGTATTTTGGTCCATTATGTAAATTTCTGAATAATATTAATGTCAAACTAATCTCAGCAAAAAAAGAAACGTCCCTTTTTCAGGACCCTGACTTTCAAAGATAATTCGTAAAAATCCTATTAACTTCAGATCTTCATTGTAAAGGGTTTAAACATGATTTCTCATACTTGTTCAATGAACCATAGACAATTAATGAACATGCACCTGTGGAACGGTCGTTAAGACACTAACAGCTTACAGACGGTAGGCAATGAAGGTCACAGTTATGAAAACTTAGGACACTAAAGAGGCCTTTCTACTGACTCTGAAAAACACCAAAAGAAAGATGCCCAGGGTCCCTGATAATCTGTGTGAATGTGCCTTGGGCATGCTGCAAGGAGGCATGAGGATTGCAGATGTGGCCAGGGCAATAAATTGCAATGTCCGTACAGTGAGACGCCTAAGACAGCGCTACAGGGAGACAGGATGGCCACTGATCATCCTTGCAGTGGCAAACCACGTGAAACACCTGCACAGGATCGGTACATCCAATCATCACACCTGCGGGACAGGATGGCAACAACTGCCCGAGTTACACCAGGAACGCACAATCCCTCCATCAGCGCTAGGCCTGTTGTAAGGCAGGTCCTCACCAGACATCACCAGCAACAACATCGCCTACGGGCACAAACCCACCGTCACTGGACCAGACAGGACTGGCAAAAAGTGCTCTTCACTGACGAGTCGCGGTTTTCTCTCACCAGAAGTGATGGTCGGATTCGCATTTATCGTCGAAGGAATGAGCGTTACACCGAGGCCTGTACTCTGGATCGATTGAGGTGGAGGGTCCGTCATGGTCTGGGGCGGTGTGTCACAGCATCATCGGACTGAGCTTGTTGTCATTGCAGGCAATCTCAAAGCTGGGCGTTACAGGGAAGACATCCTCCTCCCTCATGTGGTACCCTTCCTGCAGGCTCATCCTGACATGGCCCTCCAGCATGTCAATGCCACCAGCCATACTGCTCGATCCGTGCATGATTTCCTGCAAGACAGAAATGTCAGTGTTCTGCCATGGCCAGCGAAGAGCCCGGATCTCAATCCCACGGAGCAAATCTGGGACCTGTTGGATCGGAGGGCTAGGGCCATTCCCCCCAGAAATGTCCGGGAACTTGCAGGTGCCTTGGTGGAAGAGTGGGGTAACATCTCACAGCAAGAACTGGCAAATCTGGTGCAGTCCATGAGGAGATGCACTGCAGTATTTAATGCAGCTGGTGGCCACACCAGATACTGTTACTTTTGACCCCTCCTCCCCTTATGTCTGTTGTTGAATCTTGTTATGTTCATACAAATATTTACACGTTAAGTTTGCTGAAATTAAACACAGTTGACAGTGAGAGGACAGTTCTTTTTTTTTGCTGAATTTAGATAAATGTATATTTTCTTTAGTTTATCATACTAGTCATCAACATCATTAATTTTAACCACTTTAAAATCATTTCAAAGCTCACTACATTGAATTACACAATTTAAAAGCACATTTAATAGAGAATGTTACAAACTGGTCTATTTAGTAACTTACTTTGGAGAGATGGTGATTGGGTCTAAATAGGCGTTTGACAGCCTAATTTTACTACTTTTCTTCAACTGCCATTTACTGAAAGTCAGACCCTTCCCACACACCAACCAACTCCTTTTCCTCAGCTTCAGAAGCATCTGTCTTCACCAAATTCTGTATGGCTATGCTTAGATACCGTCACCAGACTTGCCCAGAGGAAATTGAGGATATCTTGTCAATTTTTTATTCTAAGTAAGATCTTGTGGGGAAACATTTGCCAAAAAAGCTTTTTACGTACATCTATGTCTTTTGTATTTTACAGATAGAAAGATAAAGTATTTACCCACAATTTGCTCTGGACAAGTCCGGTCATGGAGTGTCTTAAAATGAAACCAAAATATTTAGGCTGACTTCATCCAGTGTCCAGAAAAATGGATTTGCATGATGTGCAATCATCAGCATATTTAATGATATATTGCCCAACTTGCATATTTAAATAAAATATATGTATGAAAATGTGTAATACTAAAAAGTCATTTGTCTACATACAAAAGGCGAAGGAAAAATAAATAATAAATAAATAATAATTCACTATTATGGTGTGGTGCCTTGCCTTGCATTATCTGGTTTAAAGAACAACATTACAGTCTGGTTTCCCAGACAGATTAAGTGTAGTCCTGGACTAAAAAGCTATTTCAATGGAGAATCTCTGTTGAGAAGGCTTTTTAATCCACAACTAGGCTTAATGTGTGTGTGGGAAACCAGCCCTATAAGTATCGATGTGTCAGAAGGCCTTACGTTGCCTAGGCTAAGGTCATGCACCAGCAGGTTCTGGTGGTTGCCCATGGACACCTCCAGGAGCTCTGTGCTCTTCCCCGGGCCTCCAGGGTACAGCGGCTGACGGTAGTCATGTTCTGTCATCTTCTCCTGCTTGATGTCCATGGCATGGACATAGTCCCCCACCCCGCCATACTCCACCAGGCCGCCCACCCCAGCCATGCTGCAGTCTGGAGAGTCCCGCTCCTTCTTCAGGATCATCTCGTGGGGGCCTGGCAGGTCCTGCATAACAGACTGGGTGGCCAGCCGGGTGAAGCTGGTCACAGGGGGCAGGTGACTGAACATGATCATGCCAGGGGAGAAGTTGGAGTCCATGCTCCCATTGGAGCGCAGGAAGTCATTACCTAGTTTGTCTTGAATGATGCTCATGATGAACTTGGTGGTGGTGGGCAAGTTCAACTAAAGGGAGCCAACCGGAACCATCCTGGGGAAGAAAGAGCAGGAGCTGAAGTACAATGCAACTTTATTGTCCATATGTTACAGCGAACGGAAATGTGTATTCTGCCCTAAAAATGTGTTTCTCTCCCCAGTTAGCATATGTCGCACAGACACAGTTGAGAGGAGAACAGGGTGAAGCTGCAGCACTCCTGGATGAGTGGAAAGGAAACATTAACATCTGGGTGGCTTTTCCATCAGTAATATATGATGGTTTGTTTTTGGCTTACATGTGCTGCTGACACCAACTCACATGAAATAAATTAACTGGCCAGACACAGTGACTGGAAGAGCAGCATTGTTACAATGGGCCGTCCCTGAGGAATCAGTTTCATGCCCTCTGATCACCCCATCAAGAGTTTAGCCAGATTAATAATGAGGGTTTGTGGGTCAACAACAAACAGCCAGTCTGACTTGTGTGAATTATGGTACACTAAAAACAACAGGCTAATTTTTGTCTTCAGTCAACCTCAGATGTAGCTAAATTAACCTGGGTAAACAGTATAGCCAATAATATGTTAAACCCTGACATCCTATGAGAGAGCGGAATGAACCTGAAGCTGCGTGTTAATCTGTCATCCTATTTGAGGACTAGGCTAATTAACAAACAAAAAAAGGCGAGAGCCCAGTTAGGTTCTACAGGTAGTGGGAAGGTCAATTTCTGTATTTTAATCTGTGACTACAGGTCGTCATCATCATAGGACACCCATCAAACATGGGCTTTAAAGTTAAATAACCAAGCAAGAGTAGCCAGTACTAGCCACTGAAATACTATCAAGAAGCAATAAAACGGATACCATGGGTATACTGCAAAACGTTGGCTGTTTAATATACTTGTCTATAGCTACAGGAAGATTAGGTTGATCTCACAAAATCAACACTTTTCTAAGCTAGCTAGCTACCATCATAACACGACATTTGAGATGACTGAGGTTAGTCATGTCTCATCTGCTGTGCTATTTTACAATGCCACGAGGAATGACAGAGGATTCCAAAAGGCAAAATCAAAATGGAGTTTTTGGAATTAGAAGAACATCATCCAAAACCCAGTGCATCACCTTGAGGAAAACATCAGATAGCTTAACTCGGTGAAATAGCTATAACTAAATATAAGCAGCAACTTAATAATTTAACATTGTCCAGACTACCATTACCTAGCCAATTTCTTGTATTCAGTTGAATGACTTTACAATAGTGTGTTTTCATTCACAAAACACAGTTCATTTGAATAGCTTCAGATTTCACGTGTAACTTAATCGTGTCTCTGAACTTCATTGTCTCCACCAGCATAGCTAGCTAGCCTAGCTCTATTGCAATTGCATTGGATGAAACTTGCTAGCGTGCTGATACCAAATAAAGCTAACAGCTAGCTAACATATGCATATGTAACATGCTACAGTAAACTGGCATGCATTGTAAGAAAGCGTTAGTTGAAAATTAAAACGAATTCAGTGGTAAAAAAAAGTAATGACGTAGGGGGCAAATCGGTTCCCAGTGGTAAGCTGTGATTTATTAATCGAGTGTCACTCACTTGGGCTAGAAAGACCGCTAGCTAGCTACTGCTAACGTCTGGCTAGCCACCAAGCAATTAGCCATCTGGCTAACCAGCCTGCCAGGCCCTTTGTGATGCAGGATCATGCAATAATTAACTAATATGGCCATCAGCATAACAGTAATACTCGGTCAAATAAATGAGACCATGTACTGAATGTAATATTACACCAAACATGTGGGGATCTGCCGTTCTCGCCTGACGTAGTCCTACATCGATTCTAAATTATGGAATTAATGTTAATTCTAAAATAATTTTGATTGACAAATTTGCGAGTCGGCGTATGCACGCGCAAGAGATTTCAGACAACATGGTGTGTCGTCATTCGTCAACATATTTTCAGCGCTTAATTTTCCGGTTATGAAATACATAATACCTGGCTAACTAATTAAACCAGTTGATATAAACTACTTGAACCTCTAACGGGCATTGGGTGAGGACTGAAATAAACCATAACTGAGCATACGTGCGACGTACCCATAACAAATGGCCCATGCAACTCAAGCGAACAATTGATGCTCGGCTCCAGCAACGGTATGCTATCTAGCTTTGCGCTTTGTTGTCTGTCCCACACTCTTGCCGGAGTTTCACATATTTAAACTCGCCCAAAATATATATTTCCTTTTGTCTTACCAGTACATGACCACCAATAGCTCTTTCGGCTGGTTTATTTCACCTTTGGTCGTCCGTTTCAATCTTTAGAGCCCAAACATTGTTCTCCCGCAGTGGCTGTATTCCTTCATTTTGTCTCAGCGCGGTGAATTATGGGTATAGCGGACGGGTCCTGCGAAGAGTCACAGACGGACGCTTGATCCTAGGCAGGGGAGCACTGGACCGGGAATTAACACGCAGTGCGGGGACATATGCGTTAACATTTTGAACAACACTGTTGCCTACCTACACCAAATTCAACAGAAATATAAGTGTAATTTGGATAACTGAAGGTGCTGTGCCATTTCATTCATTTTATGTGTGTTAGCATAATTGATAGGCCTAATGCCTTTTAACTACCTAAACCAGACTAATAATCAGATTAAAATTAGAATACAAAAATGGAATTTTATGAAAACGCTGTTATCAGTTTATAAAAGGGTGTGTGATTGGTTGTAGTTGCCTATGTGTAAATCAAATATGCAAGACACAGAAATAATAATGTGCAATGTTCCAGGATACCCATTGATTCTTGAAGAATATACAGGCCTTGGGAATTTAGTACAACTGTCTATCATAAACCAAAATCTAAGGTCGCATTACTCCATTCGTTGTTTAGCCTATGTTCTACCAAACAAAATGGTAGGGTCAGGCTTTTGAAATTACAGATTGGGAATTGAACATTTAGGGTAGACTATGCATCCACAATATCTAATGCATTATTTCCTGAAACCTAGGTAAAAAAAAGTGTGAAGTGTGAATAATGGTTTCTTAAAACTATGTTCCAGCCTTGAGGATATTTCGCCTCCCTCATTGTGTACACGTTTCAAAACTGTGACTGTCCCCCTGGGTCCCAATTACTGAAGAAATAGGACACCTCACAATCTCTTAAAAGTGTACATTGATAGAGCTATGCTATTCAATGATACTGTGCTGCATGAATATTGTGGCATATATAGCACAAAATAAATCAATTCCTGAAATAGCTTCCGACTAATTAGTCACAGTGGTCTAGTCTCCTGTGAACAGAGCGACCCTTAAAAACAAGTAGTACGTCCTGAAAATAAACGAGAATGAGAGAGGGAACAAGAATAGCCTACTAACAACAAACTTCGAACTAGCCATGGGAGGAACAATCATTAGAGACATTCTCTGAAGTGATGCATCATCTCTGAATTGGATATGAATAAGAGCCACATAGATCTACTGGCTGTGTGAATGAATGTGTATGTACTGTATCTAACCACCACTCATCAGACTCTATCCCCCTTTTCCTCTGGTCTCAGCTGCACTCCTAATTGCCTGTGTTAACAACCCAATTAATTCAGAGGAGAGCGTCATTGAAATGGAGATGGTATGAGTTAATGCAGAGGGTCAGTGGGCTGCCTTTTCATGTGTGCCCCACTGCCCTCCCCCGTCTTCTTAATATATTCCTGATAACAACCCATAATGCTGACAGCAGCTGTATATGTTAAATCACTTCCCGTCTCAAAGCGTTTAAATATGCATTAGGACTTCTCTAATCATCAAATTCAGCAGTCTGACACAATGCTAGGCTGGGGTGCATATGGCTGTTGTGCAGAGATCTATGGGATGATCAGAGAATAGATGGTGAGAATGTACATTTATGGTCATACATGAAACATTCCCCTCCATTAAACAGAAAGTTCATCAGGGCCACTGCTTGAAGATATACAGGAGACTGAGGTGATCAATGTGGGCGTTTGGTTGATTTTTATCATCCGTATGCATAGCAAGACACCTCTAACAGTACTACCATACGCTACGACCACATACTGATAGACACACTTGCGCGCGCATTCACACACACACACACACACACACACACACACACACACACACACACACACACACACACACACAGAACCACAATCTTTGAAAAAAGGGTTCCTTTGGCTGTCCCCATATGGGAACCCTTTTTGGCTCCAGGTAGAATCCTCTGTGGAAAGGGTTCTACATGGAATCCAAAAGGGTTATCAGTGGTGTAAAGTACTTAAGTAAAAATACTTTAAACTACTACTTAAGTAGTTTTTTGGGGTACATGTACTTTACTTTACTATTCATATTTTTGACTACTTTTATATTGTACTTTTTACTCCATACATTTTCCTTGACACCCAAAAGTACTCGTTACATTTTGAATGCTTAGCAGGAGAGAAATATGGTCCATTTCACGCACTTATCAACAGAACATCCCTGGTCATCCCTACTGCCTCTGATCTGATGGGCTCACTAAACACACATTTCATCTGTAAATGATGTCTGAATGTTGGAGTGTGCCTCTGGCTATCCTTACATTTAAAAAACAAGAACATTTTGCTGTCTGGTTTGCTTAATATAAGGAATTTGAAATTATTTATACTTTTACTTTTGATACTTAAGTATATTTTAGTAATTACATTTACTTTTGATTCTTAAGTATATTTTAAACCAAATACTTTTAGACTTAAACTTACATTTTTTACATTTTCTAATGAGGTATCTTTACTTTTACTCAAGTATGACAATTCTGTACTTTTTCCACCACTGAAGGTTATACCTGGAACCAAAAAGGGTTCTTCAAAAGGTTCTTCTATGGGGACAGGCAAAGAACCCTTTCAGGTTCTAGATAGCACCTTCTTTTCGAATAGTTTAGTTGCAGGGATTTTATCATTGTATTGTCAGTTCGAGTGTAGATAAAGATCAGCTTTCCATCACTGTCTCCTTCCAGCCCAGCGGTTAAGTTAAGGTTGCGGATGGGACAGAAAGGCGTCAGAGGCTTCACCACCACTGCACCCCCGGGTAAACCAATCCTCTCTCTGTGCAGAGGAGACTGAGGAGAGAGCTAGTCTGTACACTGCAAGCTGTTCTTGACTACCAAGGGTGAACAGGTCTGTAGAGGAGCCTAGCCCCCCCAAGTGACGCTTTACACTGTATGCAAGGATTTCCTTTGTGTTGTCTTAGATTTCCTTTGTGTTGCTCTTGACATCCCCCATTCTGTCACACCTCTATGAAGCAGAGGTTCAGTTGTCTTTACATTCTGTAGATCTAATAGCTGATTGGAGGTTAACTTTACAGTAATACTATTGGTCAACAACTCAGATTTTGAATCCAAACAACTCAGAGGTTATAAAGGGGTCTTGGATTCATTGTCTTCTTTTCTTAGTTCCTGATCTGCGCTTTTGAGATACACTCTTCTCTCTTTCCTCCCCAAGGACTCTTGGGGGCATGGCCAATGACTTCTCTCTCTCTCGCTCTCTCTCTCCCCGTCTCTGATCATGCCTAGAATAATGCCTTGTAATGGTTGTTAATGCTTTGAAACTTAATTAAGCTTTATGCATTGTATAATGTATCGTACATTTTACAATGATATTAAATCTATTTGCCTTTAGAATTCCATTCTCAGACCGTTCTTGACCTTTCTCTTACTGTAACTCATCAATAGTCTCTTGCACATTGCGAAATCATCTTTATGGCGTCAGATATTCAGTTTAATAGACTTTGTTAACATACAAATGACATAGTTCCATCACTTATATATGCACAGTTGAAGTCGGAAGTTTACATACACCTTCGCCAAATACATTTAAACTCAGTTTTTCACAATTCCTGACATTTAATCCTAGTAAAAATTCCCTGTTTTCTATTCATATGCGTATTGTGCATATGGCCAAGTCCATCTGATACTGTATGTGACGATGCGTGTGTGAGTTATGAGTTTGTCCCACCCCTCCGATAGCCAGTGGCTGGCTGGGTGGCTGTTTGTTGATAGGCTACACAGGATGATCTAAGGTATGGATAGGAGTTTCCTACGTTTACATTTATCTGCGTGTTACAATGATGATTGACTCTTTCCCCTTACACAGTAAATATGACATGTCCGACTGATTCGATTTCAGAACTTTTTATGATTCAACCTGTGGATGTTGATTATTTTTCTATCATTTTAGCTAATCACTGACACTATGGAAAGCTGATTACTTGGATGAATTTCTTAGCTTCGGCTCGACATCCCTTTTATGTGCACGATAAAAGGGAATCACGTTCGGCTGGTTGGTTTTCCATAACATACTCAGCTCTCAATGTGAAACAGTGGATTTTATAGCATTTTTATTGGCAAATTATGATTATCCCACTTTTGAACTGACTGATAGAAGTCCTTGGCCCAGGCAACTCCTTCACTTTGTTCCATATAGGCCTACGTTTGTCTACATTATACAGTTGAAGCCGGAAGTTTACATACACCAAATACATTTAAACTCAGTTTTTCAAAATTCCTGACATTTAATCCTAATAAAAATTCCCTGTCTTAGGTCAGTTAGGATCACTACTTTATTTTAAGAATGTGAAATGTCAGAATAATAGTAGAGAGAATTATTTATTTCAGCTTTTATTTCTTTCATCACATTCCCAGTGGGTCAGAAGTTTACATACACTCAATTAGTATTTGGTAAGCCTTGCCTTTAAATTGTTTAACTTGGGTCAAATGTTTCGGGTAGCCTTCCACAAGCTTCCCACAATAAGTTCGGTGAATTTTGGCCCATTCCTCCTGACAGAGCTGGTGTAACTGAGTCAGGTTGTAGGCCTCCTTGCTCGCACACGCTTTTTCAGTTCTGCAACACATTTTCTATAGGATTGAGGTCAGGGCTTTGTGATGGCCACTCCAATACCTTGACTATGTTGTCCTTAAGCCATTTTTCCACACATTTGGAAGTATGCATGGGGTCATTGTCTATTTGGAAGACCCATTTGCGACCAAGCTTTAACTTCCTGACTGATGTCTTGAGATGTTACTTCAATATACCCACATCATTTTCCTCCTTCATGATGCCATCTATTTGTTGAAGTGCACCAGTTCCTCCTGCAGCAAAGCACCCCACAACATGATGCTGCCACCCCCGTGCTTCACGGTTGGGATGGTGTTCTTCGGCTTGCAAGCATCCCCCTTTTTCCTCCAAACATAACGATGGTCATTATGGCCAAACAGTTCTATTTTTGTTTCAAAGACCAGAGGACATTTCTCAAAAAAGTACGATCTTTGTCCCCATGTGCAGTTGCAAACCGTAGTCTGGCTTTTTATATGGCTGTTTTGGAGCAGTGGCTTCTTCTCTTGCTGAGCGGCCTTCCAGGTTATGTTAATATAACGGCTCGTTTTACTGTGGATATAGATACTTTGAACCTGTTTCCTCCAGCATATTCACAAGGTCCTTTGCTGTGGTTCTGGGATTGATTTGCACTTTTCGCACCAAAGTACGTTCATCTCTAGGAGACAGAACGCGTCTCCTTGCTGAGCGGTTGACAGCTGCGTGGTCCCATGGTATTTATATCTTGCATACATTGTTTGTACACAGATGAACGTGGTACCTTCAGGCGTTTGGAATTTGCTCCCAGGGATGAACCCAACTTGTGGAGGTCTACATTTTTTTTTCTGAGGTCTTGGCTGATTTCTTTTGATTTTCCATGATGTCAAGCAAAGAGGTACTGGGTTGAAGGTAGGCCCTGAAATACATCCACAGGTACGCATCCATTTGACTCAAATGATGACAATTAGTCTATCAGAAGCATCTAAAGCCATGACATCATTTTCTGGAAATTTCCAAGCTGTTTATAGGCACAGTCAACTTAGTGTATGTAAACTTCTGACCCACTGGAATGTTATACAGTGAATTATAAGTGAAATAATCTGTCTGTAAACAATTGTTGGAAAAATTACTTTTGTCATGCACAAAGTAGATGTCCTAACCAACTTGCCAAACTATAGTTTGTTAACAAAACATTTGTGGGGTGGTTGAAAAGAGTTTTAATGACTCCAACCTAAGTGTATGTAAACTTCCGACTTACATTTACATTTACATTTAAGTCATTTAGCAGACGCTCTATCCAGAGCGACTTACAAATTGGTGCATTCACCTTATGATATCCAGTGGACACAACCACTTTACAATAGTGCATCTAACTCTTTTAAGGGGGGGGGGGGTTTAGAAGGATTACTTTTATCCTATCCTAGGTATCCTTAAAGAGGTGGGGTTTCAGGTGTCTCCGGAAGTGGTGATTGACTCCGCTGACCTGGCGTCGTGAGGGAGTTTGTTCCACCATTGGGGTGCCAGAGCAGCGAACAGTTTTGACTGCGCTGAGCGGGAACTGTACTTCTCAGAGGTAGGGAGGCGAGCAGCCAGAGGTGGATGAACGCAGTGTTGTTGGGTGTAGGGCCTGATCAGAGCTGAAGGTACGGAGGTGCCGTTCCCTCACAGCTCCGTAGGCAAGCACCATGGTCTTGTAGCGGATGCGAGCTTCAACAGGAAGCCAGTGGAGAGAGCGGAGGAGCGGGGGACGTGAGAGAACTTGGGAAAGTTGAACACCAGACGGGCTGCGGCGTTCTGGATGAGTTGTAGGGTTTAATGGCACAGGCAGGGAGCCCAGCCAACAGCGAGTTGCAGTAATCCAGACGGGAGATGACAAGTGCCTGGATTAGGACCTGCGCCGCTTCCTGCGTGAGGCAGGGTCGTACTCTGCGAATGTTGTAGAGCATGAACTACAGGAACGGTCACCGCCTTGATGTTAGTTCAGAACAACAGGTTGTTGTCCAGAATCACGCCAAGGTCTTAGCACTCTGGGAGGAGGACACAATGGAGTTGTCAACCGTGATGGCGAGATCATGGAACGGGCAGTCCTTCCCCGGGAGGAAGAGCAGCTCCGTCTTGCCGAGGTTCAGCTTGAGGTGGTGATCCGTCATCACACTGATATGTCTGCCAGACATGCAGAGATGCGATTCACCACCTGGTTATCAGAGGGGGAAAGGAGAAGATTAATTGTGTGTCGTCTGCATAGCAATGATAGGAGAGACCATGTGAGGATATGACAGAGCCAGTGACTTGGTGTGTATAGCGAGAATAGGAGAGGGCCTAGAAACAGAGCCCTGGGGGACACCAGTGGTGAGAGCACGTGTGCGGAGACAGATTCTCGCCACGCCACCTGGTAGGAGCGACCTGTCAGGTAGGACGCAATCCAAGCGTGGGGCCCGCCGGAGATGCCAGCTCGGAGAGGGTGGAGAGGAGGATCTGATGGTTCACAGTATCAAAGGCAGCCGATAGGTCTAGAAGGATGAGAGCAGAGGAGAGAGAGTTAGCTTTAGCAAGTGCGGAGCGCCTCCGTGACACAGAGAAGAGCAGTCTCAGTTGAATGACTAGTCTTGAAACCTGACTGATTTGGATCAAGAAGGTCATTCTGAACTGACTTCAACTGTAATATCATATGATAAGTATTACCCCACTATAGGTTCGACTAGGACAGCAGGAAAACAAATCTCACATCATCTAAGTCCTAAAATGACATTTACATTTACATTTACTAAATGACACCCTATTCCCTTTATAGTACATTACTTCTGACCAGAGCACTAGTGCACTAAATATGGAATAGGATGCCATTTTGGGACTCAGACATCATTACCTCAACTGGTATTTAAGGCAACTTGCTGGGTCACTTGACAAACTGCTCATAGATGGTTATCAATTCTCTTTACTCATCTATAATTCAGGGCATTGCATTACTATGTATTTCCTCTGTCTCCCTTCCTCTATTCCTTTGTCTCTCCTCCCCCCAGATCCACCCAACACGAGAGACGATCCGCACAAAATAGAATTTCTGAATATCACATTACATTATTTGTCTATTATTGGAAGCCAAGGAGAGAGGGATGATTGACAGGCCAGGCTGAGTGGCTGGCCTTGATTTGCAAAACTAAGCTCCTCATTGAGGGAAACCCCTGCCAGTCAAACAACAGGATAGGAAATCTGAACATGGCTGTTAAGACATTTTGAAAGGCTTTGATATTTTTGTCTTGATATTTCAGAAATGATGATTGCGTTGACGATTTAAAAATATGTTCAAGTATTTCATCATTAACCATTTTAGTTGTGTGTCTACATTACTGTGGTACTGCGGTAGCTCTTCTTCTATAATATAATATTATATTGGGATTAAGACCAGTGGTCTAGTGGAGGATAACCACATGTAAATACAGTTTACCCACCTTTTTTATGCTCAACAGTTTACCTAACCTTTGCGGAAAAATGCATTGAAAGATACAGGAAGCTTCACTTTTCAGATTTCACCCACCTAATATTTTACCATTACATCTCTGATAAGAGTATGTTACTGGGACGCCTATACACCATTTCAAATATTCCAAATGCGTCCACTAATTCCATCTCTGTGTTTGAACATTTTGTTCTACTTGATTCTAATTATATTGTATTGAATTTAGCCTCTCTCCCTCCAGACAGAAGATCTTGGCTGGCAGCCCGGTGGACTGTCTCCTGCTCTCTGGCTGACTACTTCTGGCTAATGTTTTTACAACTCTCTCTTTCTCTCTCTCTCTCTCTCTCTCTCAATTCAATTTATGCCATCAAAAGGAATATACAATTAGACATACCAATTAGGATCTGGCAAAAAATACTTGAATCAATTATAGAACTCATTCATTATTTGGTGTTTTACGTTGTACACAGAGGATATTTTAGCAAAATTCTGCATGCAGAGTCTCAATTTGGTGTTTGTCCCATTTTGTGATTTTTTCTTCTTCTCAATAGCAAGGCTATGCTCACTGAGTCTGTACATAGTCAAATATTTCCTTATTTTGGGTCAGTGACAGTGGTCAGGTATTCTGCCACTGTGTACTCTCTGTTTATGGCCAAATAGCATTCTGGTTTGATTAGTTTTTTTTTGTCAATTCTTTCCAATGTGTCAAGTAATTATATTTGAGTTCTCATGATTTGGTTGGGTCTAATTGTGTTGCTGTCCTGGGGCTCTGTGGGGTCTGTTTGTGTTTGTGAACGGAGCCCCAGGACCAGCTTGCTTAGGGGGCTCTTCTCCAGGTTTATTTCTCTGTAGGAGATGGCTTTGTTATGGAAGGTTTTGGAATTGCTTCCATTTAGGTGGTTGTAGAATTTAACATCTCTTTTCTGGATTTTGATAATTAGCGGGTATCGGCCTAATTCATGCCTTATTTGGTATTTTACGTTGTACACGGAGGATATTCTCTCTCTCTCTCTTTCTCTCTCTCTCGATATAGTAGAGCAAAACAACTGACACCTTCGTGTTCGTGAGAGTCTCCTTTTGACATTGGTGACATATGTTTGTAGCTCCAAAAGATTGGTCTGGACAATCTATTTTGTGAGAAGACCTCTTCGAAATATTGATTTGTAGCTCTCTCGGTTTGGGTTTTACAGCCGATTTCATTATGATTTTCTTGTCCGGATCCTTTCATGTGTAAAAAAAGGCTGCTTTCACAAGCCCCATGTTATGGATTGGGCGCAAACTTTATATCTCGGCTGACAGCGGAAAGAGGGAATTGCACTGTAGCCACTACAAGACGGCAAGTTTCTATCTAGCATAAACACACTGTTAGCTAACTGTTAGCTTGATCTGATCTTCATCTAAGTCACAACAACAGACAAACACAGTGTGCTTAAACTAATAACACACACATTCTTGTATTTTTCTTGCCTATATTGAATACATAATTTAAACATTCACAGTGTAGGTCAGAAAAACTATATGCACCCCTAGGCTTATGACTTCTCCAAAAGCTAATTGGAGTCAGGAGACGAGCTTGAGACGAGATTGGAGATGTTGGTTAGAGCTGCCTAGCCCTATAAAAAAACACTCACAAAGTTTGAGTTTGCTATTCACAAGAAGCATTGTCTGATGTGAACCATGCCTTGAACAAAAGAGATCTCAGAAGACTTAAGATTAGGAACTGTTGACTTACATAAAGCTGGAAAGGGTTACAAAAGTATCTCTAAAATCCTTGATGTTCATCAGTCCACGACAAGACAAATTGTCTATAAATGGACAAAGTTCAGCACTATTGCTACTCTCCCTAGGAGTGGCCGAAAGGGAAAGAAGACTGCAAGAGCACAGTGCAGAATGTTCAATGAGGTTAAGAAGAATCCTAGTGTGTCAGCTGAAGACTTACAGAAATCTCTGGAACATGTTAACGAGTCTACAATACGTAAAACACTAAACAAGAATGGTGTTCATGGGAGGACACCAAGGAAGAAGCCACAAAAAAACATTGTTGCACGTCTGAAGTTTGCAAAAGTGCACCTGGCTGTTCCACAGCGCTACTGGCAAAATATTCTGTGGACAGATGAAACTACAGTTGAGTTGTTTGCAAGGAACACACAACACTACGTGTGGAGAAAAAAAGGCACAGCACACCAACACCAAAAACTTATGCCAACTGTAAAGTATGGTGGAGGGAGCATCATGGTTTGGGGCTGCTTTGCTGCCTCTGGACCTGGACAGCTTGCTATCAGCGACAGAAAAAACGAATTCCCAAGTTTATCAAGACATTTTTCAGGAGAATGTAAGGCTATCTGTCTGCCAATTGAAGCTCAACAGAAGTTGGGTGATGCAACAGGACAACGACCCAAAACACACAAGTAAATCAACAACAGAATGCCTTCAACAGAGGTAAATACGCCTTCTGGAGTGGCCCAGTCAGAGTCCTGACCTCAACCCAATTGAGATGATGTGGCATGACCTTATGAGAGCGGTTCACACCAGACATCTCAAGAATATTGCTGAACTGAAACAGTTTTGTAAAGAGGAATGGTCCAAAATTCTTCCTGATAGTTGTGCAGATCTGATCCTCAACTACAGAAAACGTTTGGTTGAGGTTATTGCTGCCAAAGGAGGGTCAACCAGTTATTAAATCCAAAGGTTCACATACTTTTCCCACCCTACACTGTGAATGTTTACACGGTGTGTTCAAGAGACATGAAAACGTATAATTGTTTGTGTTATTAGTTTAAGCAGACTGTGTTTGTCTATTGTTGTGACCTAGATGAAGATCAGATCAAATTTTATGACCAATTTATGCAGAAATCCACGTTTCCAAAGGGTTCACATACTTTTTCTTGCCACTGTATACAATATTCAAAATGACGTCACTCTAGGGGGCTATAAAGGCTGGTTCAGTTCAATATTCATCACACACACACACACACACACACACACACACACACACACACACACACACACGGTGGAAGCAAAACTTCCCATTATATTCATCTGCCATATAATTTCTGATGGATGCTTTTAATACAGTTTTCAACAGTTCTATCAATGAAAACAATACATCTGCAAAGAATCCATATAATTTCTTTATTTGATACCTCCCTCACTATAATTTAGAGCAAGAGAGAAAATTACACCAGTCAATCTTGCGATACTCTGTTCCAGAGAAAAGTAATAAACATTTAATCTAATAAGGTCGAACTCGTTAATTTTAAACTGTATTTCCTGCCAGTTGCTGATACAGTATATTTGACAATGACTCAATACTCTTATTTCAACATACAGTACCAGTCAAAAGTTTGGACACAGTGTCACGCCCTGACCGTAGAGATCCTTTTTATGTCTCTATTTTGGTTGGTCAGGGCGTGAGTTTGGGTGGGAATTCTATGTCTGATGTTCTATGTTGTCTATTTCTTTGTGTTTGGCCGTGTGTGGTTCTCAATCAGAGGCAGCTGTTTATCGTTGTCTCTGATTGAGAACCATATTTAGGTAGCCTGTTTTCCCACTTTGAGTGGTGGGTGATTATTTTCTGTTTAGTGTTTTTCGTCACTTTTCAGAACTGTTCGTTTGTTGTGTTGTTAGAGTGTTCATATTTATTAAAATACGTATTATGAATACTTACCATGCTGCACCTTGGTCCTCTTCTCCTTCTCCTGACAACGTCTGTTACACACAGCTACTCATTCTAGGGTTTTTCTTTGTTTTACTATTTTCTACAATGGAGAATAATAGTGAAGACATCGAAACTATGAAATAACACATATGGAATCATGTAGTAACCAAAAAAGTGGCAAACAAATCAAAATATATTTTAGATTCTTCAAAGAAGCCCCCCTTTGCCTTGATTACAGCTTTGCACACTCTTGGCATTCTCTCAACCAGCATCATGAGGTAGTCACCTGGACTTAAAAATGGTGCCGGAAGAAATGGCAGCAGTTTTACGGGCGCCCAACCAATTGTGTTTTTTTCGCGTTATTTGTAACTTATTTTGTATATAATGTTTCTGCAACCGTATCTTACGGCAAAGAAATAGCTCCTGGATATCAGGACAACGATCACTCACCTCAGATTAGACAAAGATTTTTTCTTCAACACGCAATACATTCTCCAAACACCCGACAGGGCCATCATCCCCGTTATTTGCAAGAGGAGGCGACGCAGGTACAGAGGACAAAGAACCGGATGCCTGGTCAGGACCCGGAAAAGGCGAGTGGGAAAGCTGCCGTTACCGTCAATACTACTCGCCAACGTGCAATCGTTGGACAATAAACTAGACGAGGTACGATCACGAATATTCTACCAACGGGACATCAAAAACTGTAATATCCTATGTTTCACGGAATCGTGGCTGAATGACGACATGGATATTCAGCTAGCGGGATATATGCTGCACCGGCAAGATAGAACAGCACGGTAAGAGGGGGGGGGGGGGGGGTCTGTGCATATTTGTAAACAACAGCTGGTGCACGAAGTCTAAGGAAGTCTCTAGATTTTGCTCGCCTGAAGTGAGTATATTGTGATAAATTGCAGGCCACACTACTTGCCTAGAGAGTTTTCAGCTATACTTTTCGTGGCTGTCTATTTACCACCACAGACAGATGCTGGCACTAAGACCGCACTCAGACAGCTGTATAAGGAAATAAGCAAACAGGAAACCACTCACCCACTCCTAGTGGCCGCAGACTTTAATGCAGGGAAACTTAAATCAGTTCTTCCAAATTTCCATCAACATGTTAAATGTGAAACCAGAGGGAAAACAATTCTAGATCACCTGTACTCCACACACAGAGATGTGTACAAAGCTCTCCCTTGCCCTCCATTTGGTAAATCCGACCACAACTCTATCCTCCTGATTCCTGCTTACAAACTTAAATTAAAGCAGGAAGCACCAGTGACTCGGTCTATAAAAAAGTGGTCAGATGAAGCAGATGCTAAATCAATCAATTTTCAATCAATTTTATTTTATATAGCCCTTCGTACATCAGCTAATATCTCGAAGTGCTGTACAGACACCCAGCCTAAAACCCCAAACAGCTAGTAATGCAGGTGTAGAAGCACGGTGGCTAGGAAAAACTCCCTAGAAAGGCCAAAACCTAGGAAGAAACCTAGAGAGGAACCAGGCTATGAGGGGTGGCCAGTCCTCTTCTGGCTGTGCCGGGACTGTTTTGCTATCACTGACTGGAACATGCTTCGAGATTCTTCCGATGGCATTGAGGAGTACACCACATCAGTCACTGGCTTTATCAATAAGTGCATCGAGGACGTCGTCCCCAACGTGACTGTACGTACATACCCCAACCAGAAGCCATGGATTACAGGCAAGATTCACACTGAGCTAAAAGGTAGAGCTTCCGCTTTCAAGTTGCGGGACTCTAACCCGGAAGCTTACAAGAAATCCTGCTATGCCAGCTCGTGGGAAGTGACAAAGAGCTCTTATAGAACCAGGGAACAAATAATAATAATCAATAATTTTGCTCTTTATTTAGCCATCTTACATATAAAACTTTATTTGTTCATCGAAAATTGTGAATAACTCACCACAGGTTATTGAGAAGGGTGCACATAACTCTGCAATGTTGGGTTGTATTGGAGAGTCTGTCTTAAATAATTTTGAACACACAGTCTGTGCTTGTATTTAGTTTTCATGCTAGTGAGGGCCGAGAATCCACTCTCACATAGGTACGTGGTTGCAAAGGGCATTAGTGTCTTAATTAACAGCAAAGTGTCTTAACAGCGCAATTTGCCAAAGCGGGATACTCTGAGCGCAGCTCAATCCAGAAATCTGGCAGTGGCTTCTGATTAAATTAAATTTTCAAAGAACCGCTTGTTGCAATTTCGATGAGGCTCTCTTGTTCAGATGGACTGGAGGCAGGGCATGAAAGGGGTAACGAATCCAGTTGTTTGTGTCATCCATTTCTGGAAAGTACCTGCGTAATTGAGCAACCAACTCACTCAGGTGCTTCGTTCATTTGCACACAAAAAATCATACAATGATGGAAAGACCTGTGTGTTGTCCTTGTTAATGCAGAGAGAAGAGCTCCAACTTCTTAATCATAGCCTCAATTTTGTCCCACACATTGAACATAGTCGCGGAGCGTCCCTGTAATCCTAGATTCAGATCATTCAGGCGAGAAAAAACATCACCCAGATAGGCCAGTCGTGTGAGAAACTCATCATGCAAGCAGTCAGACTCGTGAAAATGATGGTCAGTAAAGAAAACTTTAAGCTCGTCTCTCAATTTAAAAAAACCTGTCAATACTTTACCCCTTGATGACCAGCACACTTATGTATGTTGTAAAAGCGTTACATGGTCACTGCCCATATCATTGCATAGTGCAGAAAATACACAAAAGTTCAGGGGCTTTGCCTTAACAAAGTTAACCATTTTCACTGTAGTGTCCAAAACGTATTTCAAGCTGTCAGGCATTTCTTTGACAGCAAGAGCCTCTCGGTGGATGCTGCAGTGTACCCAAGTGGCGTTGGGAGCAACTGCTTGCACGCATGTTACCACTCCACGATGTCTCCCTGTCATGGCTTTTGCGCCATCAGTACAGATACCAACACATCTTGACCACCAAAGTCCATTTGATGTCACAAAGCTGTCCAGTACTTTAAAAATATCCTCTCCTGTTGTCCTGGTTTCCAGAAGAAGATGTCTTCCTTAATTGACTCCCCATCAACGTAATGGACATATACCAGGAGCTGTGCCAGGCCCGCCATATCTGATAACTCATCCAGCTGTAACGCATAGAATTCACTGGCTAGTATGCAAAGCAGTAATTGTTTTTTGGCATTGGTCTGGATAGTTTTTTGGGCTTTTTCCCCCAGCATTGTCCCAGTCATATCCGCAGCAGCAGGAATACTTAAGTCCTCCACAATAGTATGGGGCTTGCCTGTCCTAGCCACTCGGTAGCTCACCATATAAGACTCTTCTAGACCCTTCTTATTAATGGTATCTGTTGATTTTATACATGTCTTACTACTTGACAGTCGTCTTAAATTTTGCTCAAAAAACTCCTGCGGATATGACTGGGACAATGCTGGGGGAAAATGTCTGCGTAAGAGTGAAGGTTTCATCGAGTTGTGAGATAGTACTTTTGCACACATAACACATTGTGGCTGAAGAAAGACACTACTCCCAATATAAGTGAACCCCAAATCAATGTAGTTCTCATCATATTTGCGCCTCTTAGATGGTCCAATGTCCCTGTCTTTTGTTCGGGGCTTCCCCGGGTAAGGGGGCAGTAGCTCTTCGGCTGCATCAGATTCACATCTGTCAGTGTCCATGCTAGCTGGGCTAACAACAAATGTAGAATTACTGATGCTAGCATTGGACGTGCTCGTGGAAGCAGAACAACTTGTGTCGTCAACAGGTGTAGGTGTAGTACTGCTTGTAATTGCAGTACTAGTAGCAGTACTACCAGTAGAGCTGGTATGTGTCTCTAAAAAAGTAAAGCCTTACTTTTTTTTAACCATTCATTAATTTTCAAACAAACGGAATGAGCAGCAGCTACGTTTGGCTACATACGGACCGTTAGTGGAATTCCTGCGAGAGAGTAACGATTAATGTGATTGGATGTTAATTATTTGACTAGGCTAGCTGTATGTCACGATCGTGTGGAAGAGATTCGGACCAAAACGCAGCATGAGGAAAATAAGCCATCTTCTTTTTATTATTGAAGAAGGCAAAACGAAACAAAACACTTACAAACTACCAAAACAACAAACGATCGTGAAGCTAAATAACGTAGTGCACACACACAGGCTACAAACGTTCTACATAGACAATTCCCCACAACAAACTAAAGCCTATGGCTACCTTAAATATGGCTCCCAATCAGAGACAACAGAAACCAGCTGTCTCTAATTGGGAACCCATTCAGGCAACCATAGACTTTCCTAGACAACTACACACAACATAGACACAGCTAGACAACTATACTAAACATAAAGCCAACTACTCTAAATAAACCCCCTAAACCTTACAATCACCCTGGACACTACAAAACCCACATAAATACCCATGTCACACCCTGACCTAACTAAAATAATAAAGAAAACAAAGAATACTAAGGCCAGGGCGTGACACTGTATTTGACATTGTGTTGTTATTTCGCTGAACACTAGATGGTTTAATAAAAATTTTGGCAGTGAAACGAGGCTACTCAGGCGAGAAAAAAACCTCACCCAAATGTATAGCCCCTTTGGAAAATATAAATGGATTGTTTGAAAATGTGAAGATTTTTTGGGGGATATTTTTTATGATTATTTTTTTAAAGAACATGTGAATCACATTTTAATCTGGTGTAGCCCGACGGCATTGCGTACCCCAGTTTGTGAATACCTGGTTTATGTCATGGGTGTTTTGTACACTCAGTGTAGATAAAATGACATAACCATGACCGACAGATGGTTATGAAGTTCAATCAATGCAGAATCGGACTAACGGGAATTAACATTATAGCATACCTATGCAGGGGATTCAGCCATCTTCTACAGCTACAATACACTCTTTTGTGCTGGGCTGATTAGCAGCAAGTGCCAAGGTTGAACCTACCCACCGTCTTGAAGATGTCCTCTGGGACGTGTCTGAAAAGGGCGTGGAGTATGTTTGAATCAATAACAGCCTCTCCACGGGAAACTAGAGGAGAGCTACTACATTACAAGGGTGTTGAATTTGGAGCTGTGTAGAAATAGAATGCACGGGAAAGTTGCTGCAAAGCAAATTGGAGTAAATTAATAAACACCGTTTTTATTTGACTGTTTTAAATAGAGGACCTCAAAGAAAAGTATAGGCTCTCTAAATCACTGACAGCTGCGCTACTCTCATACGACTGTACGTGCGTTTTCTGTCCACAAGGTGGCATTGTCTGACTTGAGAGCGGTTAGCGGAGGGCTGCATGGGGTACAACCGTCCCGAGTTTCATTAGGCGACAGTAGCCTTGTCAAGTGGTTGTTTTTTGTAATGATCCTATCCGCAGGCCTACCTCTCCTAAAGGAATACTGTTTTTGAATGACATATATATTTTGTATTTATTTTAATATTTAAAAAAAATCTGCTGATAAATTATATTGAATAACCCCACCTCTCTCTCTTGCACACACACACACACACACACACACACACACACACACACACACACACACACACACACACACACACTGTCTCTCAGTGTGGGCATGTCTGTTCAGGAGACTGTCTACTCGGAGCGCACTCTCACTTGAGCGGAGGGACAGCGAGCGAACAACCATCACCTCCTTATGGCACATCAACCCATCATATATTTTTTTGTGTAAAATGTTCAACTAAAGCCGGTGAGAGTAGGATAAAAGCTTTTGTAAAGAGTGCACTGTTTTGGGGAGTATACCCAGATCCTTGCGCAGCGCGTTATTGGCCATGGAGTCCTTTACGCACTGCAGATAACAAGTCTTTGTGAAACAAAGAAAACAAAGTAATGGATCAAAACTGCAAGTGATTTTTTTCACACTCTGGTAAAGTTATGGCCGCGTTACGGAGGAAATTTGGGGAGGACTATCAGGTAGTGAATACAAACCGTGACAACACCGCTTTTTCAGCACCTGTTAAAAAGAAACGCCAGCGGTTCGTGGAGAAGAACGGTCGTTGCAACGTGCAGCACGGGAARCTCGGCGGGGAGACCAGCCGATACATCTCCGACCTCTTCACCACCTTGGTGGACCTCAAGTGGCGATGGAACTTACTTATCTTTGTTCTGACCTATACAGTAGCATGGCTGGTCATGGCTTCTATGTGGTGGATCATCGCCTACATCAGAGGGGACATAAARCATGGCCACGACTCGTCCTACACCCCCTGCGTTGCCAACGTTTACAACTTCCCCTCCGCMTTCCTKTTCTTCATAGAGACCGAGGCCACCATCGGCTACGGCTACCGCTACATAACGGAGAAATGTCCYGAGGGCATCATTCTCTTCTTGTTCCAGTCGCTGCTGGGTTCCATCGTGGACGCCTTTCTGATCGGCTGCATGTTCATTAAAATGTCCCAGCCCAAGAAGCGCGCAGAGACGCTTATGTTTAGCCAGGACTCAGTGATCTCACAGCGCGACGGCAAACTGTGCCTCATGTTCCGCGTGGGCAACCTGCGAAACAGCCATATGGTGTCCGCGCAGATCAGGTGTAAACTCATAAAGGTAAGGTAAACAAGCACCACAGGGGTATTTAGACAACTAATGATAAAATGACCCACGGTGATAATACTCTACTAAAAGCCTTCAGGGATAGTGGGAAATGAAACTCTCGAGCGTAAAATGCCAAGATGTTGTGCGCTAATGTCATATTTAATGTGCATAACTAATTATCATGTATTATATTCGCATTCATTATTTCACATATACAGTATGTGCTTCTCCATCACCCCGTCTGCATTTGGGGTCCTAAAACGCAGGGGGCAAACAATCAATTGAACCTGAAAGTGGCAAACAGACGGCAGAAGAAAATGTAATCAAATTGAATAAAATGAACCTATAGGAGTCTAGCTGCACTATGATAGCAGTTGCATATCAGAGATATATAGATATATATATTTTTCTTCTAAGCTTAATTATAAGCAGGTCTTAGTCCACAGTGTGTGCCTTGTTAAACAAAAAAGGCTTACAATTGTATCAGCATAATCCTTAGTAGTGAGATTGTATTTTGGCTGAGTGGCAGACGTTTCCAAGACAGGGTCTGATAAGAGAGAGAGAGAGGGGTTGAAAGAGAGAGAGACAGAGTGGCTGAGAGAGAAAGAGAGGGGGGGGCTGAGATAGAGGGCAGCTGGGAGGAGCAGAGAGCGAGAGAGACCGAGAGGGGTTGAGAGAGAGAGAGAGAGACAGAGGGGCCGAGAAAGAGAGAGAGAGAAGGGGAGCTGAGAGAGAGTTCTTTGGTGGCGCAGCCACGGCGTGTCCAAAACCAGTCACCTTTCAACCCCTTGACATTTAGAAGAGCAGGTGGTTTAACTGCGGGACACGGTAGTGTATCAGTGGGCTGCTCTGACAGAGATCTGGGCTCTCAGGCTGGGGTTTAACAGTTAAAACTCCAGCAATGAAACGCACAAAATCAAATCATCAGCCATGGAGCAGTATACATGCTGCTCACCCCGATCAAGCATGATGTCAGGTCAAAAGTGGCCCTGGACTTAAGACCCTGGAGTAACGGAATAAATCATATTTATAGTGCATGTGGATACACTTTTCGTCTTCACTCTCATGTTGTAAGGTCTGGTTTACATCACAATGTGATGTTTGGATAGGACTTCGTCAGAGACACTCCGATATGAAACCCAAAGAGAGGCAAAAACATTGGTTTCTGAGAATACACAAGCACACACACACACTTGCACACGCACACATACACACACACACACACACACCCAGTGAGGCGCTTGAAGCTTGTTTAAGTATGTGTTCCACCATTGTGAACACATCAGCACAGCACATTGAACATAGCGTAGGTCAACTTAATAACACGTACTGTACACCCGGTGTGGCTGGGAGAGAGAGAGGACGGGAGAACCCCATCCCTCAGTCATAGCCAGGCAGTCCCCAAAGAGAACAGCCTCCTAGGCACACAGTCAAAACAGCCACAATAGATAGCCCCAAGCAGGGTGTTTCTCTGGGATGAACACCATCCTCTCGCTCAGCCTCCCAGGCAGACCATTTACAGCAGCTGGAGGGTGGCATCACACCTTTGACAGGGTGCACGGTGCTCCAAATGGCTGGTCATTTACTAGAGGGCTAGTGTGTTGATTGATTTATCCTGTGCAATAATTGAATAAGGCTCAAGCACGGACCCAGGCGCCTTCACAATATAAAGCTCCCCTACAGTGGGTGTATTTTGAGAGGAAAAAGGAGGACGGGAGAGGAAGAAACAACATCTGTGCCCAGTGGAATGACGTGGAAACAACTTTGATTCAACCAGCGTGTGCCCAGTGTGTGCCCAGTGGGTAGGCTATGAGTGGCACTCAGAGAGATTGCGTCATGAAATATGTGAAGCGCAGGCAGGCACTTTGAGCACAAGTAAGAAACCCACACTCACCTTTTCTCTCTGACTACAAAGGGGGAAAAAAGAGAAAGAATAAATATCATCCCCCTCCTCCTCTCCTGCTCTCTCTTTCTCTCTTTGAGGTACCATCCACACAACCCACACTGTGCTCTGGGGTCTTTAGTATTGTTGCTCTGCTGTCAGGCTTCACAGCACAGCCCTGTGCTACTTTCACTTCAAAGACCCTTTAGCCAGCACAAAAATGTACTAATAAGCCTCCTAGTTTTGGGAAAACATATCTGAAATCAAATTACTCTAGAGATTATTCGTATTAAAACAGTTGTAAAAGTTCACATGAATTATAGTCATGAAAAATAAATCATTACTTCACAGGAATCATGCTATTTTGTAAATTAATGTTTATATTTTGTCAGTGCAGTACTAGTAGAGGGATGATGGTGGTGCTGATGAATCATGCCCCTCTTCCACCTGTTCCCCCAATCCCCACTGTTACTCACAAATCTGTACAGGTTTTTAAATAGTCCTCTCCACCTTCCATTTAGGTATTGACTTGCCATATGTTCATAAATATACACCGTAACATGACCTGGCATATTGCATGTGTTAGAACCACTTAACACCAATCAAACAAATAGAGCACATATCGGTTGGAGAAAAGCAAAGTCCTGATGAACTCCTGTATTCATTCTTCAGTTAAGTCCCATCATTTATACATACATACATACTGTAGGACTGTGCAGAATGTGTGTACATAGGTGTGTGTGTGTGGCAGTGACAGCTGCTCATTCAGAGGCTCATAAAAGACAGAGGAGAGGATGGGCAGGCAGTATTGACACCTGTTTGGGTTTACAACATGGGCCCAGTTAAGGCATCTGCTCCTTGTGACCACGTCTGTCAGTCACAGTCCACATCTCGTTCTCGCCAGGACGGCTCACTTCAATCAAACCCACCAATCGCACAGCCAACCACAGAACCCACATCCAAAAAGCAGCGGGGCCAATTCTGCAGGCAGTAAGCGTGAATATAGGCCTATGCAAAGATTTCTTTCATAAGACATTTGCTGGATGATTTGACTGGCACTGTGAGCTGGCTGAGCCAAGCGACAGTCCAGTCCTTGTCGAATGCGAGCATGATTGCCGGTAGCTAGGCTGCTTGTTTGTTGTTTGGGGGAAAGTTTTGTGTTGGCTAGCTGGGTGTAGCCTCGCGTAATGCAGCACCGCTGAAGTGGCGTGGCTGATTACTAGAGGGGAGCAGACAGCAGAAGGGCCCAGCTCCATCTCACAGGGCACAGAAACAGACTAATCACAGCCGACAGCCATCCAAACCCAGAGCTGGTGTTGGCAGGGCCAGGCAGACTCAGTAAGCCTCCGAGTGCATCTTGCTGGAACGCTCCTCACTCTCACACCGAGATATGAGAGAGGCGCAGCTGAATGGAGAAAGGGAAGGGAAAAGGCTGTAATAGAATATACAGAGAGAGCGAGAGAGAGAAAGAGAGACAGAGAAAGAGAGAGCGAGAATGGGTGACAGGTATACAGATGTAGGATCTTCATTTGTAGTGTATTTGAGGTTTAAAAAGGCATTTGTAATTTCCACTTTGATATTTCAGAATTTATTTTCCCTTACAAAGAAAAGATCAACCCATACAAAAATGTCCATGAATTATAATCCACATTTCTTGTTGCTGCAGCATAATGTTCCTGTTGTAGCAAACTGTTTCAAGGTGGGAGATGTGGTATCGACTAGACAGGCTAGACTGGCAGGCAGCTACTAGCACTGGGATTGATTTCCATTTTACTTACGAGCCCCTAACCAGCAACGCAGTAAAAAAAAAAAAAAAAAAACCTGAATAAGAAACAAAGTAACAAGTAATTAAAGCGCAGCAGTAAAATAACAATAGCGAGACTACATACAACGGGGTACCGGTACAGAGTTAACGTGCTGGGGCACCGGTTAGTCGAGGTAATTGAGGTAATATGTATATGTAGGTAGAGTTATTAAAGTGACTATGCACAGATGATAACAACAGAGAGTAAAAGCGGTGAAAAAGAGGGGGGGGGGGGGGGCAATGAAAAGAGCCTGGGTAGCCATTTGATTAGATGTTCAGGAGTCTTATGGCTTGGGGGTAGAAGCTGTTCAGAAGCCTCTTGGACCTAGACTTGGCGCTCCGGTACCGCTTGCCGCGATAGCAGAGAGAACAGTCTATGACTAGGGTGGCTGGAGTCTTTGACAATTTTTAGGGCCTTCCTCTGACACCGTCTAGTATAGAGGTCCTGGATGACAGGAAGCTTTGCCCCAGTGATGTATTGGGCCGTACGCACTACTCACTGTAGTGCCTTGTGGTCGGAGGCTGAGAAATTGCCATACCAGGCAGTGATGCGACCAGTCAGGATGCGCTTGATGGTGCAGCTGTAGAACCTTTTAAGGATCTGAGGACCCATGCCAAATGTTTTCTCCTGTCTCCTGTTTTCTCCTATTTTCTCCTGTCTCCTGAGGGGGAATAGGTTTCGTCGCGCCCTCTTCACAACTGTCTTGGTGTGCTTGAACCATGTTAGTTTGTTGGTGATGTGGACACCAAGGAACTTGAAGCTCTCAATTTGCTCCACTACAGGCCCGTCGATGAGAATGGGGACGTGCTCGGTCTTCATTTTCCTGTAGTCCGCAATCATCTCTTTTGTCTTGATCACGTTGAGGGAAAGGTTGTTGTCCTGGCACCACACGGCCAGGTCTCTGACCTCCTCCCTATAGGCTGCCTCGTCGTTGTCGGTGATCAGGCCTACCACTGTTGTGTCATCGGCAAACGCAATGATGGTGTTGGAGTCGTGCCTGGCCGTGCAGTCATGAGTGAACAGGGGGTACAGGAGGGGACTGAGCACGCACCCCTGAGGGGCCCCTGTGTTCAGGATCAGGTGGCGGATGTGTTGTTAGCTACCCATACCACCTGGGGGGCGGCCCGTCAGGAAGTCCAGGATTCAGTTGCAGAGGCATGCATTTAGTCCCAGGGTCCTTAGCCTAGTGATGAGCTTTGAGGGCACTATGGTGTTGAACGCTGAGCTGTAGTCAATGAATAACATTCTCACATAGGTGTTCCTTTTGTCCAGGTGGGAAAGGGCAGTGTGGAGTGCAATAGAGCTTGCATCATCTGTGGATCTGTTGGTGCGGTTTGCAAATTTGAGTGGGTCTAGGGTTTCTGGGATAATGGTGTTGATGTGAGCCATAAACAGCCTTTCAAAGCACTTCATGGCTACAGACGTGTCGGTGCTACGGGTCGGTAGTCATTCAGGCTGGTTACCTCAGTGTTCTTGGGCACAGGGACTATGGTGGTCTGCTTAAAACATGTTGGTATTACAGACTCAGACAGGGAGAGGTTGAAAATGTCAGTGAAGACACTTGCCAGTTGGTCAGCGCATGCTCGAAGTACATGTTCTGGTAAACCGTCTGGCCCTGTGTTCTTGTGAATTTTGACCTGTTTAAAGGTCTTACTTACATCGGCTGTGGAGAGCGTGATCACACAGTCTTCCGGAACAGCTGGTGCTCTCATGCATGTTTCAGTGTTATTTGCCTCGAAGCGAGCATGGAAGTAGTTTAGATCGACTGGTAGGCTCGTGTCACTGGGCAGCTCTCGGCTGTGCTTCCCTTTGTAGTCTGTAATGGTTTGCAAGCCCTGCCACATCTGACGAGCGTCAGAGCCGGTGTAGTATGATTCGATCTTAGTCCTGTATTGACACTTTGTCTGTTTGACGGTTCATCAGAGGGCATAGCGGGATTTCTTATAAGCGTCCGGGTTAGAGTTCCGCTCCTTGAAAGCAGCAGCTCTAGCCTTTAGCTAAGTGCGGATGTTGCCTGTAATCTATGGCTTCTGGTTGGGATATGTACGTACGGTCACTGTGGGGACGACGTCATCGATGCACTTGTTGATGAAGCCAGTAACTGATATGGTGTACTCCTCAATGCCATCGGTGGAATCCCGGGAACATATTCCAGTCTGTGCTAGCAAAACAGTCCTGTAGCTTAGCATCTGCTTCATCTGACCACTTTTTTTATAGATCGAGTCACTGGTGCTTCCTGCTTTAATTTTTGCTTTTAAGCAGGAATCAGCAGGATAGAGTTGTGGTCAGATTTGCCAAATGAAGGGTGAGTGAGAGCTTTGTATGCGTCTCTGTGTGTAGAGTAAAGGTGGTTCAGAGTTTCTTTCCCCTATGGTTGCACATTTAACATGCTGATAGAAGTTTGGTAAGACCGATTTATGTTTCCATGCATTGGAGTCTCCAGCCACTAGGAGCGCCGCATTTGTTGAGCGTTTTCCTGTTTGCTTATGGCGAAATACAGCTCATTGAGTGCGGTCCTAATGCCAGCATCAGTATGTGGTGGTATGTAGACAGCTACGAAAAATACAGATGAAAACTCTATAGGTAGATAGTGTGGTCTACAGCTTATCATGAGATACTCTACCTCAGGCGAGCAAAACCTTGAGACTTCCTTAGATATCGTGCACCAGCTGTTATTTACAAAAATACATAGTCTGCCTCCCCTTGTCTTACCAGGCGCCGCTGTTCTATCCTGACGATAAAGCGTATAACCAGCCAGCTGTATGTTGGTAATGTTGTCGTTAAGCCACGACTCCGTGAAACATGAGATATTACAGTTTTGAATGTCCCGTTGGGAGTTTAATCTTCCGCGTAGGTCATCAATTTTATTTTCCAAAGATTGTATGTTTGCTAGCAGAATGGAAGGCTGTCACGCCCTGGCCGTAGAGAGCTTTTTATGTATCTATTTTGGTTTGGTCATGGTGTGATTTGGGTGGGAATTCGATGTTCATTTTCTATGTTTTGTATTTCTTTGTGTTTGGCCGGGTGTGGTTCTCAATCAGAGGCAGCTGTCTATCGTTGTCTCTGATTGAGAATCATACTTAGGCAGCTTTTTCCCACCTGTGTTTTGTGGGTAGTTGTTTTCTGTTTAGTGTTTTGCACCTGACAGGACTGTTTCGGTTATTCACTTTGTTATTTTGTTTAGTGTTCAGTTTAAATAAAAAGTCATGAACACTTACCACGCTGCGCTTTGGTCCGATTCCTCTTCATCCGATGACGACACCCGTTACAAAGGCAGTGGGGGTTTATTCGATCGCCTACTAATTCTCAGAAGGCAGCCTACCCTCCAGACCCTTTTTCTCTGCCTTCTCTTCACGCAAATGACGCAAATGACGGGGATCTGGGCCTGTTCCCGGGAAAGCAGTTTGTCTTTCACGTCGGGCTCGTCGGACTCGTTAAAGCAAAAAAAGGATTCTGCCAGTTCGTGGTGAGTAATCGCAGTTCTGATGTCCAGAAGTTATTTTTGGTCATAAGAGACGGTAGCAGCAACATTATGTACAAAATAAGTACCAAAATAAGTTACAAATAACGCAAAGAAACGAACAAAAAAACACAATTGGATAGGAACACTAAAAAGTCAGCCTTCTTTTCCGGCGCCATCTAATAATACTTGTTAGCTTCTTCAGGGTTGCTGGGGCTCTGCAGAGTACATATTTATGTGAGTGCGCGCACACACACACACGCACACACACACACACACACACAACTATATCATCCGATCCAAGGCAGTGGAAGGGTTAACACTACCACCTGGCCTCTCATCCCACATTGTTATCCGAGGCAATAAAGGAAGCCACGCGTGAAGTGTGTGTTTGAGGTGTGAGGCGGAGTATGTTTTACTTCTTATGTCACTGCCAGAGACCATGTGACCCGTGAGTGATATAGAAGTGGAACGCGGAACGCAGATGGACACGATGTGTCGGCGGAGATACCCTGGAGACAAAAATAAAGCAAGAGCATTTGACTGTAAACCATTATGTTACTCAACAACTGTCGGTTATAGTACAGTGTACTGACAGAGCCACATTAGACTAGGCTCTTATTCCTGGTGCTCCAATATGAATCCCTCTCAGATTTTAAATTGAATTAGTGAGTGGGCTCTGGCAGCACTGTCACATTAAGCACTATTTTGGCCATGGCAGTTGTGACCAGAGTCGTTTTCAACCGCTCCTGTGACAGTCTATGAGCATTACACTGCACATTAAAACCCAGTTCAAGACAAGAGACAGAGAGAGCTAACTAACCTCCAGTTTAGCATTACAGAACAGCCTATTTGAATTTCAGAGTGGATTATATTATTTCCAAGAAAACAGTGATTTCCGTTTCCCCTGCGTCTTATCCTTGTGTGAAGCGCTTCCAACCAACCTCTTTCATTTCCTCAGCAGCCAGTGAACCAGGGACCACTCCAGTACCTAATCAACACATGCACCGTCGCCTGCCTGCCGCTCGGCCTGCCCCTGATTAATGAGGGCTTTGGAGAGGCCCAGGCATGGAGTGTGGAGATGACTCGGATGACCAGGCCTCTTTAGGCCCAATAAATTTCATGTAGTGCCTGTCCTCAGCCATGAGTCACTCACTGCAGAGATACGACTCAGAAGACATGGCTCCAAAGAGGAAAATTCTCTGGGAGGACAAAAAAGGACTGAAAGGCTGTTTGAAATGTTTGGAAAAACACACATACGCACACACAAGTTTGTTTTATTATCCTTTTCGGAACCAAACAATTGATTCCCATTCAAAATCCTATTTTCCCTAACTCTTACCCTTAACCTGACACTAACCTTAACCCCTTAACCTAACCCTAACTCCTAATGCTAAACCTAACCCTAATTTTAACCCTAATTGTTACCCAAACCCTAAACCTAAACACTGCGCCTAAAATAGCCCTTTTCCTTGTGCGGACCGGCAAAATCAAATCAAACTAAATTAAATTGTATTTGTCACATGTGCCGAATACAACAGGTGTAGACCTTACAGTGAAATGCTTACTTACCAGCCCTTACCAAAAATGCAGTTTTAAGAAAATACCAAAAAAAGTAACAAATAAAAGTAACAAATAATGAAAGAGCAGCAGTAAAATAACAATAGCGAAGCTATGTACAGGGGGTACCGGTACAGAGTCAATGTGCGGGGGCACTGGTTAGTCGAGGTAATTGAGGTAATATGTACATATAGGTAGAGTTATTAAAGTGACTATGCATAGATAATAACAGAGAGTAGCAGCAGCGTAGAAGAGGGGAGGGGCAATGCAAATAGTCTAGGTAGCCATTTGAATAGATGTTCAGGAGTCTTATGGCTTGGGGGTAGAAGCTGTTTATTAGCCTCTTGGTCCTAGACTTGGCGCTCCGGTATCGCTTGCTGCGGTAGCAGAGAGAACAGTCTATGACTAGGGTGGCTGGAGTCATTGACAATTTTCAGTGCCTTCCTCTGACACCGCCTGGTATAGAGGTTCTGGATGGCAGGAAGCTTGGCACCGGTGATGTACTGGGCTATATGCACTACTCACTGTAGTGCCTTGTAGTCGGAGGCCAAGCAGTTGCCATACCAGGCAGTGATGCAACCCATCAGGATGCTCTTGATGGTGCAGCTGTAGAACCTTTTGAGGATCTGAGGACCCATGCCAAATCTTTTCAGTCTTCTGAGGGGGAATAGGTTTTGAAGTGCCCTCGATGAGAATGGCGGTGTGCTCGGTCTTCCTTTTCCTGTAGTCCACAATCATCTCCTTTGTTTTGTTGACGTTGAGTGTGACGTTGAGGTTATTTTCCTGACACCACACTCCGAGGGCCCTCACCTCCTCCCTGTAGGCCGTCTCGTCATTGTTGGTAATCAAGCCTAACACTGTAGTGTCGTCTGCAAACTTGATGATTGAGTTGGAGATGTGCATGGCCACACAGTCATGGGTGAACAGGGAGTACAGGAGAGGGCTGAGAATGCACCTTGTGGGGCTACAGTGTTGAGGATCAGTGGGGTGGAGATGTTGTTTCCTAACCTCACCACCTGGGGGCGGCCCATCAGAAAATCCAGGACCCAGTTGCACAGGGCGGGGTCGAGACCCATGGTCTCGAGCTTATTGACGAGTTTGGAGGGTACTATGGTGCTAAATGTTGAGCTGTAATCGATGAACAGGTATCTTATATAGGTATTCCTCTTGTCCAGGTAGGTTAGGGCAGTGTGCAGTGTGATTGCGATTGCGTCGTCTGTGGACCTATTGGGGCGGTAAGCAACTTGGAGTGGGTCTAGGGTGTCAGGAAGGGTGGAGGTGATGTTAAGTTTTCTTGTGGGTTTTATAGGAAGTTTTCTTAACATTCTCGGAACAATTTGAGAACATGACTTTAAATAGAACCACCAGGAAACATGTAGGAAACGTTGTACTGAAATTCCCACAGAATTTATTTCCCCCTTAACGTTATCTGAACTATTTGAGAACATTTCCAATGTTAAACCAGTTTAAGAACATTGCTATAACGTTTCAAAATTGAAATGAAATGTAACCATGTTTGAACTTTTAGGAAACGTTCTATTAAAGTAATGAAATGCCAAGAAATTAATGTTTTTTTGGTCAAGTTCTTTAAATGTGCTGAGAATGTTCCAAGCCAAACAATTATCGTGCACCATTCCCAGAAAGTTGTGGGAAAGTTGTACGCAAAATAACCACATTTTATATATATACACTGTAGGACAACCAGGCCCTCACCAAGCTCTAAGAAACATATGGTTCTCAGAACGTTATGTATCATACCAGCAGTTTGGTGCAGCCTTCTTCTCAAAAGCATCTAGAATTGACAAGTAAAAATGTCCTGTCTGTCTGGTTATGTCAGTGGGAAGTTTAGCCTGTTTGTCTGAACAGAGACAGAGATGTAGAGAGAAAGACTGTGTACCAACAGCTATATCTGATTCTTCCGCTTTACAAAGAGCGTGGAGGAGAGTGCCACAGGCACAGGAAGATTTGCTTGTCAGCGTTTGCGATACAGTCATCCGTCGTTGTAATCTTAACCGACACAGACAGCAAGTAAAAGCAGTAATGCCCAGAACCAATTTGGTGCTAAACCACACACAGAAGAACAATAGCTAACACATGTCCAGTATTCACTGGGCTGTAAACACCTGACAYTAGACATGAACAATATCCCCTCTAAACACAGAGAGAGATGAGTTTATCATAACACAAACCCCACCATGCCGCTCATTGAGATTCAGTGTGTAGTAAGACAGTGGTGATATTTCCTGGCATCCCAGAGGATGTTTACTGATGCATCATTCCCTGTTTGGCACTTCGGAGGACTAGACCACAGGCCCATGTCATGGGGAGGTCAGTATCAGCCCAGACTTGACAATTTTGTCATTTAGCAGAGTCTTATACAGAGCAATTTACAGGAGAAATTAGGGTTAAGTGCCTTGCTAAAGAGCACATCAACAGATTTTTTATCTAATCGGTTCTGGGTTTCGAGCCAACAACCTCTTGGTTACTGGTCCAATGCCCTTAATCACTAGGCTACCTTTACACACAGGATTGAGAAGCCTCCTCTATCTATATGGATGTATGATCTTTCATTGGACAATGGCCAATGGTGCTTGGTTTTGGGTTGAGAAGGTTACATCTTCAGATGTTATAAATGGAATTAAATGCCTTTCTTCTCTCTCTTATCCTCTATCCCGTCCATGGAGGAAGGATTGTATGATCAATTCTCATTTCCTAGATTTTTAGGTATCTCTTTGTTCATGCAGTACCAGTCAAAAGTTTGGACACACCTACTCATTCAAGGGTTTTTCTTTATTTTTACTATTATTCTACATTGTAGAAATAACACATATGGAATCATGTAATAACCAAAAAATGGTTAAACAAATCTAAAATATATTTCAGATTTGAGATTCTTCAAAGTAGCCACCCTTTGCCTTGATGACAGCTTTGAACACTCTTGGCATTCTCTCAACCAGCTTCACCTGGAATGCTTTTCTAACAGTCTTGCAGGAGTTCCCACATATGCTGAGGACTTGTTGGCTGCTTTTCCTTCACTCTGCGGTCCAACTCATCCCAAACCATCTCAATTCAGTTGAGGTCGGATGATTGTGGAGGCCAGGTCATCTGATGCAGCACTCCATCACTCTCATTCTTGGTCAAATAGCCCTTACACAGTCTGGAGGTGTGTTGGGTCATTGTCCTGTTGAAAAACAAATGATAGTCCCACTAAGCTCAAATCAGATGGGACGGCGTATCACTGCAGAATGCTGTGGTAGCCATGCTGGTTAAGTGTGCCTCTCACAAATGCAGAGATCATCCGTTCACCTACTCGGCGTCTCACAAAGACACAGCGGTTGGAACCAAAAATCTCAAATTTGCACTCATCAGACGAAGGGACAGATTTCCACCAGTCTAATGACCATTGCTCGTGTTTTCTTGGCCCAAGCAAGTCTCTTCTTCTTATTGCTGTCCTTTAGTAGTGGTTTCTTTGCAGAAATTTGACCACGAAGGCCTGATTCATGCAGTCTCCTCTGAACAGTTGATGTTGAGATGTGTCTGTTACTTGAACTCTGTGAAGCATTTATTTGGGCTGCCATTTCTGAGGATGGTAACTCTAATGAACTTATCATCTGCAGCAGATGTAACTCTGGGTCTTCCTTTCCTGTGGCGGTCCTCATGAGAGCCAGTTTCATCATAGCGCTTGATGATTTTTGCGACAGCACTTGAAGAAACTTTCAAAGTTCTTGAAATTTTCCCGGATTGACTGGGCACATGTTGTCTTAAAGTAATGATGGATTGTAATGATATAAAGTAATTTCTCTTGATTTATTTGAGCTGTTCTTGCCATAAGATGGACTTGATCTTTTACCAAATAGGGCTATCTTCTGTATCTACCTTGTCACAACACAACTGATTGTCTCAAACGCATTAAGAAGGAAAGAAATTCCATGTACTTTTAACAAGGCACACCTGTTAATTCAAATGCATTCCAGGTGACTACCTCATGAAGCTGGTTGAGAGAATGCCTAGAGTGTGCAAAGCTGTCACCAAGGCAAAGGGTGGCTACATTGAAGAATCTAAAATATAAATATATTTTGACTTGTTTAACACTTTTTTTGGTTACAACATGAGATCATATGTGTTACTTCATAGTTTTGATGTCTTCACTATTATGCTACAATGTAGAAAATAGTAAAAATAAAGAAAAACCCTTGAATGAGTAGGTTTGTCCCAATTTGTGGATTATATTCATAACTTTGGAACTACGGTAAATGGCGACTGGATCATTTGGAGATTTATTGATTACTTTGAAGGTCCGGTTCGGGTGAGCCAGGCCCAGCAAATCGGAATCAGATTTTCCCCACAAAAGGGATATATTACAGACAGAAATACTCCTCAGCACCCCTCCTCCCCTTCCTCAGACGATCCTGCAGGTGAAGAAGCCTGATGTGCAGGTCCTGGGCTGGCGTGGTTACATGTGGTTTGCGGTTGTGAGGCCGGTTGGATGTACTGCCAAATTCTCTAAAACGATGTTGCTTATGGTAGAGAAATGAACATTGAATTCTCTGACAACAGCTCTGTTGGACATTCCTGCAGTCAGCATGCCAATTGGAAGCTCCCTCAAAACATGAGACATCTCTGGCATTGTGTTGTGTGACAAAACTGTAACTTTTTAGAAAGGTCTTTTTTTGTCCCCACCACCTGTGGAATGATCATGCTGTTTAATCCGCTTCTTCATATGCCACAGCTGTCAGGTGGATGGATTATCTTGGCAAAGTAGATATGCTCACTAACAGGACTGTAAACAAATTTGTGCACACATTTTGAGAGAAATACACTTTTTGTGAGTATGGAACATTTCTGGGATCTTTTATTTCAGCGTGGGACCAACACTTTACATGTTGAGTTGATATTCTTGTTCAGTATATTATGAACACGTAGCCTACGCAGTGGATAAGGTGCGAGCTATAGACCTTTTTGAGTTAAGGGAATCTCGTATTCATGAGTTGGCTCGAAAGCTGATCAAGAAAGATAAGAGTCATCTTAATATTATTTTGACAAGCGACTAAATACTTGATTACTGGCAAGCAATTGGCATGCATAAAAAAGCAGCCTAATTCTAGAAGTTAGTGAGCATTTGCTTAGCAAACTCCAAAATAGGAAATTGAAGTGAAATATAGGCATTTTGGAATTATTTTTCGACGAGATGTGTAAAGAAATTACTTCGAGTGAGAGCTGACGCGTTTGAAGCCGCAATTGTAAAGTGCTTGAAAAAGAGTGTCGAGACACTGGAGCGTTCAGGCACTTGTGACGTTTCAGATACCGATAGTGGTGTTGGCTTTATAGATGACTGTGAGGAGTGCAGCCACACTCCAAAACGAGCGTTATACTGCCGGCATATTCAAACTCCTAGCTGATGTCGCACTCCTCATAGACTAGCAAGTCCATTTAAGGCAGTAGCAGCTCATATTTCAGTCATTAGGACATGCAACAATGCAGACGCATAGTCTCATTTTGTGCAGGTTAACATGCAGTGAGGCCATCTCTCACTTAAACGATATTGGACCATTCCCACCATGGTGAGAACGGGTGAAGACTCAGTAAAACACGTATATTCTTGAAATGTGAGATGTATGGCAATTACTTTTGCGCTCAACTCCAAGTGAAAAGCAAACTTGCTCGCTCTTCGGGGTCCATCTCATGCAAACTGGACTAGGTTCATGGTTTGTAGGCAGGGCACAAGATAACCTTTTGAACGGCATGCAGCGCGACTGTGGAAACTTTTCTATTCATATTTTCTATTCATATAGACACCATTCTGTGTACCTCTGGCCCTTCCTTGGACACTGTGTTAACTAACCTCCAGATGAGCTTCAATGCCATACAACTCTCCTTCGGTGGCCTCCAACTAAATGCATGCTCTTCAACCGATCGCTACCTGCCCGCCCGTCCAGCATCACTACTCTGGACGGTTCTGACTTAGAATATGTGGACAACTACAAATACCTAGGTGTCCGGTTAGACTGTAAACTCTCCTTCCAGACTCACATTAAACATCTCCAATCCAAAATTAAATCTAGAATCGGCTTCCTATTCCGCAACAAAGCATCCTTCACTCATGCTGCCAAACATACCCTCGTAAAACTGACTATCCTACCGATAATCGACTTCGATGTCATTTACAAAATAGCCTCTAACACTCTACTCAACAAATTGGATGCAGTCTACCACAGTGCCATCTGTTTTGTCACCAAAGCCCCATATACTACCCACCAGTGCGACCTGTACACTCTCATTGGCTGGCCCTCGCTTCATACTCGTCGCCAAACCCACTGGCACCAGATCATCTACAAGTCTCTGCTAGGTAAAGCCCCGCCTTATCTCAGCTCACTGGTCACCATAGCAGCACCCACCCGTAGGTATATCTCACTGGTCACCCCCAAAGCCAATTCTTCCTTCGGCCGCCTCTCCTTCCAGTTCTCTGCTGCCAATGACTGGAACGAACTGCAAAAATCACTAAAGCTGGAGACTTACCTCCCTCACTAGCTTTAAGCACCAGCTGTCAGAGCAGCTCACAGATCACTGCACCTGTACATAGCTCATCTGTAAATAGCCCATCCAATCTACCTCATCCCCGTACTGAATTTATTTATTTATCTTGCTCCTTTGCACCCCAGTATCTCTACTTGCACATTCATCTTCTGCACATTCTACAATTCCAGTGTTTAATTGCTATATTGTAATTACTTCGCCACCACGGCCTATTTATTGCCTTACTTCTCTTATCCTACCTCATTTGCACATGCTGTATATAGATTCTTCTACTGTATTATTGATTGTATGTTTGTTTATTCCCTGTGTAACTCTGTGTTGTTGTATGTGTCGAACTGCTTTGCTTTATCTTGGCCAGGTCGCAGTTGCAAATGAAAACTTGTTCTCTACTAGCCTACCTGGTTAAATAAAGGTGAAATAAAAAAAATATTCTGGCCATGAAACTCCATGTGAAAATGACATACTACGGACAATGCTAATATGCAACTCACCTGAGTAAAGCATTAGATTGGGGGGGTCCTGTAGATTCCAAGGAATTATTACATGGGCCACTAATATTTAATCTAGGACAGCATGTCCTAACCAAGCATATTCCGTTGCATCTAACTATGTTATATATAAACAGCATACTAAACAGTGTACTCACTGCAAACAAACAGGACATGTAGTGAAAATTTGTTGGGATCTGGGGAGGGATCCTCTCATGCATTTCAACCAAGGTATAGGATGGGTCATCTAGCATCGAAGTGTTGGAACCTTGAAATTGGGAATCCCCCTTTCTTTATGCGTCTTTAACTAGACACAGAGCAAATGTTTCAGACTTGAATAGCACTTGTCTTCCATTTAAGAATGATGGAGGCCACTGTGTTCTTGGGGAATTCTAAAAACCAGTTTTTGCTTTGTCATTGTGTGGTATTGTTGGGAGATTCATGAGGAAAAACGTTATTTAATGCATTTTAAAATAAGGCTGTAACATAACAAAATGGGGAAAAGGTCAAGGGGTCTGAATACTTTCTGAATGCACTGTGCATTTAATGGCCTTTCATTTCCTTTTATATCCATCTGATTCATTCTTGATACACTTTGAGGATACCATTGACCAGACCAACCAATCTGACAACATGCAAAGCCAAACAGTGACTAGTAACTCTTGACTGTATTAATGCTTCATCAAATGTTGAGAACTGATTGGGGCTCCCAAGTGGCACAGTGCTAGAGGCGTCACTTCAGATCCTGGTTCAATTCCAGGCTGTATCACAACCGGCTGTGATTGGGAGTCCCATAGGCTGGCGCACAATTGGTCCAGGGTCGTCCGGGTTAGGGTTTTGCCGGGGTAGGCTGTCATTGTAAATAAGAATTTGTTCTTAACTGACTTGCCTAGTTAAATAAAGGTTAAATACAAAAATAATAACTGATGTAATCTTTCTGCCATTAACAAAAAATGATGTTTGATTGAGCTTAGTTGAAGGAATTTGTACTTAGGGACATTGACATTGTCAATGCTCCCATGTAAGACACTCCCGAGATCATGGGCCCACGGACTAGAAGTGAGGTATATATAATATACTGTACATACACGTCAAATATTACTGCCCACTACAGGTTCTATGGTTTGGTCTGGAAGTACTGGAAATGCTCTTGAGTTTCATATAGCAGGGGTTGGAGGCAGGATAAGAGGATCTTAAAACAGCAACAGCAGTGTGTGGAGTGGAGGAGTGGGACTTGTGTGTGTGCGGTAGAAAAGAGTTAGAGGTGAGGTGTGTGTAGGRGGTGAGGCTGACACATCATCCCAATTATCAGGAAGGCTGAGATAAGAAACAGAGATGAGAAAACTGCAGTAACAAATCGTTCCCTCCGTTTTGGAGACTTACTGTACAGAGAGAAAAAGAAAGGAGAAAAAAAGGAAAAACATGAAAGAAAATTAAGATTGAAGAACACAATGTGAATAACAACACTCCAAAACAGTGGGAATAGAAACAATTCTGCGACTCTCCACACTCAGTTGTCCTTCAATTTGTAACACAAAACCTCCATTTCTGACAAAAAAGCATGTCTTAAATGGCCAATCAGCCATTGCTACATCAATTTTTGGACATAAATTAATTATATATTCCCCTTGATTCTTGAAGAATATAACTTATGAGCTTAGTTTAACTGCCGTACCCCATCAGAACCTAAATTATAAGCTTGTTTTACTCCAATGTTTGCCAACCAAATAAATGTAAACTAACACTGTATAGCCTCAAAAATGGGTTAAAACTATAATTGTAATATCATGGATGGCCAGTCCCTGCATCAATTGCTCTGTCTATGAATTTGAGAGTGAATCCAGCCCAATCCCTCCATTTTTACAGAAACAGTGGTGGGGAGCCGGCTTTGTTATTGTTTCTGCTGATTGGCCCATTCACGTTCATTAACCCTCTAATTTGCCTTACGGAAAATCCCAGCAGGTGCATTGTGCACAGACTTACAGAGAGATACAGAGAGGGGAGCGGAGGGAGACACAGATAGAGAACTATTAGAGAGGGCTTCAGAACGAGTGAGAGAGAACGAAAGAGACAGAGAGAGTTAAAGAGAAGAGCCCAGTTCAGCTTAGCTCAGACAGCTGAGAGCCCAGCTGGGCAATGAAATGCTTCCGCACCAGTTAGCAAGCCGTAGGCTGGGTCCGTCTAAACAGGGTTTTCTCACCACCTCCTCATCTAATCCTCGACAGGCCCACTGCAAATGAATATGAAGGGCTAGGCTTGCTACCGACCCGGGTTCTATCTCAGGCTGTTTCACAACCAGCCGTGACTGGGAGTCCCATAGGGCGGCGCACAACTGGCCAAGCATCATCCGGGTTAGGTGAGGGTTTGGCCGGGGGGCTTTACTTGACTCATCGTGCTCTAGCGACTCCTTGTGGCGGGCTGGGCGCCTGCAGGCTGAGTTTGGTTGTCAGTTGAACGGTGTTTCCTCTGACACATTGGTGCAGCTGGCCTGCGGGTTAAGTGGGCGGGTGTTAAGAAGCGGAGTATGGCGGGTCATGTTTCGGAGGACGCATGACTCGACCTTTGCCTCTCTCGACCTTCAGCCTTGAATATTCAGAGGAAGGAATGCCTTCTGGCGCTCCCACGTGGTATGGGGCAGGAGAGAGAGACAGAGTGTGTGCATTTATGTGTCTCACCTTGGAGAGCGGTGAAACTAGCAGAGTTTAGTGGCTGTTTCCTTGCACAGATGTGTAGTGCTTCCCTGGGTTGTAGATAAGGTGAGGGGGATGGGATGGTGTGCTGGGCGATAAGAGATAATAGGTACATTGTGCTGAAGGCCATGGCACCTGAAACATGAATGTTCTATCATACTGTATATATCGATATATGGACCCCCATGTCCTGAAATGTTCCTATATTACTTTTGCCTGCCTACTTTGTTTTGGTTTATGTGCTGTCTCCTCACCCACCTCCGGAAGGGAAGAAAATAGGAAATTAACAACAAGACAAACAGCATGTGGTGGTGTAGAGAAGATTGATAGGCTCCAGGCTACTCTGCTCCAGTCACACTGTTATCTACAATCATCTTGGTGGCACTGCAGAGTGACTCCAACAGAAGCCATGGTAGAGTGGAAAAATGCAAGTCTACAGTTTAAAGTAAAAAAATATATATCTTTCTCTCTCTCTCTCTCCCTCCCCCCTATTTCTCCTTTCTCTCCTCCCCCTCCCTCTCTCCCCCTCCCTCTCTCCCAGTCTCGTCAGACCCCGGAGGGAGAGTTCCTTCCCCTGGACCAGTGTGAGCTGGATGTGGGTTTTGGGACGGGTGCGGACCAGCTCTTCCTAGTYTCACCTCTCACCATCTGCCARGAGATCAATCCTAAGAGCCCTTTCTTTGACCTGTCCCAGCGKTCCCTCATGAACGAGCAGTTTGAGATTGTTGTCATCCTGGAGGGCATTGTMGAGACCACAGGTGAAGGACCACTACCCTCTCTCCTCCTGTTAACCCTTTACTCTCTTCTTCCTACCCTTCTCTCCTCATTTTTAATTGATTATTCTTTCACTACCCTTTCTCCTCCTTTTAACCCTTTACTCTCTTCTTCCTAAAGAGGCTGCTCCTTTTCAAAGGCCCAATGCAGCCATTTTATTTCTGGGTAACAATTAAGTACCTTATTGTAATAGATTTCCATTCAAATTGGCCCCCCCAAAAACTGTGCAAAAAACTGTTTCACAAGCAAGTTTCACGATGGAAAGCCAAAACTCCCGGCCATTCAAACCTGCTGATTAGAAGGTCCTGTGTAGATTGTATTTGAACCGTCCTGCTGTGTTCCGGTCGAATTGGACCGATTTACAAGTTTTCTCTCTGAAAAATGTAGCTAATTTAATCTGATTGTCATAAGGTTCCATGACTTTGTCCACATAGGGCATCTGAACACACTAAATACATTTGGATGATTTCCATAAAATGTTATTTAACTTATGTGGTGTTCCTGGTCAAAAATGACCGGTCATTAGAAATGAATGGGTGAGACTACAATTAGTGTATAATATTGAGTTCAGGCACATGCCCATTTATCAGATGGACACACTTCCTCTCCCAGACCCCCACATGCGTGTGGGTTTGAGCACACACACGCACACCTCACCCCCTTTCTTGGCTTCCATGGCAACCCCCACGGGAACCTTTCCCCAATAGAATCTTTCCCCCACAGGAACCACACCTGTTGGCCTTCTCACAAACAATCGCAACATTGTTTCAATAATATATAGAACTTTTCTCGCAGCTCTGGTATATAAAGCTTTTTTGAGGCCTTGCTCACAATTCGTTCTGGCAGCACAATGACCAAACGATATACTCTATGTGAGGCTCTTGATCATGTCTTTGATCATGACACTGGTGAGGAGGAGAGAGTCTTTGTTAAACTTTGACACAACGTAGTCTGTGATAAATTACACAAATATATTTAACCTGAGTATTTGTTATAGTCAAAATAATTCATAAATTACGCTTTTTTTAAACTCAAAAACGAGTTGTATGAGCTCAGGTCAATGAGGCCTACAGGCCAATAAATAGCAAATAGAAGTTCAAAACTTGTAATGTTCACAAGAACTTAAGTTGATAAAAAGATCTAACACAACATTAGGTGATAATATATGTATTATTATGGATTTATAATGGCAGTCATTTTGGACCCGGGAACACAGAATTAATTAACATGAAACGAACACAACAGGAGGGTTAACCAGCAACTATCAGGAAATAACACTGATTAAAAAATTGTCACGTATTTACAGTGGTAGTTTCATCAGCTGTTGTACAATATGATATAAAACACAGGAATAAAACTGAATTTTGACCACACTAGGCCTTTAATTAGTCTTTTTCTTCTCCACTCCAACAGTTATCTCTTTCCATTCGGTGGGCTGCTCTTTCCCTATCTCCACCCTTTAGCTTGCAATTCTGTTATTCCTCTCTCTCTCTCCTCCATTATCTGAACTCGAATTCAACTGTATTCTTATATGCTTATCAGTCTTACTTCTTAATTTCAACCTGTCACATATCCCCATGCAATATTTCCATCCAGATTGTGGAGATAGAGTCAGACTAACACATCTCTCTGAATCTCCAAAGCCCTGTAAGAATGTAACAGATCTTAGTAAGCGTTCAGTGGTAAACAGAGCGAGCAGGGGAGAGGTGGACGTTGGGTATTGAGGACAGCACCAGGGAATGGCTTCCTGATTGAATTATGAAGGACATTTTATGGGATGGTTTTTATCCCTACCCCATGTATAATAGATAGGGTCATAGATGCGAATGTCACTTAGATAAATAAGCTGGGGGTTCAGCTGAAGTTTTACWATATTTCTCACTGGGCAGAATGCAGGGTTAATTCTGGGATAATTCTGAAACAGTAAGAGACGTTGAACACAACAGCTGTACTGATCTACAGGCAGGCTGCAGGTGTGCTAGGTCGCCTACGGCAACAAAAGTGTTTTTCTGTCTTCGACATCGAACAATACGATTCCTCATCCTAATTGTCATACCTAAATAACAAAGTCTTTGTCTTCTCTGGCGTCATTTATTTATTTCTCTGCTGCCTTCTCTTTTTCCTTTCATCTCTCCTCTGTTCTTCTCCCCTCCTCTCTTCTCATTGTCCTGGGCAGAAGAATGAATAGGCTTAGAGGAGGAGGGAGGGATGAGCAGGCAGGCAGGCAGGGAGCACGGTCTGTGCTCTGTTGATAATGTCATTAAGGCAGGCTGCAGCCAACCGTTTGAGCCCCTTGTCTGTCTGGTCTGTCTGTCTGTCTGTCTGTCTGTCTGTCTGTCTGTCTGTCTGTCTGTCTGTCTGTCTGTCTGTCTGTCTGTCTGTCTGTCTGTCTGTCTGTCTGTCAGCAGGACTGTGGTTCTCTGAGCTGAGGAGCAAAGCAGGGGGCAGATGAGTGGGGGTCTGCTCTGAATGAATGAGTTGGCCTTGGAGTCATCCGTGTGGTTCCGTGCACGGTATACATCCCTTACTCCCCAGAGAAATAAATCCATATCATCCACTGAGAGACAGACAGAGCATTGTCCTGCCATTTGAGAAACCTTCTGTCAACAACTGACAGCCTTTGCATCTTTCTGGTGTTTGATTGGATGGTTGTGAGGTCTCTCTACTACCACTATGATTGTGCATCAGCTCCTGTTCCAATAGAGATGTATGTTATGTAGGCCTAGTTGTCACAGCTTTCTGACAGGTTTGTGTGTGTGTTAGATGAAGAGAGCCAGTAGTAGGATTACAAAGAGGCTAGGAGAAGAAGAGGTATTGTATTATGGAAATGCACCACTTGAGTAGTGTCAGTGGAGGCTTTACATAAAGCTCTCTCCGGGGACACGTCTTGTCACGCCCTGACCTTAGAGAGCCTTTTTATTTCTCTATTTGGTGAGGTCAGGGTGTGATTTGGGTGGGCATTCTATGTTTTCTGTTTCTTTGTTTTTGGCCGAGTGTTGGTCCCAATCAGAGGCAGCTGTCTATCGTTGTCTCTGATTGGGGATCATACTTAGGCAGCCCTTTTTCCCACACTTAGGTTGTGGGATCTGTACGCCTACCACGCTGCACCTTGGTCCGGTTATTCTACCACCAGCTGTTTGCTCACTTGCTCAGCCGCTTTGATTTTCATTCAAGACCCACAAAACAGTCAGTGTAACCCAGGACACTTGGATGATGATGGGGCGAACTGGCAGGAACGCTTGGCCCTGAAGGCACATCATTTCCTGTTGTACCGCCATCAATGGGCAAATTAGAGCTAATTATCACCAAATTCTATATACAGGAATATAAAATAACTTTAATTAATTTCAGCTTTGGGTTGAGGATAGTCAAGGGTTTGGGTATAACCTTAGGCTTAGGTTGTGATAACCCCTTGGTAGTGATATTACTGTCAGTCAAATGTCAGGGAAAGGATCAGTTTCTCTTTCTGCAGTCAGCCAGCTCTGTTTAATAGTGTAATACAGGGCTAATAAGTGCTTATTGATAAGTGAGGGCCCTCGATACAGATATAATTGTCAAGGACATCATTTTACAAGAGCTGAGGTCAAATAACAACCTGGCCTGTCAAATCAAATAAAAAAATAGAATACAATTGTATTTGTCACTTGGTTCGTAGATAACAGGTGTAGACTAACAGTGAAATGCTTACTTATGGGCCCTTCCCAACAATGTAGAGTTAAAGATAAGATCAAAATAATACACAGTGGATAATGGGGAAAAAAAGAGTAGAAATAACATGGCAATATATAGGGAGTAGGAAATAACATGGCTATATACAGGGAGTAGGAAATAACATGGCTATATACAGGGAGTACCAGTATCGAGTCGATGTGCAAGGGTACAAGGTAATTGCGGTAGCTATGTCCTGTACACATACAGTGCCTTGGGAAAGTATTCAGACCACTTGACTTTTTCCACATTTTGCTCGGTTAGAGCCTTATTCTAAATGACAAAACAAAAAACAAGTTTTTAGAAATGTTTTCTAATTTATTAATATCACATTTACATTCAGACACTTTACTCAGCACTTTGTTGAAGCAAGCTTGGCACACCTGAATTTGGGGAGTTTCTCCCATTTCTTTCTTTCATCACATTCCCAGTGGGTCAGAAGTTTACATACACTCAATTAGTATTTGGTAGCATTGCCTTTAAATTGTTTAACTTGGGTCAAACGTTTCGGGTAGCCTTCCACAAGCTTCCCACAATAAGTTGGGTGAATTTTGGCCCATTCCTCCTGACAGAGCTGGTGTAACTGAGTCAGGTTTGTAGGCCTCCTTGCTCGCACACGCTTTTTCAGTTCTGCACACACATTTTCTATAGGATTGAGGTCAGGGCTTTGTGATGGTCACTCCAATACCTTGACTTTGTTGTCCTTAAGCCATTTTTCCACAACTTTGGAAGTATGCATGGGGTCATTGTCCATTTGGAAGACCCATTTGCGACCAAGCTTTAACTTCCATTCTGATGTCTTGAGATGTTACTTCAATATATCCACATAATTTTCCTCCCTCATGATGCCATCTATTTTGTGAAGTGCACCAGTTCCTCCTGCAGCAAAGCACCCCCACAACATGATGCTGCCACCCCCATGCTTCACAGTTGGGATGGTGTTCTTTGGCTTGCAGGCCTCCCCCTTTTTCCTCCAAACATAACGATTGTCATTATTGCCAAACAGTTCTATTTTTGTTTCATCAGACCAGAGGACATTTCTCCAAAAAGTACGATCTTTGTCCCCATGTGCAGTTGCAAATCTTAGTCTGGCTTTTTTATGGAGGTTTTGCAGCAGTGGCATATTGCTTGCCGAGTGGCCTTTCAGGTTATGTTGATATAGGACTCGTTTTACTGTGTATAGAGATACTTTTGTACCTGTTTTCTCCAGCATCTTCACAAGGTCCTTTGCTGTTGTTCTGGGATTGATTTGCACTTTTCGCACCAAAGTACGTACATCTCTAGGAGAGAGAACGCGTCTCCTTCCTGAGCGGTATGACAGCTGCGTGGTCCCATGGTGTTTATACTTGCGTACTATTGTTTGTACAGATGAACGTGGTACCTTCAGGTGTTTGGAAATTGCTCCCAAGAATGAACCAGACTTGTGGAGGTCTACAATTTTTTTGCTGAGGTCTTGGCTGATTTCTTTTGATTTTCCCATGATGTCAAGCAAAGAGGCACTGAGTTTGAAGGTAGGCCTTGAAATACATAGGCTAATTGACATCATTTGAGTCAATCAGAAGCTTCTAAAGGCATGACATCATTTTTCTGGAATTTTCCAAGCTGTCTAAAGGCACAGTCAACTTAGTGTATATAAACTTCTGACCGACTGGAATTGCGATACAGTGAAATAATCTGTCTGTATACAATTGTTGGAAAATTACTTGTGTCATGCACACAGTAGATGTCCTAACCGACTTGCCACAACTATAGTTTGTTTACAAGAAATTTGTGGAGTGGTTGAAAAATCAGTTTTAATGACTCCAACCTTAATGTATTTAAACTTTCGACTTCAACTGTAGGTGTTCCTTTTGTCCAAGTGGGAAAGGGCAGTGTGGAGTTTAATAGAGATTGCGTCATCTGTGGATCTGTTGGGACAGTATGTGAATTGGAGTGGGTTCAGGGTGTCTGGGATGATGATTTTGACGTGAGCCCTGACCAGCCTTTCAAAGCATTTCATGGCTACAGATGTGAGTGCTACTGGGCGATAGTCATTTCTAAAGTTTACCTGGGTGTTCTTGGGCACAGGGACTATGGTTATCTACTTGAAACATGTTGGTATTCCAGACTGAGTCAGGGAGAGGTTGAAAATGTCAGTGAAGACACTTGCCAGCTGGTCAGTGCATGCTCAGAGTATGCCTCCTGATAATCCATCTGGCCCTGTGAATGTTACCCTCTTTTAAGGTCTTTCTCACATCGGCTAAGGAGAATTTGATCACACAATCCTCCAGAACAGCTGGTTCTCTCACGCATGGTTCAGTGTTGCTTGCCTCGAAGCGAGCATAGAAGACATTTAGCTCGTCTGGTAGATTCGTGTCACTGGGCAGCTCGTGGCTGTATGTAATGTAATGTAACCAACCACTGGTATAGGGACCTTTTCATATAGGACTATAGGACATCATGCAAACAGAAATACCAGACTAACCTTTCCTCGGCTACAGGTGCTACATGTTTTCTTTTTATTGCTGCATGGATGCTGCAATTTCTGCTCCAATGTTACTGCTCTTTACTTAGGATTATCATGTTTTGTTTATGGTAGACTAGATTCAACTAATTTATTTGAATAAGGCTATTAGTACCATTGATAGGAGTGATGTTAGGCGAGGACCCAAGGCTCCTGCAGCATCAAGGTACGGATCTGGTAAAGGTGATGTTAGGAGATTCCTTATTAGCCTGAGCAGAAATAAACAACAGGTAATTATCATTAAATGCATTACAACACTGATCAAAGAGATGAGTCACCTAGTGATTGCCATGGATACAAAAGAACAGCTGTAAAATCTGGTAGGATGAGGTTTCATTGAGACAGAGCTAGATATAAAAATAGAAAAGAAAAGTATCTAGCTATGACTCTCAGCCTAGAAAGACTTGCAGCCAATATGTCCTTTAGTCAGCTGTTTCCATCAAGCTTATTTGAGCCAATGGCCCCACACTCTGCAGAGGCAGAGGGAGGTAAACAGTGAGTGAAATATCTCTGCTGTTTTGTCTCAGGGACAGCCTCAGCCAAACCTATTAGTGGAAATGGTTCGATGAGTAACAGTGCCGTGGCCATTTCTACACGCCGTCAGAGGAACGGCAAACGTCTTCCGGCTAGATTTACGGACACATCAGTATTTAAATCTCCCCTTTATGGCTCGAGTGAGGGAGGTCTGTGCCAAAGCAGGTCTGTGTCAGGAAAATTGCTCTTTTCTCATGCTGTCAGACAACAATTCAAAGACTGAATTGTTTAAACACATGATGAGAGTGGAAGAGAAAGAACAAGGGGGATGGAAGCAGAGGATTAGATAAGCAGGGGGGTTGTTTGCTGTTTAATTTTCTCCTTTCTTTGACGTCTTATTGTTTGATGGTAACTGAACTCCACAGTATTTAAAAAAATGACAGTTATTACAGGTCAATTTAACACGTGTTTGTGCTGCCTAGTCAATGCTTAGAGGCTGAGTTTTACTTTAAAAATTCTCTCTCTCTCTCTTAGGTATGACGTGTCAGGCGCGGACGTCGTACACGGAGGACGAGGTGTTGTGGGGCCACCGCTTCCTGCCCGTCATGTCTCTGGAGGAGGGATTCTTCAGGGTGGACTACTCCCAGTTCCACAGCACTTTCGAGGTCAACACCCCACCKTACAGRGTCAAGGAMCACGARGAGAAGTCCTCCCTGCCTTCGCCCCTCRCCACCCCCACGCTGGGCGAGAGCCACGGMSKCGCCCGACGTGCCCGYGTCTTCTCTGTYGACTGCATRAACACTACGGACCGGGAGGAGCGGGCGGGGCAGTCCAGGCTGCCCAGTAAGCTTCAGAGGATGAGCTCGTCTGGGAAGGAGGACCTACAGAGGAAGGTTCTGATGCTGGGCTCCCAGCACTCTGAGAAGGCCTGCAGTACTGGAGACCTGCCTCTCAAGTTGCAGCGTCTCAGCTCCTCCCCCGGCCCAGAGGCTGCAGATCGGCTGCAGCTCAAGGCCTTGAAACTGGGCTTTGAACCCATGACCCAGTCCACTGGAGACCTGCAGCTGCCCCCCACTCCAGTCCCCGTCCCCGCACGCATCCACACCCCTCTGCCCTCAGGAGGGGGCCGACCAGAGGACAACCTGCCGGCCAAATTACGCAGGATGAATGCTGACCGCTGAGGTCATCYTGACCAGACTTTGCATGCATCCCAAATGGAACCCTATTCCCTATTTAGTGCACTACTTTAGAACAGGGCCCATAGGGGGCTCTGGTCAAAAGTAATGCACTATGTAGGGGATAGGGTGTTATTTGGGACACATCCCCAGAGTCTAACTTCTCTTTGACCACACATCAAACTATGGAGAGAGGGAAAATGGAATGTGACGGAATATACTGAAAGACAATGATATGGAAGGGAAAAAAACTATGATGGACGGTGTGTCACTATTTCTGTTTTTTCAAACACAATCTTTACTGGAATTACTGTGATTTTTGGGTGTTTTATAGCAACAGTGTTCGTACTGGTCACACACACACACACACACACACACACACACACACACACACACACACACACACACACACACACACACACACACACACACACACTAAAGAATTGTGCATGTATACAATCAATCCATCTGAATGCATTACATACCCCCCTCTCTTAGTTTTAAACAAATAAAATATATTTAAGATGATAATATGTGGTGTACCTGCAACTTCCTTTGTCTATATTCTAGTTTCCATCAAAGGGAACATCTACTCAGCTATGAATACAGTTAAAATGCAATCACACTATTTTGTTATTATTCATAATTGGGGCAGTATGTTATAGTGATCTGTTACTCATTCGTTTACATAATACCTTTGTTTTTAGATTCAACAGGCTGTTGACGGCCTAATCTTAGCTGCTGGCGAGAAACACCTTCCATAACAGTTCCATTACTCCTTTGAACAGTGAGTGGATAATGGACTTTGCTGATACCAGAGAGAAAACAGAGTCTTCGTCCCAAATGGCACCCTATTTCCTAGATAGTGGAGTGCACTACTTTCTTACCAGGGCCCATAAGGAATAGGGTCTCATTTGAGACGCCGACAGAGGCTTGTCCTTGGTGGTGATTGGCTGGTGTTTGGGAGTGGAGGATGGGGAGGATAGGGAGTGAAACAGTGGAGGAAGTGTCCACCCCCTTCAGACGGGCAGAGACAAGCAGCATGGCTAAACAGACATACAGACACACACAAACACACACACTCTTTCAATTTACTTGAAGCCTATTGTAGCTGAAGTGAATTATGATTATTATATAGAATAGGACATACATTAGTCACAAGACTTTTCTCTCACAATGACGTCTCCATGATAAAGTCCAACGGCAGACTTTTTAAGGACAGAAGCTTTGAAATGGACACAACCTTTTACTCATCCGAACAAATGGAGAGGAAAACGTGGAGAGGGAGAGAGCAATGAGAGAGCAATTTATCTTGGCCAGGTCACAATTGTAAATGAGAACTTGTTCTCAACTTGCCTACCTGGTTACATAAAAACAAAATGGAGGACTGAGAGAAAAGAAAGAGTGGAGAGGGTCACCTGAGCTCAGGGACAGAGAGCAGAGTAGGCTTTGGGATGATTAGTCCATGGTTTCATCCCAAATGGCCCATAGGGCTCTGTTTAAAAATATTGCACTATAAAGTGGAATGGGGTGCTATTTGGCACGCAGCCAATACAGGTCTCAGTGGGATTTAGTACTCCTATGAGTAGAGGGCTCAGACCAACGGATGTATGATAGTTAGACCCACCCACCCACCAAGCTCTAATTTCTCCACCAATGCCACAAAGGGAGGAGAATCGATCTGGGGAATTGGATTTTCCCTACTTAAGGCGCACGCCTGAACCGACCTGCGTGGAGCGATCTCTAGCCTCTGGTAATGAATTCCTCACTGCATTCGCCCACTCAGAGTTTAGGATAGAGCCTAACCTGATCCAAACGCTACAACCTTTTCATTTAGCAGCATAAAGAGTCCGTAAGTGTGTGTGTGTGTGTGTGTGTGTGTATTAAACACTACACTCCGTCCACTGGCTAAGCAGAGGATAAGTCACCCAATCACACTACAACAATGAATATAAATAGCCTCATTACAGTAAGAGGAAAGGGACGAGTGACCGGGACTGAGCTCAATCTACACCTCTTCAGAAGATGATTACAATACACTCTAATATCATGGTCACAGACCGTATGCTCTTAAACAAAGATGTCATACTGTGTGAACGAATAGATGCACCACACAAGAGCGTATTACTCTCATATACAGATGTAGTCTCTTCATTTGTTGCAGGAGAACTTTCCTGCAATGAAGAAAACATTTAACTTGTAGTGTATTTGAGATTTAAAAAGGTTTCTGAAATAATTCTCACTTTGAAGTTTCGGACTTAATTTTCCATTATGAAAAAATTATCAACCCCTACAAAAATGTTGATAAATTATAATCCACATAATACTGTGATTCACATTTCCTGTTGATGCAGGATTATTATCCTGCTGTAGCAAACTGGCTCAAATTAAGATCCTTCATACGTACATCACTTAGTCAATGTCACTATTAGAGACTGATGTAAACGCTCTGACTGAAGATACATGGTTGGCATGACAATGAGTGACATGGAGTTGGCAGTGACAGCGTGAGCAGACTGGAAATCAGGCTAGAAGATACTCTGGACCTATGGACATCACTCATTCTTATCAGTTCTCAAAAGACCGATTTAAAGGTCTGTCGGGAACTCGCTACATGCTAAAAATAAGGATATTGAAGACCTTTCCTGTGCCCAATCATTTCCTGCTCCATATTTTGATGTCTTATTCAGGAGTGTCAGAGGTTATTTAGGTAAAGATCTGTCTCAGAGATAACATCTCCACTGGGGAAAAATACCAGGAGCATGAATAATTGGTTTGCGTACCAAATGGCACCGTATTCCCTATTTAGTACACTACCTTTGACCAGGGCCCATAGGGAATAGGGTGCCATTTGGGACGCTCATTTTTGGCATGGTGAAGTACAGCACAGTGAGATTAAAGAACAGTCTCCCTTTAGATCAGGGGTGTCAAACTCAAATACCCAGTGGGCCAAAATGTAAAACCTGAACAAAGTCGCGGGCCAACATTGAACAAATGAACCTTTTAATATGGACCCAAACAAGTTTTGCTTTAACATTGAATATGGAACAAGCATCGCTTATTACCATACAATATATAATTTAATAGTGGAGACATGCAAAATCGAATTTCAAATGAAAAAACACATCAATGGCATTCATTTATTAAATAAATAAAATTTAAATAAAAATCGTATGCCTCTTTTCTATTTGCAGCCTTCTGATTTAAATACCAAAATAAACTTTTTCCAGATGCGTCGCAGCTCTCATCCACAGCGAGGGAGAACG